>NC_064924.1:415419950-415747325 GCF_023897955.1 Schistocerca gregaria
CCGGCAACCACGAGTAATACGGGGCCCCGCGACGGACTTGTGACGTCACACTAGTCGGCTTCGAGCAACACCGACTCAAAGGAAGGCCTCGGCGCTTGTTCGTGACGTCTCGTCAGCTAGGCACGGCGAACGCAGAAACGCCTGGGCGTGCTTATTATCATAAATCTCTTATTTTTGGACAAAATGTTTGGTATTGCTTAGGATTCTGCAGTTTTATTCAGATGAAGATTTTCTTACTATCGTAAAGCTACAAATGAATATCATAATGAGAAGATGCTTTACCCCATTGCAAGCTTCGGAAGATCATAATGAAGATCATAATGAGAAGATGCTTTACCCCATTGCAAGCTTCGGAAATTTTACATTCAAGTAAGTACATGTACTTAATCCATTTTGTTATCAAAACTTAACCCAACCACCTTACAATGAATTCGTTTCTTTTATTTATTTTCGTTTGACATCGTCACTGGAAATGCGAACTAATTTACATGTGTAAATGTCCAACTGTTGACAGTCACTAGATTACAATCGTTTTCAACGAAAGGAATTCTAAACTGGAAACAAAATAGCTTCATACATCGAAAATACTGCTGAGCTAAAACCTTTTTAAACATGCACATTTGAAAAGATAAATATTCCCCTATTGCAACTGAAAGGAGAAAGTTTATAAGATAAAAAAAATTATTTGATAAAACAAGTATCTCTCTCTTGCCTCTTTTTCTGTCTCCCACCCCGTCCCCCAACGTGTACAATCGCTAGATATTTCATTAACATTCAGTGCTCCTAACCCCATAGTCAACTAAGATGCCTAAAGAAGAGCTCGAATATGTTCACAGTTTCTTGTAAAAGCAACGCAGTACAAACGTAACTTCCTCAGATTTACAAATAAGGTAAAGAAGCACGAATTCTGTTGGTGCTGGACCACGAAGTTGTTTTTGTATGTCAATCCTTAAAACAGGTGGAAATTTAAGTTCAGGAGTACACTATTTGTTAAGAAGTGTAATGAACTGCACAATTAATTGATCGCAGAAATCTCTCAGAACAATGTGTGTTGGTCAATTACCACTAATAGTTTCACATTTCCGTGTGTCAGAGACGTAAGACTGACGACAGAAAACCAGTAGTGGTGCCTGGGTACAATATCGTACAGGTCTTCAAAAGGTATAAATAAATGATAAAGAACTATAAAAACTGAAAACATGGAACAGTATCGGATTTACTTTGGAACGTTTTGTTGGTGAAAATGTATCCCTGTGAATGGCGGCAATCCACCTGCGACGAAGCTTTTCGTATTTAGGAAACGGAAACACATGGACCTTAGGTCCATTTGGATAATTCCCGTTACAGCGAGGAACACAACACTTGTACACCATGTTGAAAACTCTCACTATAACTGCTGTAGTCGAAAAAACACAATAAGTAACAGAAAAGGAACGGCAGTGCACAACCAACACTCACGATCATACGCCATGTGGCACGCCTAGGCGTTGTGACGTCAGTAACGACTGATGACGTAGCGCCAGGGCCCTCTATAGACTCGATGTTGCTTCGAGGCCCTCGAGAAAGACAGATCACGGCGCGTACGTCACGACGGTAGGCCGGGATCGCTCGCTCGCTCAACTCAGCAGATAAACTGCTTTTCTACATCTGTTAACTTGTAAGTGGGTGTGTATGTAGAAACGAGAATTGCATCTTCTACTGGAATCTTTCATTATGAATCTTACTGTTGTTAGTCCTACAATGACAGAAAGTGCAAAGGCTAACTAATAATTTGTTACAGCTGTACTGGGGTACATGTCAGAAATCATGTCAAAATGATTATCAGTTGCTTAAGGCTGTATATCTTGTATGAAATGTGGACTGTTAAACAGAAGATATTAAATGCTACAAACGAACTTTTATACCATTTATGTCGAGAATCGATCTTAAATTTTGTTCTAAAACTAGTAATCATTAAGATTTCACAACACCTGATTCCAGTAGAAGATGCAATTCTCCTTAGTACGTACACACCCAGTTGCGAGTTAACAGGTTTAGAAACGCATTTTGTCTGCAGAGTTAATGCGAGCCAGGGAGCTCAGGCCTACCTCTGTGACGTACGTGCTTCGGCCTGTCTTTCTCGGGAGCCTCGAATCGTCTTGTCCATCACACTTCGCGAACCCTCAGCTCCGTGCAGGTTCCATGGGAAATCAATACGTAATTGGAAAAGGTACCCAGTAAAGATCTTAACTTTGTTGTGTGCTATCGAGGGCTTGCATTTACACTTGGAATCATGAATTGTTAAACCTACAGTTTAATAGGCTGTCACATACACACCAAGGCCTTTTTTCTCGCCGGCCTCGGCAGCATATAACTGTAGAGATGGAATTATGGCTGCTCATTTTTTTTCGAAAAGGAACAAATGTAGCGATCCAGTTCACACTCTGTTTACTCGCCGAAGAGATTCCTGAAGACAATAACCGAATTTCGGAAACCATATCTCGCTGCCGCGTTTACATTTTAAGCCCGACTCGAATTTGGTAGACCGATCGAGTATCGGTTATCCGATATCAAATGTATGACCTCGTCTGGATGAAGAAGTGATGTTATCCACAGTGCAGCAATATCCACACATATTATAAAAATTGATATATAGGAGCATGTGTGTATGTATTCATGTTCCAAACCTACTACTAAGCCAATGAACCAATTTCAGCCGAACTTGGTACACATATCACTTAGCGTCTGGAAAGAAAGACTGCGGGCGTAAGAACCATGTACCTATCAAAGGAGCGGAGATGCGGGCGAAAAAGGAGAGTAGCTCACCAAACGCGAATTCCCAGACTTCACTCGTCCAATATTTGAGAATGATAGCACTTAGTAATTTGCAACCAGCTTGACACACAGTTTCAAACCTTTCCGAAACTACTTCTGGGTGACAACCTCCACAAAATGATAAAACGAAAAAAGTTAATCGCTTGCCAGATTTTCGCTGTTCGTGTAGTAAAATTGCCACATCGGTTGCGAAGTTTTAATTTTTTCCTCTTTGCTACTAAATTTATTCAAGACATTTTGCACACAATAATTCGCATATTCTGAGGTGACAAAACTCATGGGATACCGGTACGTCCTAATATCGTATGGGACCTGCTTTTGCCCGGCGTAGTGCAGCTACACGACGTGGCATGGACTCAAAAAGTCGTTGGAAGTTCCCTGCAGAAATATTGAGCCATGCTGCCTCTAAAGCCGTCCATAATTGCGAAAGTGTTGCTGGTATAAGATTTTGTGCACGAACTGACCTCTCGATTACGTCCCATAAGCCTTGGATGTGATTCATGTCGGACGATCTGGGTGGCCAAATCATTCCCTCGAACTGACCAGAATGAACTGCAGAGAAGTCGGGAACAGTTGTGACCTGGTGACACGGCCATTGTCAGCCACAAAAATTCCATACTTGTTTGGGAACATGAAGTCCAAGAACGACTGGAAATGGTCTGCAAGTAGCAGAACATAACTATTTTCAGTGAACGATCGGTTCGGTTTGACCAGAGGACCCAGTCCATTCTACGTTAACACTGCTCACACCATTATGGAGCCACCACCAGGTTACACAGTGAGTTGCTGACAACTTTAGTCCCTGACTTCGTGGTGTCGTGACACACTCGAAACCTACCATCACATCTTACCAACCATAAAGTGAGACTCATCTGTCAGGCCACGCTTTTACAGTCGTAGGGTCCAACCGATACGGTCACGAGCCCAGGAGGGGCGCTGCAGGCGATGTCGTACTGTTAGCAAATGCACTCGTGTCGGTCGTCTACTGCCATAGCCTATTAACGCCACATTAGCCCGCAGTGCCCTAACGTACAGGTTCGTCGTACGTCCTACACTGGTTTTTACGATTATTTCACCTAGTGTTGCTGGTCTGTTAGCACTGACAACTCAACGCAAACGCCACAGCTCTTGGGTGTTAAGTGAAGCCGCGCAGAGTGGCCGCGCAGTTTCAGGCGCTATATCACGGATTACATGCATCCCGATGTCAACGTCAACATTGTAGAACACATGGAGCAAACATTGGATCTTAAAATTCAAGAACGATGTGACATGAGAGTAAATAATAAGGCTCTCTGCCTGATAGGGGTTTGTTCGTCGTTGATTTAAATAATGACGATGATGATGATACTGTAATATCTCCGATCATTTTGTACAACGAAAAGTTAAAGTCACCTCTAAAGAGGTGTATAATAAAGAGAATGTAGATACAATAACATGGGAACAAATTTAAGTCTAATTGTGTACAAAAACATGACGTCAGTGAGGTCATCTGCACTCTTACCACAAACATTGCCACAACCCGTATAACAACGCCGAACTCGTATAGAAAAGGGAAAAGGGAAAAGAAGAAGAAGATGATGATGATAATTGTGATGATTATGAAGGAGATGTGCGAAAACATTTAAATTTTCGTTCTAATTATTCCAACACCTCGTCAACTCTAGAGTCATGCACAGGTTGCTTTAAAAACTTGATATTCGTACGGATTGTAGTACTGGTCAAAACATACACACATACCAAGCGAAGCGGTGCAGTGGTTAGCACACTGGAATCGCGTTCGGGAGGACGATGGTTCGAACCCGTGTCCGGCCATGCTGATTTAGGTTTACCGTGACCTGCCTATATCGCATCAGGTAATTGCCATGGTCGTTCCTTTAATAGTGCACGGTCGACTTCCTTCCTCATCCTTTCATAATATTATGGGACCGATGACCTCGCTATTTGGTCCCCTCCCTCAAATCAAACAAACAACCAACCAAGACACACACACACACACACACACACACACACACACACACACACACACTACTGATTATTGCTGATTGCTCGTTTTGTTCCGGTACGATGTTTTATGAGAATAAAAAGGTCATAACCTGCGTAGACGTTCTCTTTGATTATTCAGAATTAAACCTCGACCTGTAATTATAAGATGAACTTCAGGTCACTTTAGGTGGCGTGTAGAAGTTAATGAAGGAGCACTCAGCTCTATAATTGCAAAGTTAGTAAAGGGCCTCCATCGTAGTTTGCAATCAAATTTATTGCATATTTAGCATCGTGGACTTGTATGGAGTGCTATTTCAATACAGAAATCGAATTATATGGTTGTTTTTACCACACGAGTAGGACGCTGCATTTCATTTACGAAGCATGACAGTCCAGTCAACCGGCAGTATTATTATGAGAATGTTTTTTAAACGTTATTAGCACGAGGTAGGACAGGTGAAGCGAGGCAGACTATACTTGTTCCAGTCTCTGCGCGACCGGGCAGGATTCGCATACACGACATCTTTCACGTGTCTCCAGACGTAGAAATCAAAAGGATTAAGGTCCGGCGACGGGGCAAAACATGTGACTGTCCCCCTTGTCGGATCCATTGATCGTTTTGCCGAGAGCGCTCCACACTGAAATGTAGACACGAGTTCTAGCAGCATCACGTAGTAACCACATTACCCATCGTACCAGCTGTCTTCCAGTAGTGTCATCCGCAGGAAGTGCACATGTGCATCGCCTGCCATGATGTCCCGAAAGTTACAATCTTTATCGGGCAGTTTTATCTGCCGAAACTCTATTTTTTGGATGCGCTATGAGATTATGGCGAGTCGCAGGCTGGTGGGAGGTTTGCGCCTCCCTTGTTGGGCCAAGGCTTCTGCTTTATTTTAACGTGTGTTCACGACCCTCAATCACTTACAGCTCGCCTTTTAGCCTGCCTCGTACCTGCGAGCTTAGCCCTTCCAGTAGATGTTGCTAGGATAAATAACAAATTAAGGCATTTTCGGGATTTTTTTTATTGATATCAGTTATTTGGGAGTTTATATTCTTTCCCGTCGCATCTCTGTGTAAACCACAGGTGTAAACCACAGGTGGAAACACAAGCGGCCAAAGACACTGGTAGCTAGGGCATAGCCACCTGTGGTAAACTAACAGACGCAGACAGCGAAAAACGTCGGTAAGCCCCTGCACATCAGCAACACTGACTGGCAACTACCAGCTGCTACTAGAGCCGATCAACAGGCCACAGCAGGGACACCGACCGAGGTCGTCCACAGGCGCACAAACAAACTGCCAACATTCCCTCACACTGTGTCCCCGGTATATGACCTATCGGACACAAGATCGATAACAAACCTAACTGTTACAGGTTGCTGACGCTGAACGAGGACTCCGTACCAGCACTCAGCGCCAGCCGCCGAGCAGCACAACGCACAACGCCAAGGTATCGACAAGCATGATACCCACTGCTAACAAAGCCTGTCCTTGCACAACCTATCGCAGGCAGCAAGAAAACCGCTATTGCTCTTACCACCCGACCTAACTGTCGCAGAGGTTTTTTTCCCTTGGCTCTTGCCCTGGCACTTTTTTTCCTCTGCCCTTAAAACCGCTACCCTTCGTCAAATTTCGACCAATCTATCTCCAGATGACCGCGTATTAATGGTTAATCCTAACCAGACGTACGTAAACATCGCAGTACCCACATCCTGCGACACCTCACTTTAGTGAATACTAACCCTTATGCAGAGATGGCAGTCGACCATTTGTGTTGGCCATCATGCCGGTGTGGGCGTGGAGGGGCTCCACATCTTTCCAAAAATAGAAAAAAATAAAAATAAAAAAATCTGTGTAAAAGTGCTGTTATGTCGCTGGACATTTCCAAATCGCGTTTCCTCTGTGGAGTCCCTGTCGCCAGAGACAGACTGGAAGGTTTTTTGTCCAAGGTCAGCCTACCTATTATCTGATGGAAGTGGCGTCCTTACAGTACGAAGTCGTTCACAACCTTGTCCCCACCAAAGTCCGACTTTTTCGCATTGGTCTTAGTGAGAGACACAGATGCAGTCGTTGCCATGAAATGGATACATTATGTATCTGTTTGGTTGCCTGCGGATACAGAGAAATTGGAGCTGGCTCCACCGTCAATTGGCCTTTCTTGCTAGGACGATGGAAGTGGCAATCTCCGGTCCGATTCTGCTGCGCGTCGATTCAGCTATCTAAAAATGGTTCAAATGGGTCTGAGCACTATGGAACTTAACATCTGAGGTCATCAGCCCCCTAGAACTTAGAACTTCTTAAACCTAACTAACCTAAGGATGTCACACACAACCATACACGAGGCAGGGTTAGAACCTGCGACCGTAGCAGCCGCGTGGTTCCGGACTGAAGCGCCTAGAACCGCTCTGTGACAGCGGCCGGCCAACTGTAACTGGTCGTGTGAAGTGCATATAGGGCGGTTTCCCGTTGAAGTACAGAAACGATGCGACGACCAAGCTGCTGCTGCCGCTGATGCGTGTGCCGCGCGGTCACGGTACCCTCAAAGGCGCCATCTCGATGAGAATCCTTCTCATCGCCTGGATCAACAACTTCGCGAAACCGGTAGTCCTTGTCCACAAGTAATGGACTGAGGTCGTCCAAGGAAAAGATGTACTTCACAAACAGAGGACGCGGTGCTTGAAGCCCCTCACCAATCACGTCGACAAAATACCCATGATATCGCAAGGCAGTTTCAGATACCTCGAAAACTAGTTACTGAAATATTTTGCAATGGAAAACTACATCCGTATCATTCACGTTAGCTCGACACCAGTGGCCAGAAGACCGTATTCAACAAGTACAGTTTTGTGAATGACTTTTGCACCAAGTGGAAGATAATGAACATTTTATAAATAATGTGATATGGACTGACGAATCTAGCTTCACTCGTGAATGTGTTTTCAACATCCACAACAGCAATTATTGGTCGAAATGCAACCCAAATGCCACCTGTGAATGTGGCTTTTAGGCACGCTTATCATAAACCTGCGGGCTGGAATCACTGGACGCATACTTTTGGACCCTTACCTGTTGCCAGAAAAGTTGAATGCGCCTCTGTATAGTACGTTTCCTTGCAGTACTTTGCCTGAAGCATTGTAAATTGTTCCACTTTGTGTTCGGCGATGCCTTGGTTTCAGCATGATGGTGCACTGCCACACGTTGGAATGAATGTACACACCATTTAAATAAAGTGCATCCAGGCAAATGGGCTGGTAGTAAGTAGTAGGACAACCTTTATATGATCCCACTCTTCATTATTGCCAAATTTATTGAAGATGGCGGATCTAAGATAGCAACTATAGATTTGCCAACGTCGCAATGTCATGGTGGGAAGTTCAAATTTTCTTGGGGGAAAAAGGACACTTGGGTTACCTCCACTAACCTATGAAAATGGCGCGAGAAAAGGTCACTTGGGCTACTTCCATAACCTGTCATCTGACCGCCACCTCCTCCTTGGAATTGATGGGAAAAGGACTCAGCCAGTGCTGGGCTGCTGGATAGGATGGATGTAAATCTATTTTGCATGCAGTGTGTACTTAAACAATATGAGTTATCATAGTCAGTAGCTCCATCTAGTGTGTTCACCATGAGGTCCAGAGTCCAACTGAGCTAGTACACATTACTGCCACCAGAGGGCGCTGTCATCTGATGATGGTCTGGGGAAAATGGCAGGAAAAAGACTCAGTCTATGACCAGCTGCTGTAGAGAGGAAGCAGTGTACTTTATTTATTTTGGAATAATTTATTTAGGGATGGATTGCACCTAGTTTATTTATTACAACGATACAAAATACTCACTCTGACATGCTTGGGATCACAATACACAGCCTACTGACCTGCAAACTACTCGTAAACTATGGAAATAATGCAGTACACTGATGCACAGACATGCGAACAACCTGTAAATTACTGAAATATTGCATTACACACCCTACATACCTGCAAACTACTCGTAAATCACCGAAATAATGCATGTAAAACGCTCTGCAGACATGCTCACTAATTGTAAACTGTCAAAATAAGGCACTTCACAGCCCACAGACCCGCAAACTACTAGTAAATCACCGAATTAATGCATTTCACAGTCTACAGACACAAAGACAACTCGTAAATTCTCAAAGCAATGCATGTAAAACGATCTGCAGACAAGCTTGCTAATTGTAAACTGTCGAAATAATGCACTGTACAGCCTACAGACCTGCAAAATATTCGTAAATCACTGAAATACACAGTACATTGATGTGCAGAAACGAAAACAACTTCTTAATTGTCAAAATAATGCATGTAAAACGCTATGCAAACGTGCTCACTAATTATAAACTGTCGAAATAATGCATTGAACAGCCTGTAGACATGTTCACAAAATAAAGTAACAGACACGAAAACAACTCATGAATTGTCAAAAATAATGCATATGTAACACTATGTAAACATGCTGACAATGCTCAAACAGCCGAAAATGATTCAGTGCACAAACACTCATAGCACATAAAAACGCTTTCAAACTATCGTCAACCGCAAACTTATCAGCGAACTCTTCTGTACAGAGCCCCAAGGTATGCACGCTTGACGGTGCGCTCATATCAGTCCCATATGCGAGGCGCCTCTGGGCCTAGCACACATTTTTACTATGCTGGTGCGATGCCTGTTTACCTGGGGTTCAGCAAAGATCTAATTGCCGAGCGATTCACCATCGTAGGCGAAGATAAAAGGTTGTCAGTGTTATACTGATGTCACGCTATAAAAACTGTTGTAATGCCTCCCAGAATAGCACAGGATGCATTGTTCCTATCGATCCTAACGGGACATTTGAGATGTGTATAGCTACTTATGTGTTTACTGTGGCTGATGCATAGCTGCAAGTCCAATATCAAGCGAGAGATGTCTGACTAGCTACTCACCATTGCAGGTGCAGCTAAACGATTCTCAATGTTACACTGACATCACATGGCGGTGTAAATAAAAGCCAAGTATACCTCTTGGAAATAGTAAAGCGCCATGGAAATAGTTAACGGTCAGTTTTATAGGAGCTTTTGTGATGTCTCAGCTTACCTGCATGGAAATTCTTGCCCTAACAGGAGCTGTTTACGAAAATAGCTCAGAATAACACTGAATGCATTCCTCCTAATTGTGCTAACGAGACATTCCATGCTACCCTTCCTGGAAATCGTAATGTCCTGCTTTAAACATACATCTCAGAAATTGTAAACATTCTCGCTGCTATGTAGAGACTCCTACGTCCCAGCACAAAGAATGTCTTGTAAATGAATGGGGAATACGAGACTTTCAGCAGCAAAACTATTTTGTACAGATCACCATATTGCACTGTCAGTTAAACCTTGCAAATGTGGTCTGCAGATCATCAAATATGGAAAGACTCTTGCTCAATTACACTTCCCTGCCACTGAGTATGGAAGCTTGAATATTACAGTGTGAAACCGATCTCCAAACTGGCAAAATATTACCGTGTACTGCAAATGTGGAATATGTGGGTGGAGGCGACTGGATGTAATCGAGTACAGTGCTATACTGTGCCACCCGATCAGAAAAATAGTGCATTTGCTCTAGATGTTGGCAACTGTACTATATTTACAAGTAATTTTACAACACGAACTGATGCCATGATCGCAAGGGTAGAAGTGCATGAGTAGAACTGACATAAAATCGATAGAAATGCGCAAAATGATGGGAAAATGTATAATCTGAAGGAATATACACCGAAATGCAGGGAAACTGAGGAAGTAGTTGCATGCCTTTTGGTTGGTTCAGAACAATTTGTACATGGGAATAAGTATGCGACTGCAAGAGGAATCCGAGAAAATGTTGACATGGAGGTGAAGGGAACCAGGGAAACAGTCACTTCTTTTCTGTTAAGGCAGCATTATACTGTATATATATTGAGGTAACAGTGATGCACGCAAGTTGACTAATGTATTTGATTCTTTTCAGGAAACAGACAACTATCTGCCTCTAAACTTACATGCATCTGCATTCAAGGATAACAGAGGTGGGACAGAGTGATTGATTGAGATGGAGACCTAAAAATGTATGATTTAATGGTAGACTGATGTTGCATTCTGGAGAGGGAGATGTTGCTGCAGGTTATTTGACCATTTTTTCCGCTGTTCTGTCAGGTTGCATCAGTCGTGTGACATAGCCTGTGTTCGGCTCGAATACAACCACGTGTTCTGTGTGTGATTTAATGCACTGTCCATTTGCGGTCATTAACAGCAAACCTCTCCGTCATCTGAGGATTTCCATCTCATGTGTGACGAAACTTGACCATGCTGTTTCGACCCATTCCTCTAAATGAACGAAGATTTATACAATGCACTCCATTCTCCTGTGGTATCTTGGGTATGAAATCGTGACTTCAGTTTCATAAAGAAGATGATTCTAAGTTAGTGATAGGTTTTTGTGACACACTGCAATCCCTGTGTATACATCTGTTTGACAGATATGCTGTTTACAGAGTTAGTGGCGGACACCGCTGCTATGCATTTATCTTTTTCCTTGTAAGATGTATTCTCCGTTACTAACGATCATTTTATATAGGACTAATACAGGCATATTATATTTTCTGAACTGTGATCGGATGTGAACAGTGGACGCTATACATCTCTGGAAAGATATATTGTGCTTGTATCACACAGAGCTGAATTAGTTTATGCATTTTACAGTTTGTTACCATAGTTCATCGTAGAGAAACGTGCAAGAAGGATGTATGTAATGCGCTGGAAGTATATTACTTACACTGGAATATTAACAGCACTGCATTCCACACGACTAATAAGTCGGAAACTCAAGCAAGCTAACATTATAGTCTGTTTTAAGTGCAGAACCGTGTAGCCTTAGGAGTGCATGTGTTTATGTTCTCCCGTACCAATACCCTCCTGATACTGATCCCCGATACTAGAACAATACTTTAGAATTGATAGTGTACCTAATTTAAGTAAAATGCATCGTACTCCGTCTGTCTAGAGTTCCATCATGCAAAAAACCACCCATTTCTTGTTCTTCTTAACTGTCAGGTATTATATCACAACACTTTCAAATCTTCTACTATACACCGATAAGGGGTGTTAACCTCCTCGACATGGGTGCATCGGCAGAAATCTTGTGCACTTGGATGGGTGCAGACTCGGCAAGCTCCATTCATTCACGAGACGCTGAATGTAGCAGTCCGCTCCTAGTCAGCTGCACATTAAATCGGTAACGGTGCTATAGGGCAGGTTGGTCAAAGTCTGGGCGATGGAATCTCTAGGTCTCTAACTTTATCCTAAGACTACCAGAATAACCTGTGACTCCCATCTGTATAGAGACAGACTGTAAATTACACACTATGGTCGAGGTGTTAGAAATAAGTAGATCGCTGTCTGGTATACTTTGATGGTGTATATGTTCAAGAATGAACAATGAATGGATTTACAGCACAGCCATCTATCAACATTCGCAATGGTACTCCTGAAGTAGAGGGGGGACAGTTGGGAAGCATGCTGTAGCATCATTGGTCATTGTTGAAATTAGTATAAAATTGAAAATATTAAAAACACACAGTTTTAATCTGCCAGGAAGTTTCATATCAGCGCACACTCCGCTGCAGAGTGAAAATCTCATTCTGGAAACATCCCCCAGGCTGTGGCTAAGCCATGTCTCCGCAATATCCTTTCTTTCAGGAGTGCTAGTTCTGCAAGGTTCGCAGGAAAGCTTCTGTAAAGTTTGGAAGGTAGGAGACGAGGTACTGGCAGAAGTAAAGCTGTGAGTACCGGGCGTGAGTCGTGCTTCGGTAGCTCAGATGGTAGAGCACTTGCCCGCGAAAGGCAAAGGTCCCGAGTTCGAGTCTCGGTTGGGCACACAGTTTTAATCTGCCAGGAAGTTTCATATCAGTGCACACTCCGCTGCAGAGTGAAATCTCATTCTGGATTGAATGCTTATTATTACAGTACATTAATGGTCTCTTTTCTATTCCATCTGTCCACTGGTATGCTGTTGATTACCACATAATGATTGACTCACATCGCATGTTTGAAATGGAGAAAGAGTCTTAGTGGAGGAGCAACTCCTGAGGGGGGGGGGGGGGGGGGGGATGGCAGCAAATTGGAAACGCTCCATAACGCCTCAAAACTCTTCCAGTTTCCTTATGTTGTACCTGTCTGTTATTTAAAATCATCCAGTGTGCGTGGTGTGTTATGGTAGCAGCAGTAACAATATGGTTTACACCATACGACATCTAGTTTTCTGTGAGAAGCAATGGATCAGAATGTGTTACTGTCATTTAGAACCTGACACAGATCTCGAAGTCGTGGCAGAAAAAACAAAATTTATGGCAGTGTACAAAGTGTGTTACAGCAGAAAAAAACAATGTTTCAAACAATGACACAGGGAGCATCTCTTGTGACTTATAGTATAGTTTGTGGGTTACAGTCATCCTCCTACAGTACAGATGATACCAGTTTTCACTGGTCTGTGCAGTGAATCAATACCTGTATATTTAATAGGGTCATCACATGTGCTCAGTGCCGGCATGCAGACGGTATTTGTTTTAGATATATGGGGGGGGGGAGAGAAATATGGTAAAAATCTTATCGAGTACTCTGTCAGATGAAGTTAGTGGAGCTTCTATAGTTAGTAATTTTTCTCTCTTGGACAGTACAGAATAACAACGATAGCATGTTGGGGTGATAGACATGAATAGGCTGGGATGGACATGGATCTGCTTCAGACTGCTGTACATGTATGTGGTTTGGGGACACACTACAATGCTGTAGCAAAATCCTCATCCTTCTCTCAATTCCCATACTCTCTTTTATACTGCCTCGTCTTGCAGGAGCAGGCATTATACACTGTTCCCATTTCCACCGAATGGTCATGTAGGTAAAAAAGGGGGTCGCTACACTTTCAGCTACCTAGTTTCAACTACTTTTCAAGGTCATCGCTATTTTGGATGGAGGAAGTGGATGATTGGATGACCTTGAAAAGTAGTTGAAGCTAGATAGTTGAAAATGTAGTGACCCCCTTTTCTTACCTCTAACACAGGACTGGATTAAGGGTTCCCATTGGTTCCTACCATTTTTCCCCCAGACCACCAAGGGACGACAGTGCCCTCTGGTGTCACTACTATGTACTAGGTCAGTTGGACTCCGGATCTCATGGTGAACACACTGGATGGAGCTACTGCCTCAAACTGTTGAAATGAACACTGCATGCAAACTAAAGACTTATGTCCATACCATTCAGCAGCCCAGCACTGGCTGAGTCCTTTTCCCTCCCTAATTCCAAAATTTGAACTTCCCGCCATTTTCTGGGGGAGGAGAGAGGGTTGGGTTAGTGGAGGC
Organism: Schistocerca gregaria; assembly: GCF_023897955.1. Classification (NCBI taxonomy): domain Eukaryota; kingdom Metazoa; phylum Arthropoda; class Insecta; order Orthoptera; family Acrididae; genus Schistocerca; species Schistocerca gregaria. Next base: position 415,434,121 of record NC_064924.1, read on the forward strand.
AGCCCAATTGACCAATTTTCCCGCCAAAATTTTTAACTTCCCGCCCTGTTGTCATTGCGATGTTGCCATATCGATTGCTGCCATCCTGGATCCGCCATCTTGAATAAATTTGGCAACAATGCAGAGTGGGGTCATATCAAGGTTGTCCTACTACTGTCATAGAGGTCAAATGTTCTGACCTGGACGTTCCTGGTACCTTAATACATTAGATTTTTATGTGTGGGAACACTTAAAGAATAAGTTTAAAGTACCCCACCTATGGATGTAAATGACGTAATAGCTCTTATGTAATGCTGAATGCAGCTGCGTTGTAAAGGGTCGAGCAAAGTATGATCCAGCGAGGGTCGAAGTGTTTGAAAATGCAAGGTGGTTGCTTTGAACACCTTCTCTAAAGTTGCTAGTATGTGTACATACTGACTCTGTCAAGATAAGCCTGGACATCAAACGTACTGAATGGAATTATTGTGAGTAGCACAAAGTGCAATCTTGCATAGCCTGCCTACTTTTTGTACCTCACTGGATATAGACGATGTTACTGTAGCAATTATTATTTTCTAATGGCCTTATTTGTGTCATGGTTCATGTTGTGTTTTAATATCAAAGAAATACACAAGATACTGCATTGTGCACGTGTAAATTGTATACAGTTTGATGCTTAAACTGAGGAGAAAATTTCGGCTTGAACGCGACTCGAACAGTGGCGAGTCTGCATATTCGTTCTGTACAGAATTGCCATGTCTCACTGATCTAATGGTACACTTCCAGCACAGTGCAGAATGCATGCTCCCTGTTCTTGGTCATGCTGCATGCAGTTACAGCGTTTTCAGAGCCTCGTATTTTAATAGTCTTGGCGGGACTAGCTTTTGTTAAACACGCTCTTGTCTTGAATTTGGATGATGACTCGCATGCTGAGAACCAAGTGTTGCACTGTTCTCATCACCCTGCATAAATACTAGTGTCAGAATGATAACCTGGGCGTGCTTTCTTGTGTCCAAGAACGGGTTACTATGAACAGTTCAAGCTTACATCAAGCTTACATCAAGCTTACATCGTCAGCTTCTTTTCATACAGCGCAAGTAGTGGCAGTCACGAAACCCATTAAGTACTTTTGAACTTACAACGGCAAATAGATTTTGATCATTTGTGATTCAAAAAATGTTCTCAGTCCCACGAAGAGCAGGAACTCGGGGAAGCACGGCAATGGACTTGTTATCGACGTAGCCCATGAAGTAACGGAACGCTCTAGAAAAGCAAACACGCTTTGGATAGAAGATCTAGGCATTTTGTAAAGGAAACAGTAGACCATATGGGCAATGAAGCTACATCATCCAGAGCTTAATTGATATACAGTTTATTCCACAGTCTTCATATACCAAGTAAAAATGGAAGTTATATCCCAGTGGGAAGAAAAATGAGAAAAAACAAATTTAAACAAGAGAAAATAGTACCGATGGGTTCAACCGCACGTACGTCGCTTACCTTCGTTTCGAAACTTTTCAGTAGAAATCAGAGCTATCTCTACAATCACTCGGATGAGGTTATAAAAACGACAGCTTTCTTTCTCATTTGTATCGCCTACAATTAAGAAATTCATAGTCTTGTGATTCCAACTCCAATATTTGAAGTATTAATCATTTCAGGCGTTGTCTCTCACCACCGATAACGCAGTGGCTGACAGCCTTCATTTAACGACCGAAAGCAATGGTGTAGCGTAGAGTTCTCAGTGCTAACAGAATTGAAATAACCGTAGAAATCAATGTGGCACGTACGACGTAGCAAAATATGCAATATAATGCATTATCAAGCAAGATAATGCCCGCCCGCACACGGCGAAAGTTTCTACTGTTTGGTTTCGCTCTTGCCAAACCGTACCTTGGCCACCAAGATCCCCGGATCTGTCCCTAATTGAGAACGTTTGCAGCATCATGGCAGGACCCTCCAACCAGCTCGGGATTTCGACAATGTAAACACCCATTGGACAGAACTAGGATCGATATCCTTCAGAACATCCAACAACTATCAATAGATGCCAAGCGGAATAACTGCTTGCTTCGGGGCCAAAGGTAGACCAATGTTTCACTGACTTGCTCAATTTGTGTAGTACTTTCTCTCGAATAAATCATCCAATTTTCCTGAAATTGTAATCGTTAGTTTGTGTGTATATCAAATCAACCAATTTCCGTTCCATTCGGATAATTCGTTTGTGGTGCCCCGTTGGTGGTGTTTATTTTTTCTTTTTCTTTTTTTCTTATGATGTACTTGGTTATCCTGTCGCAATAAAGTGTAACTTACTTTTTGAAGTCCCTTCATAATTTTATCACATTTCTTGGATGGTATCTACTCCGTGGTATAAATTTCATTGATCTAAATGGATACTTTCACTGAAGAATAAGTGCGTTTTGACATAAAAACCACACTGCAAGACCCGTATATTTCCACGTTGCCCTGTTATATGCTCAATGGGGAAACCATCATCACTGCACATTTCCAGAGAAGTGAATGACGCTGCAAGGTTTGGGAGGATTCGAAAAAAGAATAAATCGAAGTGCTATAAAATCAGCGCAGTCAAGACTGCAGTGAAATCATTGCAAATTAATTAAACAATTGAACAAAAACTTCGAAGACAGTTAAGAAAACTAAACGTGATAAATAATATTCCATAATTAACTGATCAAGAGGCAAACCGTGAAATATAAGCAACATAAAGGAAGAGTTGTAAAATAAAAGTGCTTCAGCTTTAATGAGATTTATTTTCCAGTACTTAGTGGCAAGATCTGAAGTTATCCCTCGATGCTCATAATGGAAGCCAATAGGCTTCTGTCAGACTGAAGCGAGCTCCCATGCTGAAAGTGTTTCATATAAATAGGCCTCTTCTGTCGAAACAGGTAGTAGATTACTAACAGGGCGTGGGGGTGGGGGAGATATGGTAAGGGACAAAACACTTTCCGTTGCGCATTCTAAGACTTACATTCAAATGAGTGTAGTATCGAGTCAATAGGGACATGAACTGCGATATGGAATTCCAAGTCACACATTTGCATATCATTCCAAATTATAGAGCCAATGCGAGAAGCTGTGGCATTTCCCAGTGCGAGTGTCGTATTTCAGACGTGCCGAAGGAGAAAGGTCAGAGTTTAACGTCCCGGCAACATAGTGGTCGCAATTAACGGCCGCGTAAGGGTAGAGGTTGAAGTAAGCAGTTGCCTCATTGAATAAAGCACCTGACATGCTCTAGCGATGTGATGAAAAAAATCTGGACAGCAGCACGGTGATTCGACCACGCTGCTCTAAAGTATGATGCCAGAGTAAAAGATCACTGACAGTGATATTACTGACAGAGATACCGAGAAACAGCCGAAACCTCTAAATTAAACAAGCATCCAGGTCCCAGCGGTATTCATGTCAGATCCGATATAGAATTTGCAGATCAATTAACTCCTATTACAACCATAAAATATCGTACTTCCCTTCAACAAAAAACTGCCCGCTAGTTGGCGGGTCACACCGGATACAAGAGAGAACAGAACTATTCCACAAAACCACTGATCAATCTCATTGGCGTCCACATAAAGTAAACTACTGTTTGGAGAAAAGTGAACCATCAAGACGAGAAATGAGACACAATGAAATTTATTCCATCAATTAGGAACATGACACTACTCAAATGGTTAGCATTATACATACCTGTATGTACACCGCGACTGTAGAAATTGACTTCAAAGTTGCACCAGTTGCCGACCCACCATATCCCAGACATTTTCAATGTCAATAAACTTTACCAAAAGCCGTACACTTTAAGATGTTCTATTTTATTTCATTATATTGCTATCACGTCTTCGTATGAACCATCTGCACAACGATTGGAATTCACGGTATCCAGTTTTATGGTGTTATACGATAAGTTCGTTGATTTGAAAAAAGCGTTGAGGTCCTGAAGATGGCAAACTGAGCTGCCGAAACTGGTTGCTTTCAGCATAAAATAAAATATCTTAAAGTGTACAGCTGTTGGTAAAGTTTATTGACATTGAAAAGTACACACCAGCTGATGTCGCCTGGTCGTAATGCACCAACTGAGATATCCCAGACATGTTCGATGGGCGACATGTCAGACGAACGGGCAGGCTATGCACGTCAAAGAAGGCTTGCACATTCTTCGCCACATGTAGCTGGGCATTGCCCTGCTGAAATATGGCGTGTGGAATGGCCTGCAGGAGGGCCAGTGACTCGGGCGTTAAAACCTCTCTGGTGTAACGGTAGCTCTTCAGACTGCGACTGTGTAGGAAGCGAAATCGCGTGTTATAGGCAATGGCGCCCCAAACTCTTGGCGTTTCTCCGCCATGCCGCCCAACAACACAATCTGCCCGATTGATTTCGCCATGGCGGCGTCGAAAGCGTATATGCCCATCATTATAGGGTAAACTGAAGCGGGACTCGACCGAAAACACTACGTTTGACCACTTTGCACGCCAGTATCAACGTTCACGTGCCCATTGCAGTCAACAGCGTTGGTGGTTTGTGGTCAGTGGGAGCCGACGCAATGGCATGCATCCAACCTGTCCAGCCGACAGATGATGGCGTCCAACTGTCAACGCCGACGTGTCCACACCCGTTGCAGTGCTCCAACAACAGTGTGGACGACACTGTGCTGCCCGTTACGGTGGAGAAGATGGCGGTCATCTTGTCCGTTACGGCGGATTAAGTGACTGTCATCTAGCGCTGTGGTCACATTGTGTCGGGAGTACCGTGTCGGCGTTCTGCACGGCCCTCTTCTCTCCACTCGTCCACATACGCTTCCCTGTTGAAGCAGCGTGTACTGTACGAGCCGCAGTACAGACCCGCCTTCCAGAGCCCACACATTCTGCCCCGTTCGAACATACCCACACGCCAATATTCAACCCTGTGATGACAACGAGGCATATTGGCACTTCGTTACACTTTTCCACTTTGTATGAGGGCTGCGCATTGATTGAGGGTTCTCTCATGCCAGAGGTTCGAGTCCTCCCTCGGGAATGGGTGCGTGCGTTGTTCTTAGCATAAGTTAGTTTAAATAGTGTGTAAGTCTAGGGAACGATGACCTCAGCAGTATGGTCCCGTAGGAATTCACACACATCTGAACATTTTTGATTGAGGGTACGAAAGAGGGCACTGTTCGGCCTACTTGCAAGCCTCCTCTCTGTCATTTCCATCAGTTACTATGGTTCTGCTGTTCTACACGTCCTCTTATTATGGTGCGTTGCAGAACATTGTTTCTCAATGTTTCACTTTTTAGAGGCTGTAATGCACACTACTGGCCATTAAAATTGCAGATGATAGACGGATATTCATTGGACAGATATATTATACTAGAACTGGCATTTGATTACATTTTCACGCAATTTCGGTGCATAGATCCTGAGATATCGGTACCCAGAACAACCACCTCTGGCCGTAATAATGGCCTTGATACGCCTGGGCATTGAGTCAAACAGAGCTTGTATCGCGTGTACAGGTACAGCTGCCGATGCAGCTTCAACATGATACCACAAATCATCATGAGTAGTGACTGGCGTATTGTGACGAGCCAGTTGCTCGGCCACCATTGACAAGACGTTTTCAACTGGTGAGAGATCTGGAGAACGTGCTGGCCAGGGTGCAGTGGAACATTTTCTGTATCCAGAAAGGCCCGTACAGGACCTGCAACATGCGGCTGTGCAATATCCTGCTGAAATGTAGGGTTTCGCAGGGATCGAATGAAGGTAGAGCCACGGGTTGTAACACATCTCAAATGTAAGATCCACTGTTCAAAGTGCCGTCATTACGAACAAGAAGTGACCGAGACGTGTAACCAATGGCACCCCATACCATCATCCCGGGTGATACGCCAATATGGCGATGACGAATACACGCTTCCAATGTGCGTTCACCGCGATGTCACCAAACACGGATGCGACCACCATGACGCTGTAAACAGAACCTGGATTCATCCGAAAACATGACGTTTTGCCATTGGTGCACCCAGGTCCGTCGTTGAATACACCATCGCAGGCGCTCCTGTCTGTGATGCAGCGTCCATGGTAACCGCAGCCATGGTCTCCGAGCTGATAGTCCATGCTGCTGCAAACATCGTCGAGCTGTTCGTGCAGATGGTTGTTGTCTTGCAAACGTCCCCATCTGTTGACTCAGGGATCGAGACGTGGCTGCACGATCCGTTACAACCATGAGGATAAGACGCCTGTTATCTCGACTGCTAGTGATACGAGGCCGTTGGGATCCAGCACGGAGTTCCGTATTACCCTTCTCAACCCACCGATTCCATATTCTGCTAAAAGTCATTGGATCTCGACCAACGCGAGCAGCAATCTCGCGATACGATAAACCACAATCGCGATAGGTTACAATCCGACCTTTATGAAAGTCGGAAACGTGATGGTACGCATTTCTCCCCTATACACGAGGCATCACAACAACGTTTCACCAGGCAATGCCGGTCAACTGCTGTTTGTGTATGAGAAGTCGGTTTGAAACTTTCCTCAAGTCAGCACGTTGTAAGTGTCGCCACCGACGCCAGCTTTGTGTGAATGCTCTGAAAAGCTAACCATTCGAAAATCACAGCATCTTCTTCCTGGCGGTTAAATTTCCGCGTAGCACGTCATTTTCGTGGTGTAGCAATTTTAATGGCCAGTAGTGTAGAATCCTACAATATAACGTGAGTGCAAACGTAATAAAGAACCTCGATCAGAATGACCTCCTCCATGCTAACCAGCATACATCCGAAAAATAATGATCATGCGAAAACCTACTTGCACATGTGGTATTGATAGCCCCGCATCAAGGTAATAAAGAATATCGGTATTTCTTGATTTACATCGTGCATTTGACATGTTATATAACCAGCGTTTATAAACAAAAGTACAATAATACGGAGTATCAAACAGAATGTTTGAATGGGTTGGGGATTTATTGATAAGGACGACGCAGTGTTTATTTGAGAGTCATCGAGGACGTAGAAGTACGTTCAGGCGTTCCCCAGGAAACAGTGTTAGACCCATGATGTTCGTTTTGTTTGTTGACGACCTAAAGGGCATCCTCATGCTCATAAATTAAGGATAATTGTAGAATATGGTGCCACACAACGTGGCACTACACAAAACTGACGCTAATAGCATAGGCACATAGGAAACACACACGACACAGATCTGCAAGTCCACGGTATTGGTGATAATTTGAAAAAAATCGTCCCGAAACACATGTGCTTCAAAACGCCATCGTTTCCTGCCCTTGTACCCCGAAAATCAATATGGGATATGATGACCATCCACACTCACACAGGCCGCAAAAGGGTTGGCATACTCTGGATCAGGTGGTCGAGCAGCTGCTGGGTTACAGCCTCCCATTCTTGCACCAGTGCCTGCCGGAACTCCTGAAGTGTCCAAGGGGTTTGAAGACGTGCAGCGATACGTCGACCGAGATCATCCCAGACGTGCTCGATGGGCTTTAGGTCTGGAGAACAGGCAGGCCCCTCCATTCGCCTGATATCTTCCGTTTCAAGGTACTCCTCCACGATGGCAGCTCGGTGGGCCGTGGGCTATCATCCATCAGGAGGAAGGTGGGACCCACTTCACCCCTGAAAAGGCGGACATACTGGTGCAAAATGACGTCACAATACACCTGACCTGTTACAGTTCCTCTATCAAAGACATGCAGGGGTGTAGGTGCACCAATCACAAGTCCACGCCACACCATCAAACCACGACCTCCATACAGGTCCCTTTCAGGGACATTAAGGTGTTGGTCTGGTTCACGCCAGATGAAAACCCTGCGAGAATCACTGTTCAGACTACCTGGACCCGTCCGTCAACATAACCTGGGACCACTGTTCCAATGACCATGTACTGTGTTCTTGAAACCAGGCTTGACGGGTTCCCGTGTGACCAGGGGTCTGTGGAATGCCCCTTGCAGGTCTTTTCAGTCGTCTTTAGGCTGCATGTCTGGAGACAACTGTTCCAGTGGCTGCCGTAAGGTCCCGAGCAAGGCTACTTGCAGTACTCTGTGGCCGTCTGCGGGCACTGATGGTGAGATATCGCTCTTCTTGTGTTGTTCTACACTGTGGACGTCCCGTACTGTAGCGCCTAGACACGTTCCCTGACTGCTGGAATCGTTGCCATAATCTTGAGATCACACTTTGTGGCACTCGCAGGGCCCGTGCTATGACCTGCTGTGTTTGACCAGCCTCCAGTCGCCCTAGTATTCTACCCTTCATAACGTCATCAGTATGTGTTCTCTGAGCCATTTTCAACACACAGTCACCATTAGCACGTCTGAAAACGTCTGCACACTTACTCGCTGCACCGTACGCTGACATGCACCTGCACACCTCTGCGTATGCGGACTGTTGCCAGCGCCAACGTGCGACGACCGCAGGTCAAATGCACCGCATGGTCATACCCCGAGGAGATTTAACCTGCAAACCGCCCAGCAGAGCGTTGTTTCACCATGTAACAGCATTATCCTTAATTTATGAGCATGAATGAGTGTAGTGATGTAGATTTTTCAGAGATGGTGCAGTTATCTATAATGAAGCATTGTCTGATAAAAGCAGTAGAAATATTCAGTGAGATCTTGAGTACTTTCCATAGTGGTCCAAAAACTGGCAACTTGCTTTAAACGCATAGAAAAATAAAATTATGCATTTCACAAAACGAAAAAAAGTTGTATCCTATGACTACACTGTCAATGATTCACAGTTATTCGGTCAACTCATACAAATTCCTAAGTGTGGATATCTGAAGGGAAAAGAAGTGGAATGATCACTTAGGCTCATTAGCAGGCAAGGCGGGTGCATAGCGAAGCCCTATGAGTCGTGGTGGCCACGCCGGTGTTTCTCACTCGGCGGTGCAGCTTGCCGGCACTATCGTTTTCGTTTTCCGTGGCTCCGCTGCCGAGTGCCAGCCTTGCTTTGACATCCTGTTCTTCGGATGACACCATAAGAGTGATGTAATTTCAAATCGCTCAATGAAAAAAATATCACTCAAATTGACAGATGATACGAACGTACCAATAGAGCCTTCTGTGAGTCCATCATGAGCTTTGCAGCTAGCACATGCGCCCATCATCTCTGCCTCACATCACACAAAACCAAAGTGCGACGCCGACAGAGAAGCATCCTTTAAAGAATGTCAGGAGCGTTTAGGACGACATCTACAGAGGCATTATGCGTCGTCCTGGGTGTATAGACGATAGACACTACGGTGCGCTTCAGAGCTGCAGCATACTAGGATAAAAAAGGGTCGGCAGGAGAAAGTAAAGAAAATTACAGGCCAACAAATAATTGACAAGAAACAGCTTAATGAATGGCGGAATGATACCTGGCAGACCGCATGGGACACCACACACATTCTTCTCGAACATGGGAGAACGAATAGAATGAAATATATGGATCCACTTTTTTTACAGAGCATTTACGGTACCCACATCTGCATCGCGTTGGAGTAAGTGACACAGACATATGCACATTTGCACAAATTGGCACAGCGGAACACATCCGATTACATTGCGACATTTCGAGACACACACGACCAATAACAGCACGAAAATGGCATCGACAATGACATTCGACAAAAAATAAGACAGTTGGATGATTGGTTAGAACTAAAGACCATCATAGACAAAATTTCACAAGCATTCCACACAGCGTACAGACAGCAACGACTTGACATGAGACGGATAATAGAGAGACACCCTACAAGACAACACAGCACATGCAACGATTCCGATTACGCAGCTACTTACTCGGGTCCTTAACAAACTCAGAACAAGATAACATGGATACACAGAGCAATGTAAACGTAAAAAATAGAACAATGTAAATAAATGCCGTGTGGCTAGGGCCTCCCGTCGGGTAGACCGTTCGCCTGGTGCAAGTCTTTCGAGTTGACACCACTTCGGCGACTTGCGTGTCGATGGGGATTAAATGATGATGATAAGGACAACACAATACCCAGTCCCTGAGCGGAGAAAATCTCCGACCCAGCCGGGAATAGAACCCGGGCAGTTAGGTATGACATTCCGTCGCACTGACCACTCGGTTACCAGGGGCGGACATAGAACAATGAAAAAAATACGTCTAGAACATTAGCCAACGACAGAAAATGTATAAGCATTGTAATTATAGATAAGTAATACTTAAATAATTGTAAGTTTAATATCATTTCGGCTTACATAACAGAAATATACTGAGCTGAAACTTTCAGGGGAGACAAGGGTCGACGAACTTTCAAGGTTGTTCCCCTCCCACGTAAAAAAAAGCCATTTCATTACCACTAATTATTCAAGAATGTCATGCTACTGTCAAACGGCATCTAAGTTGAAAATTTCCCATGATAGATCATTTTCAATAATGCGTTACTAGAGACTGCACTATAACAATAAAATCAATATGAAAAATATATATTAATTTATTATATATAATGAAAAATTGTAAATAATATATTAATATCATTTGTACTTAGATCTAAGCAAATTGCTGCTCCCTCTTGGACTGGCTCGAACTTGTTCCGATGCCCTCCCACCTACGACAGCCAGGTAGTGGGACAAATGGTTCAAATGGCTCTGAGCACTATGGGACTCAACTGCTGTGGTCATCAGTCCCCTAGATCCTAGAACTTAGAACTACTTAAACCTAGCTAACCTAAGGACATCACACACATCCATGACCGAGGCAGGATTTGAACCTGCGTCTGTAGCGGTCGCGCGGCTCCAGACTCTACCGCCTACAACCGCTCGGCCTCAACGGCCGGCTGATAGTGGGACATCTTCATCTACTGAACACCTCTCCTATCACCTGTTAGCGTATTCTTGCATAAACAAATCGTTTCTGTTTTCTTTTCCTCAAATTACGGTTATTTTATACCAGTATTAACTCAATATTGTTACTTTAATTTTATCGCTCAAAACAAATTTTGTTTGAAATATGGAACAATACACTGTAACTTGTTAAACGACCAGCTTTTTAAAATAGGCAGTAGGTTTTTAAATATGCAGTAAAAGAGATGAAATAGCATGATATACTTTACTAATGATATATGCTTACCATTTAGGAATCAAATAATCTGCCTAAGGAACACTGAGTGGGTACTTACCAGTCGTTCGAGGTACAGTGTATTTGCTGCCAGTCATACTACATTATCAGATTCAGTTTCAGAATTTTGAGCCCTAGTGAACAAATTTCTGTAGACGCCCATGGTTTCTACTAGTAGCCCATTCACGGCCTCAGTTGCTAGAGCTACATCCGCACATTGTATACAGCGAAGAATGCAGACAACTTGCTAGAAAAAATGTATGCGCTTCACAAAAGTGGAATCGGAGCTGAGTCATTTAAAAACCATACACACAATTACCGGAGAGAGCATGGGAATCCACTTCGGATTCACACCAGCGTTCATTATCTGGAAAAAATGTTTGGCAAAGTGCAACAGGGAAAGTTTCTCAGCGGGCGTCTGCACTGCACACTAAAAGCTCTAAACGAGAGGAAACAATAGCGCCTGCTGCACGAGTGGCGCCGAGAGTTCACTTACAGTGCAGGAGCCGTATCCAACAACGTAAATGAATAGGTTTCTCTCAACAAGTATAACCAAACTGTGTAAGCGACAGCTAAGTCGTAGAAACATACAAAATACGGCAAATAATGGTCCCAATTAAAATGTTTACTGAGTTCCTTGATAGATCGAGAAACAACACATCTTGATTGCTTTCTAATTACTAAGAACGTGCTTTTGTCATCATTATAACCCTAGTAATTCTAACAGTTCTGTCTGGAATTCAGTTTTAGTCAATTCTAGTAAACATTTTTTTAAATAAAAAGCTTTCTTAATGCCAAGGACTTTCCAGTTGGCACTTTTACTACAGCATCAGTGCTTCCATTTTGACTTCTTGTACTAAAACAGTGTGGAGCGCTGGCTTTTTCCTTCATAACAGCTATTATCTCATGCTATTCTGGCGAATATTTTATTCTCTTTCGCAGTTAATGGTCATCCGTATCGAATCTCTCGCAGGTAGTTTTAACAATCAAGAATTAAATTTTGAGCTTCTCGGTTCCACTGCGACGTACTCCTGTGTCCAATCAAATACAAAATCCATTATTTCCAGAATGATATTTAGAGACTGGAAAGAGTAAATATGTCTTGAAATCAGTCGTTAAATAATTACATGTTAAAGGACATTGTATGTGTTCCACAATGAAACTCGACGGTGACAAACTCTTTAATCCACTCCAAGAAATACAAAAAGTATTGTACTATGAAGAAATGTATGCTGTAAGACAAAAGAAAAAAAGACGTACCATGAAGGACTTATCCAAATGGGACGGAAATCGTTAGATGAGATTCACATGTACAGACGAAGAAATAATTAGAATTGCAGAAAAATTGGACGATTTATTCAAGACAGAGAGGTGTACAAACTGAGCATATCAAATTGGCGTTGCTCTACCTCTAGGCTTGCCAATAATTGACCGAGCTGTTGGACGTCCTCCTGAGGGAATCGTGCCAAATTCCATCAATTGGCGCGTTAGGTAGTCAAAATCTCCAGCTGGCTGGAGAGTCCTGCCCACAATGCTCCAAACGTTCTCATTTGGGCAGAGATCCGGTGAACTTACTGGCCAAGGTAGGACTTATCAAGCACCCAGGATGGCCTACCATGTATGTAAACGAAATGGGGCGTAGAATATCGTCGACGTACCGCTGTGGTGTAAGGGTACGGCGGATGACAGCCAAAGGGGGGTTGTTTCGAAATAAAATGAGACTCCAGAATGACTCCTGGCTGTCAAGTGACAGTAAGATTGGCATTCAACCGCTGTCCGTGGAGTTCCCAGACACTTCTTCGGCCTGGAGGCTTGCTGACTGCAGTAGAATTGTCTTCAATGACGAGTCCAGTTTCGAATTACGTCACGATGATCAATGAAGACGTTGAAACTTCCTGACAGATTAAAACTGTGTGTCGGACCGAGACTCGAACTCGGGACCTTTGCCTTTCGCGGGCAAGTGCTCTACCAACTGAGCTACCCAAGCACGACGCACGCCCCGTCCACACAGCTTCACTTCTGGCAGTACCTCGCCTCCTACCTTCCAAACTTTACAGAAGCTCTCCTGAGAACTATGAAGAATGGTTCAAATGGCTCTGAGCACTATGGGACTTAACAGCTGAGGTCATCAGTCCCCTTGAACTTAGAACTACTTAAACCTAACTAACCTAAGGACATCACACACATCCACGCCCGAGGCAGGATTCGAAGCTGCGACCGTAGCGGTCTCGCGTTTCCAAACTGACGCGCCTAGAACCGCACGGCCACACCGCCGGCTGCGAACCTTGAAGAACTAGCACTCCTGAAAGAAAGGATATTGCGGAGACATGGCTTAGCCACAGCCTGGGGGATGTTTCCAGAATGAGATTTTCACTCTGCAGCGGAGTGTGCGCCGATGTGAAACTTCTTGACAGATGAAAACTGTGTGCCGGGCCGAGACTCGAACTCGAGACCTTTGCCTTTCGTGGGCAAGAGCTCTACCATCTGAGCTACCCAAGCACGACTCACGCCCCGTCCTCACACCTTAATGAAGACGTCGTTAGCAGCGAAGCAATAACAGCAGAATGGATCAGTCAGGGGAGCTTACTGATTTCAAATTTGTACTAGTCACTGGAAGTAACAAGAGTAATAAATCCATCGAGGACACTTCAGCCCTTCTAAAGCTGCTCGACGATCGATAATATGACTGATGTGGAAATGCGAAACGCGAAAACCATAGCTAAACTACGATCAGGCAGACCTAATATACTGACGGAGAGGGACCTTCGAGCATTACGGAGGGTGGTTGTAAAAAATACGTGAAATTCCAGGGAGAAATTACTCGTAAGCGCCAAAATGCTACCAGCAATCCAGTTATCACAGTGATTGTGCGTAAGGATTCAAAAAGAATGGCTGAGCTGTTCTTCGTAAGCGAAACATTTCTATAGTCAATGCTAACCGACTAATGCTAAAGAGCGACGCCACTGGACGGTGAATTGGTGGAAACAAGTGATCTGGGGTGATGAATCAGGTCATGCCGACAGAACGGTTTGGCTTTGGAGTATGCTTTGAGAACGTTACTTGCTATCATGTATTGTACCAAGAGCGAAGTACGGAGGAAGTGGCGTTACAGTATAGTGATGTTCTTTTTTTCTGTTTTTCGTTAGGGTGTGGTTCCCTTTTTGCGCTTAAGCAAACACTAAGTTTGGAGGAACACATCTTACAGCATTATGTACTTCATCCTGTGCAGCAAAATGAATTGTATCAGCACGACAATACAACCTGTCATAAAACATCAACTATGATGCAATGTTTTGAGGACTTTACATCCCTGAATTGCTCTGGCGTGCTCAAGAGTCCAGACCTCAACCCAATGGAACTTTGCGATGAGTTCGAATGTCAGCTTCACTCCACAGCCCATAGTCCATCTCTGGTTTTTGCTTTTGAGGACGTATGGGCTACCATTCCTCCACAGACATTCACACATCTCATCTAAAGTATCCCCAGTTGAGTTCAAGCTGTCATAAAGGTGAAGGGTGGACACACGACACATTAATAATTACTTATATATGTTCGTACGATTTTGGCTAGATACTGTATATTTCAGCACAGATTTACCTGTGGTCTGGAGACAGGAAGCGATCTTCAGGAGGAAAAGTAGGAGTTTAATAGCCCGTCAACGGGGAGGCTTTTGAAACCTGACGGATAAGGCTAGGGGAGGAAATGATGATAAACTTTATTGGAAATTTTTACATGGCTTTACGTTGTACAGAAAGTCAATGCTCTTTATTATTACATAATTTAAATGCATCTTCATCTTAATAACAAATATTTTGTTCATTTCTCGATGCGTTTCGGTCACTGGTCAAGAAAAACATTGAATTAAGATAAATATGTGCAACTATAACCAATGCCTCTCATTTTTCGCTCATTGAATGCGTTTATAACGCTATTGTGTGAAATAGTCCAATCTGTTCTTGGGCTTTTGATTTCCATTTTTTTCCGTAACTATCAAATATCATTTCGTAATATGTACTCACTTCCGCTAAAAAAAAAAGTCTCTGTAGTGTAAGATTCGAAAGTGAATGCAACGCCCAGTACTTTTATATTTCTCCTAAAAACTCTTAGAACGTGTAGAGCATGGCAGACGTACTACACTAAAGCGGAAGGCAAGTCTGAAGATAAACCGTTTCTGTTCTACAGGAAAAATCGATCCAAACAATGAATTCCACTTTAGGTCCTGTCCTCAGCGTAATAGAGACAGTATTTTACTATAATTCTGGTAGTTACACTGAGATGGCAGAAGTCATAGGATAGCGACATGCACACATACAAAAAGCGGTAGTGTCAAGTACATAAAGTATAAAACGTCTTCTGCTCTATCGCAGGCTCTTCTTACGATCACTGCTCTATGTTGTCTTGCGAGGCTGCGAGTGATACACCATTACTTACAGACAGTTTGGACAGTGTGCGTTGACAAACCAGTAAATCGAGCAAGTTCTCTGATGCAGTAACCATGGGTATGTACAAACATGACGACTCTTTTCTGCCATTCGGCCGCGTCTCTAGGTCTAATTATCTTACTGCTCCGAACCACTCAACAGGACTTCACTGTAGAGTCTTATGTCAGAGATGGCCGGCTAGAAAATTGCCTCATGTCATTTATACACCTTCTACAGCGCTCCAAACTTTTGTATTTTGGTATTCCGGTTGTTATGGGTTTATTTATCGATTGTAATTTTTTATTTGAATATCAATGTTGCTGTTTGGGCCCACGTATTGTCATTTCGTCATTTGGAGATAATGAATGGAGCTGTGGATGCTAGAAAATGGAGCGCCAAGTGGAAAAATCTAAACATTTCCGACATATTCTCCTGTTTGAGTTCAGTAGAGGGGTGACAGCAGCGGATGCAGCCACAAACATTACCATCGTATATGGGTATGAAGCCACTGGACAGAGCATGGCAGCCGACCGTGGTGCCCGTGCGATTCTAGGCGCTTCAGTACGGAACTGCGTGACTGCTACGGTCGCAGGTTCGAATCCTGCCTCGGGCATGGATGTGTGTGGTGTCCTTAGGTTAGTTAGGTGTAAGTAGTTCTAAGTTCTAGGGGACTTATCACCTCAGATGTTGAGTCCCATAGTGCTCAGAGCCATTTGAACCATTTTGAACCAGAGCATGGTAAAAAAATTGTTTTCTCGTTTTAAGAAGGATTGTTTTGACTTTAGTGACTCTCCGCATTCAGGAAGATCGTTTAAACGGATTACTCCACAGTGATCCACGTCAGTGTACTCGAGAACTGGCAGATGTGATTAACTGTGATCATTTCAAAATCACGAGAAAGGTTCAAAAATCGAGTGTATGGTTATCGCATGCTGTAAGCCAAAATCAAATACATCAGCGGGTGACCATATGAACATTTCTGATTGTTCGTCATCAATTGGCTCTTGAACAACACCGATCATTCGTATCCTGTATCGTTATTGGTGGCAAGAAGTGGTGTCTTTATGCTAACATAAGTAAAAGAGAGGAAGGCTGAGTACAAACGAAGCAGCAACTTCTGGACAGAAAATAAAGTTGTGCATCTGGTGGGACAGCGACGGTGTGTTGTACTACGAATTGCTTCCCGAGGTGTAACCATTACTACTGACTGAGACGTCTTGCAGACGCAATCCAAGAACAACGACCAGGAATACTGCGTAAAGTGATGCTACTAAACAATTCCCGTCCGCGAATGCTAGACTGACAAAAGCACCATATAAGAATTCGATTGGGAAGCCATTCCGCACCTACCTCAGTCATCTGATATTATGCCCTCAGATTTTCACCTTTTCTGCTCTCTATCGCACAACCTTCAAGGACTTGCTTTCCGGATGAAAATGACCTCCGAACATGGCTCGACGAGTTCTTCACCTCAAAACCATTGATTCCTACAGCCGCGGATTCGAAAAGTTACCTCACTGTTGGCAGACTGTTGTAAATAGTGAAGGAGAATATATTATTGATGACTAAATTCTCTCTTATGTGATCCTGTTGTGTTTATTAAACTCACTGAAAAACTCTACGAACGTATGCACCAAATCAGTATTTAGTCCCGTAAACTCGTTTAATTAGTGCACGTTGATTCCAAGAGGTATGGACATTTACCTGACTTACAACTGACGACGTTAAGTCTGTGATCGAGTCTGCGATTAGTTTGGCTCTTTATTCATAAATGCTCGTCTCATTGGCATATAAAGTCCAATTCACAACGACCGTTTTCGGCTTGCTGCCATCATCATATCTGTTACAAAGTACGCGAACCTCTAATGTGACAATAATCAGTTCAAGTGGTTGAATGCCAAATATGCAGAAAATCTAAGAATACATAAAAAAGATAGCATGGGTGATAGACATAATACTGATACAAGTATCGCTGTCAAGGAATTTCTACACGCGGTTTCATAATAATAGCTAGTGTTGCCCTGGAGGCGAACTATACTCATACATCATACATCTACATCTACTTGATTACTCTGCAATTCACATTTAAGTGCTTGGCAGAGGGTTCATCGAACTACAATCATACTATCTCTCTACTATTCCGCTCCCTAACAGCGCGCGGGAAAAACGAACACCTAAACCTTTCTGTTCGAGCTCTGATTTCTCTTATTTTATTTTGATGATCATTCCTACCTATGTAGGTTGGGCTCAACAAAATACACTCCTGGAAATGGAAAAAAAAACACATTGACACCGGTTTGTCAGACCCACCATACTTGCTTCGGACACTGCGAGAGGGCTGTACAAGCAATGATCACACGCACGGCACAGCGGACACACCAGGAACCACGGTGTTGGCCGTCGAATGGCGCTAGCTGCGCAGTCTATGTGCACCGCCGCCGTCAGTGTCAGCCAGTTTGCCGTAGCATACGGAGCTCCATCTCAGTCTTTAACACTGGTAGCATGCCGCGACAGCGTGGACGTGAACCGTATGTGCAGTTGACGGACTTTGAGCGAGGGCGTATAGTGGGCATGCGGGAGGCCGGGTGGACGTACCGTCGAATTGCTCAACTCGTGGGGCGTGAGGTCTCCACAGTACATCGATGTTGTCGCCAGTGGTCGGCGGAAGGTGCACGTGCCCGTCGACCTGGGACCGGACCGCAGCGACGCACGGATGCACGCCAAGACCGTAGGATTCTACGCAGTGCCGTAGGGGACCGCACCGCCACTTCCCAGCAAATTAGGGACACTGTTGCTCCTGGGGTATCGGCGAGGACCATTCGCAACCGTCTCCATGAAGCTGGGCTACGGTCCCGCACACCGTTAGGCCGTCTTCCGCTCACGCCCCAACATCGTGCAGCCCGCCTCCAGTGATGTCGCGACAGGCGTGAATGGAGGAACGAATGGAGACGTGTCGTCTTCAGCGATGAGAGTCGCTTCTGCCTTGGTGCCAATGATGGTCGTACGCGTGTTTGGCTCCGTGCAGGTGAGCGCCACAATCAGGACTGCATACGACCGAGGCACACAGGGCCAACACCCGGCATCATGGTGTGGGGAGCGATCTCCTACACTGGCCGTACACCTTTGGTGATCGTCGAGGGGACACTGAATAGTGCACGGTACATTGCTGCGAAAGGTGGATATACACTGTACTAGTGCCGACATTGTGCATGCTCTGTTGCCTGTGTCTATGTGCCTGTGGTTCTGTCAGTGTGATCAAGTGATGTATCTGACCCCAGGAATGTGTCAATAAAGTTTCCCCTTCCTGGGACAATGAATTCACGGTGTTCTTATTTCAATTTCCAGGAGAGTATTTTCGCATTCGGAAGAGAAAGTTGGTGACTGAAATTTCGTAAAAAGATCTCGCCGCGACGAAAAACGTCTTTGCTGTAATGACTTCCATCCCAATTCGCGTATCATATCTGCCACACTCTCTCCCATATTACGTGATAATACAAAACGAGCTGCCCTTTTTTGCACCCTTTCGATGTTCTCCGTCAATCCCAACTGGTAAGGATCCCACACCGCGCAGCAATATTCTAACAGAGGACGAACGAGTGTAGTGTAAGCTGTCTTGTACATACCGTACATGTCTTGCAAGTCATCTGATCTGTTTGCACTACAGTCGTTTGACTACACAATACGGATACCACAAGAGATCTCTATAGAGCACTGTACTTTAAGGACATTTATCCACATGTAAATCAACACCACGATATGGTATGTACTAGGAAATGCGTCACTAGAGATGAGCCACTTCTTACCGCTTGTAAATTCAATTTCATTACAGTAAGTGACATTTCAAAACCGCTACCACACACATTACAATTTGTCTTAACTAACCTCATTACGTAAGTCAATTCAGAAATCTTTAGGCAAAATAAAATACTTTTATGATCAAGATATTTTGAGACAATATCTGAACTCCTGAAGTGCTATGACAGTTCGAAGTATTTTTGCTCTTTAAAAGGTTTACTCATACCTGTGAAACGTCGTTCCTGATACGAGTGGTTTATCATAAACTGGATGTCGAACTAACCAGTTGAAAGCAGGGCGATTAACAGCGGCAATCGGTCTACGGAAACCTTAAAACTAACATCGTATCTCCAGTAATTTCTCTGTACTCATGATTGAGCAGTTATTTGCACACATACCTGAACTTCAAACGATACGACGAACCTTGGGTCTGTACTGAAACCAAGCACCGATACGCGTTATAACTAAGCAAAGCTTTCAAGCCGATTGTCAGGCACAAAGACAGGATAAATATCAAAAATGTTTCATATGGTTCTGAGCACTATGGGACTTAACATCTGTGGTCATCAGTCCCCTAGAATCATGGGACTTAACATCTGTGGTCATCAGTCCCCTAGAATCACAAACACTTCGCCATCGGAGCCAGGCAGATTAAATTTAAGCCCACCTGAAAAGATTACTCTGCTCCACATCTCTGGCGTCCTCGTCACATGTGCTATTGCCTACTTTAGCAGATGTTGTCACATTGTTTTTGTCGATAAAGGCTGCTTTCTATGTCAATGGGTAGCGAGTCCAGCTTTCAGCAGGCGGTTTGTAACAGTTCTGCTGGTTACTAAGACGCCACATATTTCCTCCCAGTCTTGATTTAGTCAACTGATGACAGGCTACGATCCATGAGAGAAAGTCTTTTCAAAAAAATGTGTGTGAAATCTTATGGGATTTAACTGCTAAGGTCATCAGTCCCTAAGCTTACATACTACTTAACCTAAATTATCCTAAGGACAAACACACATATCCATGCCCGAGGGAGGACTCGAACCTCCGCAGGGACCGAAAGTCTTTCAACATCCTTCCTTGTTTGACAGGTGGCGTTTTTCTACGACTGCCTTTCTCGCGATCAATATACCATTTCTCCCCGTATTTCTTCAGTAACCTCTAAATTGTGGACTGAATAAAACCTATGTTAGAGGATATCTCTCTTGTGCTTAGACCAACTGATACATACGCAAGTATGGCACCTTTCTTCATTGGAGTTAATTCCACTGGCCGGCCCATCTTCTTATTTCAATGAATCAGCACAAAATGACTGCACTGTAAATGACAACAATGGCAACCAAGGAGTTGGATATTGTTGGAAAATTTGGTAGGAAGTGAACCAAGAATATGTAACCGACGGTTTAACAACAGAGGACTGGTATAGCCTGAACCAAACAGCCGCCAAAGAGAAAACTATGAAGTAATAATTGGTGATACGATAAAAAATTCTTCCTCGATAGTTGCGACCTACACTATGTGATCAAAAGTATCCGGACACCCCCCAAAACATACGTTTTTCATATTAGGTGCATTGTGACACCACCTACTGCCAGGTACTCCATATCAGCGACTTCAGTAGTCATTAGACAGCGTGAGAGAACAGAATGGGGCGCTCCGCGGAACTCACGGACTTCGAACGTAGTCAGGTGACTGGGTGTCACTTGCGTCACACGTCTGTACGCGAGATTTTCACACACCTAAACATCGTTAGATCCACTGTTTCCGATGTGGTAGTGAAGTGAAAACGTGAAGGGACTCGTATAGCACAAAAGCGTACAGGCCGACCTTGTCTGTTTACTGACAGAGACCGCCGACAGTTGAAAAGGGTCCTAATGCGTAATAGGCAGACATGTATCTAGACCATCACACAGAAATTCCAAACTGCATCAGGATGCACTGCATACGGTAGGTGAGAAAACTTGGATTTCATGGTCGAGCAGCTGCTCATAAGCAACACATCTTGCCGGTAAATGCCAACCGACGCCTCGGTTGGTGCAAGTAGCGTAAGCATTGGATGATTGAACAGTGGAAAAACGTTGTGTGGAGTGACGAACCACGGTACACAATATGGCGATCCGATGGCAGGGTGTGGGTATGGCGAATGCCCGGTGAACGTCATCCGCCAGCATGTGTAGTGCCAATAGTAAAATTCATGGAGGGGGTTTGTTGTTTTTCGTGGCACTATCACAGCACTAATGTTTTAAGCACCTTCCTTCTTCCCACTGTTGAAGAGCAATTCGGGGATGGCGACTGCACCTTTCAACACGACGGAGCATCTGTTCAAAATGCACGGCCTGTGGCGGAGTGGTTACACGACAGTAACATCCCTGTAATGGATTGGCCTGCATAGAGTTCTGACCTGAATCCTACAGAACACTTTTGGGATGTTCTGGAACGCCGACTTGGTGCCAGGCCTACCGACCGACATAGATAACTCTCCTCAGTGCAGCACTCCGTGAAGAATGGGTTGCCATTCCCCAAGAAACCTTCCAGCATCTGACTGAACGTATGCCTGCGAGAGTGGAAGCTATCATCAAGGCTACGGGTGGGCCAACACCATATTGAAACTTTTGATCACATAGTGTTGTTCACAACTATCGTGGTAGAGTTATTTATCGTATCACCAAATATATTTTTGTGATGTCCAGTATCGCTAATCTCTGGCTACCACAGGACGTCAGGGACCGAGGGGAAGGAGGGGTTGCCCGCACCCCGACTCACCTCTCGCAGGTATTCTGAGCGGCCTGCCGTCGGCACGATGGGGGCTGATGACGTCACCGGCCCTCGGAGGGTGGCTGGCGGCGGAGAGGAGAGCGGCCCGCTGGCAGCGGTCGTGGCGCCCCTCCTCATCGGACGAGGCGACTTTCGATTGCGTGAAGACGCTTTGGCCGCGCCCGGGGCAGGAGAAAGCCGGGAGGCGCGCGTATGTGAGAGGCGAGCGGGCGGCTGGAGCTGCGGCTGGGCTGACCTGGATCCTCAGTCGAGGCCCGACCCTCCGCCAGCGACGATGCCGCTGCCGCCTCAGGTCTCGCTGCTGCACCTCCTGCTGCTCGCCGCCGTCGCGGCCGCCTCGCCCGCGGTGAGTACCTCACCATCGCCGGCGGCCCTACCGACCTGCACACCACCGACAACTCGTGCGTCGTTTTTAAAAATTACGAATTGATCTTCACGTGCGGCTCCTCAGCCGTGTATTTTTAAAGACATTGTTGTGGTTCCTCGTCGTCTGTTTTTTACGAGTATTTGCTTTGATTAATTTTTCACGATTGACCAGTTTCGTTCCTATAGGCCATTCTCAAGTGCAGTAGATGTCAACAATTCGTGAGCGGATATAATACGACATATTGGTATCCCAGCACTTGTGAATGGCCTGAAAGGCTGAAATTGACCAATCGTGCAAAATTAAGGAAAGCAAATACGCGTAAACAACAACCGAGATGTCAAAAAGGTTCAAATGGCTCTGAGCACTATGGGACTTAACTTCTGAGGTCATCAGTCCCCTAGAACTCAGAACTACTTAAACCTAAGTAACCTAAGAACATCACACACATCCATGCCCGAGGCAGGATTCGAACCTGCGACCGTAGCGGTCGCGCGGTTCCAGACTGTAGCGCCTAGAACCGCTCGGCTACCTCCGCCGGCGCCGAGATGTCCTTTCATCATATATTGTCTAGGGACCATCCAGGGCTTTCCTATGGATGAGTTCAAAAGGTCTTTGAGTAAACGTTCTATCGTGAGATAGCCAGTCCAAACGGAGATGGTAGAAACTGTTTCCAGCCTCTATATTTAGGTCCCCAATGGATCAGCTGTAGCAGGCAGTTGAGAATTTTGCCTGCGAGCGGCGAGTAGTGTTTTGGGATCCTTTGTTTCCTTCCGACCCGTGGTTGCCTGGTTACTGACTTTAGAATAATATTGCCTTACTACTGGGCTTCATTGTCAACCTCGTTGTGTTTATTGTGCATCATCTCGCAGTATGTTTTGTTCAATATATATTGCACCACCTATAAAAAGGACAATTTTAGCGACAGATGCTTAGGCCTTATTATAAGCAATAAACGGGCGCGCAAAATCCTACCTTTTCACAGTTTTAAATGAATGAAGCCAAGCAGGTATCGGTTTGAAAAACTCATTTCGACAGCTGCATGCACATCATCAATATTAATGCTTTATTGAGCCAGAAGTTACTGACACCATTTACACATAAATGAAGAATTTGGCCGATATATGCATCTACATTCACATAAATATCCCGCAAGCCGTCATACGGTGACTGACGGAGCGTACTATATATCACTACAACAAGGGGTGTTCAATAAGTAATGCAACCTCACTTTTTTTGACAGTTTCCGGCTGAAAAAAAAGCCGAATGTGGGTGGGACACAGTGGAACATTCGCACTTCAGTCCCCATAGTTTAATGAACTTCCGATAGGTGTCGGCGCTGTACATTGCCTCCAAAATGGCGTCTGTAGCGGAGGTACGAAAACCAGAGCTTCGCAGGTATTCATAGGCACTTGCAAAATGTCTACGGAGACTTTAAAGTGAACAAAAGCGCGGTGAGTCGTTGGGCGAGGCGTCTATCACTATCTGAACAAGGCGGCTCGTCGTGACAATTTTTTGTCAAACATCGTCACAAGCGATCAAATATGGTTTCATCATTTCGAACAAGAAACAAAACGGCGGTCTGTGGAGAGAGGCCACACGACCTTTCCTCCTAAGAAAAAGTTCATAGCCGAACTGTCAGCCAGTAAAGTCTTGGGGGAGGTCTTCTCGGTCTCTTAAGGGGCTACTCTGATGTCCTTTTTTCGGTGCAACGAGCACACTGAAGTACATTGTGTTTCCCTCAGGAAAATGAAGAACGATGTCTGCGTGTTCATCTCCACAAAAATGCAAACGAACTTCTTCTCCGTGACAACGTAAGGCCTCACAAGTCTGCGCACCTTAGAGCAGCTCACAAAACTTCATTGTACCGTTTTTCCTGACAACCCTACGGCTCGGATATTGCACCTTCCCACTTCCACCTCTTTGGCCCAATGAAAGATGTACTGTGCAGAAGCAGTAGGTGGGTGATGGGGAGGTTATCGATGCAGCACGACCTTGGCTCAAGTGTGGGCCAGTAGTGTTACCATACGGGCATAGAGCCCCCCCCCCCCCCCAGTAAGGTGGCTCAAGGCCGTCGCACTGAACGGAGATTAGGTTGAAAAGCAGGATTTGTAATCAAATTAGTGGGGAATAATATGGTATACTGGAATCCCGGATAAAACCAATCTGCTTTCAAAAGAAAAATGTGTTACATTACTTACTGAACGCGTAGTAATCCCCTTTCCTGTTCTAAACGCAGTTCAAATCTCCAACCCGGCCGTGAATCGAACCCGGGACCCCGCGATTCAGAGGTAGCAACGGTAGCCACTAGACCACGAGCTTCGGACAGAGAGAGATTCGAGCCCGCACAGAATCTCACTGGCAGTCGTTCTTCTCGCGAACTGTTCGCGACTGGAACAAGAAAGGAGGATGTGACAATGACCGCAAGGTGGCTTACGGAGTACATTTGTAGATACAGTGCAGATGTGGATGACATCACATACCATTTTTGTCAAACTACAACAACGGCTGCGGCAAAATGGTACGTTCTCAAGAAGGACTGTGGTGCTCCACGGACACGGACAGAGCTCTTCGAAGAGGACGCCCTACGACACGTAGATGATAACCCGACGATGAGTACTCGAAACATTGCCCATACCGAGCGAGGTGGCGCAGTGGTTAGCACACTGGACTCGCATTCGGGAGGACGACGGTTCAATCCCGTCTCCGGCCATCCTGATTTAGGTTTTCCGTGATTTCCCTAAATCGTTTCAGGCAAATGCCGGGATGGTTCCTTTGAAAGGGCAGGGCCGCTTTCCTTCCCAATCCTTCCATAACCCGAGCTTGCGCTCCGTCTCTAATGACCTCGTTGTCGACGGGACGTTAAACACTAACCACCACCACCACCATTGCCCATGCCGAGGCCAAGGGCCCGTGTAGAGCAAACGGGTCACAGTTCACTGTCTCTGCTGTGTCCGTACTATGAAGCGGGAGATTTGAAACTGATCCGATACTCAAATTTATTTCACATCCGAACATGTGTTCCTTATCAAAACTTTATGTGGTAAATCACCCTTACAACTCGCAGCAGCCTGTGATAGGAATTGTGAGAGACCCTGCATACGCTGATTTGCTGTTGGTAGATCATTGTTAGAATGCTTCACGGTAATTATGTGCAGTTCTATTTGTGATTACTAAAACCGCACTGTCTCTAGTTCAGCCTCGACGCGGTTAAATAAACGTATTTTTGTTTCGCTCATTCTATTACAAAAATAGTTCAGAGACCGTGCAATTGTTGGCTTGGTAATATAGCGTCAATGTCTATACAGGGCGATTCATCTGCCCCTACCGCTGTGGTTTTATGCAACACGCAGTGTTATATCTGGCCTTTAAAACCCACATGCGAGATTTTCATATTCTCTCACTCGCTTCAAGAATGAATATAAAAGTGGCCTTTAAACTCACCCTCACTCCTGCATTTAGCCTCTCCAGACAGAATTTATAGTATGTTGCTCGTGGGAATCTCACCTACCACTGCACGAATTACGAGGGCTATCCACAAAGTACATTACGTTTTGGGATTAAAAATAAATAAAGTATTGGAATTTTTTTAAAATTATATACAGATGAAAGCCACACTTAAATACTACTTTTCTATATAGTTACCATTTAAATTAAGGCACTTATCGTAGCGATGGACGAGCTTGGAAATTCCTTCGTCGTAAAATTCGGCCGCCTGCCCCTGCAACCACGTGGCGACTATCTTTTGGGACAGAAAAGGTGTGATTTTTGTGGATTCCCTGGAAAGAGGCACTACAATAAACTCTCAAAGATATTGCCAAACTCTGCACAGCCTCAGAAGAGCAATACAAAACAAGCGCAGGGGAAAGTTGGGCTCAATGATCTTGCTGATTCACGACAACGCCCGGGCCCACATGGCAAATGCCACTCGTGAAGTTCTCGAATCTTTTAAGTGGGAGTTGTTTCCTCATCCGCCGTACAGTCCCGACCTGGAACCGAGCGACTTCCACTTATTCCCAGCAATGAAGAAGTGGTTGGCTATGCAGCTATTTGATGACGACGCACAAATTCAAGAAGAGGTAACCACGTGGTTGAAGGCGCAGGCGGCCGAATTTTACGACAAAGGAATTTCCAAGCTCGTCCATCGCTACGATAAGTGCCTTAATTTAAATGGCAACTATGTAGAAAAGTAGTATTTAAGTGTGGCTTTCATCTGCATATAATTTTTAAAAAATTCCAATACTTTATTTATTTTTAATCCCAAAACGTAAAGTACTTCGTGGACGGCCGTCGTATTTCCTCTTTTTGGTCCACGTAGTTGTCTTTGACTGGCATTATTACGTCACCGGCTCAGCCGAGGACTCACAAATTGCAAAACTGGCATTTGTGTAAATTTTATATAACAATATTGTGAATTTTAGCTGTGGAAAATGAACATTTACATCGTTGTATTCGTCAGGCCTTCTGACATTAGAAACTACTGCGCCTGCAAGTTTTAAGTATGGATCATTTGTCAACGTAATTATTTTTGGCGTAACCTTCAGAAAAGTCGTTTTTCTTTCATTAAATCAATAACGTTAACGAAACAGCTGAATACGTTGTTGGTAACAGACCAATCGACAGAGACCAAAGAAGGTCGAATATCGGAAACAGTTCATGTCTAGTCAAAAATTTTTGTACAGTAGCAGGAGGGAGTGCCCCACGAATTACAAACTAGATATCTTGACTGATGAGGGATAAGTGTGGGTGTGGAGGTGCGTTTGAAGGGCATATTTGTACGCTTTTCTTGAATACTTCGAAAACCGTGGCCTCCAGCGAAAACATTAAATTTACTACAAGAAAGCTCCTGTTGATTTCTACTGTAGGATTAATAGTATGCGTATAGCGATTGAGAGAGGATGTAGGCCAGAACAACAATGCGTGTTGCATAAAACTACAGCTGTAGGGGCAGCTTTATCATCCTGCATATTTCTCCTACAATCAGGCACGTTCTGTTCACCAGATCTTCTTAGATTCTTTTACGAAATTCGTCACACTTTTTTATTGTTAACCTTGCAGTTAATGGCAACACTACCGTGTTTGTATACCGCAGCCATCCGTCCGAACGTCATACACTCTGATTCTGTCTGTCCCAGTCTGCCTGCTTAGCTGGGTGGTAAAGTGCTCGCCTCCCATGCAAGTGGGCCCGGTTTCGATTCCCGGCCATTTTGGAGATTTTCTCCACTCGGGGACTGGGTGTTGTGTTGTCTTCATCATCATTTCATCCTCATCGCCGGTGCACAAGTCGCTCAATGTGGCGTCGAATGAAATAAGACTAGCACTTGGCGGCCGAACTTCCCCAAATAGGGGCCTCCCGGACAACGATGCCGTACGCTCATTTCATTTCCATTTGTCTGACCCAGCCTGTCAGCGCATAATATAAGACGAAGGTGAACACGAGGTATCGGTGTCTAGCTACACTCCGAGCAAGTTCATTAAATTTTTGTGGGAACCTTTGATCATGAGGTAGCTGCCCAAAATCGTGAGGTGCCAAAGATACTGGTGCACCTGCCAAATATCGTGTATCGAGTAGCCCCCCCCCCCCCCCTCCAGAGCACGCAGAAGTGCCGCAGCGCAACGTGGCATGGACTCGACTAATGTCTGAAGTAGTGCTGGAGGGAACCGACACCATAAATCCTACAGTGCGTAGCAATGCATCCCAGATATGCTCAATAATATTCATGTATGGGAGTTTGGTGGACATCAAGAGTTTTTAAACTCAGAAAAGTGTTCCCGGAGCCACTCTGTAGCAATCGTGGACCTGTGGGTTGTCGCATTGTCCTGCTGGAATTGCCCAAGCCCGTTGGAATGTATGATGGACGTCAATGGATGCAAGTGATCAGACACGATACTTACATACGTGTGACTTGTCAGAGTCGTATCTAAACGTATCAGGGGCCTCATATCACTCCAACCGCAGGCGCCTCAGGCCGTTACGGAGCCCTCACCAGCTTGAACAGTTCCCTGTTGACACGCAGAGACCATAAATTCATGAGGTTGTCTCCATTACCCGTACACGTCCATCCGCTCGTTACAATTTGAAACGAGACTCGTTCGACCAGGCAATATGTTTCCAGTCATCAGCAGTCCAATGCCGGCCTCAGACGAGGCGTAAAGCAATTTGTCGCGCAGTCATAAAGCGTACACGAGTGGACGTTCGGCTCCGAAAGCCTACGTCGGCGATATTTCGTTGAATGTTTGGCGCTCTAACATTTGTTGATAGCTCAGCACTGAAATCTGCAGCAATTTGCGGAAGGGTTGCCCTTCTGTCGTGTTGAACGATTCTCTTCAGTCGTCGTCGGTCCCGTTGCAGGATCTTTTACCGGCAGCAGCGATGTCGGAGATTGATCACTTACAAGTGATTTCAACGCCAGAAAAAATTTCTCTAGTCGATCTTTCTGACCACCTCGTATTAGTGCTGTAGCTTACACTACGTTACCATTGGCGGCTGTGACTAGCTGACTTACTCACTTTTGTACAGGGAGGACATGTGGTTAGAAAATGGTTAACGAATGTCCCCAGCCTGTTGTCTAGATCGCAGGACTGTGGGTTCGATTGCTGGCCGGGTCGGAGATTTTCTTTGCTCGGGGAAAGGGCGTCTGTTGTTCTAATCATTTCGTGTCACCTGTATCACGAAGAAGCGCAAGTCGCCGAAGTGACGACAAACGGAAAGACTTGCACCAAGCGGCCAGTAATGCCATATGAGCATTTTAATTTTCATTTGTTTGTTAAAAAGTGCAAGAAGACTTGAAAACCATCAGTGGTTGATGTGGGGACTGACAGCTGACCCTCAAGAAGAGAAATTTGAATAAACTGCAGCTACAGCAGGATAAAATATATTTAGTGTCGTAACCACTTTTTTCAGCCGCTGTGTGATTCTCATTTCTAGGAGCCGAAACCAACTGTGACACAAAATACATTTATACAACTGAATCTATTAGTTACTGTTACTGTTGCAGATAACCTTGTCCAAGTCTAAGAACATGGTGAGCAAAATAATAATAAGCAAATATAATGTTCGTAAATACAACGAAAGATCCGACCTTGTTTGTGTATACTTTCTGGAATGATTCACTGGAATAAGACACATCTTAAAGTGGACTAACAACATAAATCTGTCAACGTTAATTTTGGTGAAACTGACTTAATGGGACAGAGAAGATTCAAAAAGGGCTTCACGATTCGTAATGAGTTTGTACAGTCAGCACGAGAACACCCAATAAACTCCAGGGAAAGATGCTATTAGAAGGAAGTTCTGTACGGTGGAGTGGTTTACTCTAATAATTCCAACAGCCCACACTACGATACCTCTGCCAACTTGCATCGATCACAACAACAAAATTAGAAAAATTGAAGACTTTTCAGGTCCATCGCAGAATATGTACGCGAATACCCCCAGTCTTGCAACTGAACTCTGCTCTTCACAAATGCAGTTCCGTATTCTCCATTGCTTTGCCATCTTGCTCTTTCACCTTCTCCAGAGTCAAGTTTGTTATGTCTGTTGCGTAGCTGTGCAGTGCAGATGACTGATGAACGTGCATTACGCGAGGTGTAATGGAAATGAGTGAAAGTAAAAGACGGTGCTGACACGTAGCTTGCTTCCGTCTCAAGTAGCCTGCTTCCAAGTTGCAAATGAGCAGAACGTGAGGCTTTGCTGTTTTCGTGACGGGTGATGTACCACGACCTGCCGATGGGGTATTGAACCCACTGTATAACTTGTAACCGGATCGTGCTGCGTACGGTTCGAACTGAATCAATAGCTCGACCTCTGACAGAAGATTTCAGATTACCTGAGCGCTAAGCACTAAAATTTTATTTCCAGCACTAACAACGTTGAGTATCAATGGACAAAGTTCAAGAGTATTTACCATGCGCTTTAAATAGGTATGCCCCAGGCAAAGGTGTGAGGGATGGAAAAGATTCGTCGGAGTTCAGCAGCCATCTTAGAAAACTGATACGTAAGCAAAGAGAGCTGCACATCAAATTTAAATGTTATCAAAGACTATCGGACAAACCTAAGCTAAACAACGCCAGAATTAGAGTAAGGAGAACCATGCGTAAGGCATTCAACGAATTCGGAAGTCAAATTCTAAGAAGTTTTGTTCTTATGTTAAATCAGTAAACGGATCAAAGCCAACTGTTCAGATACTCTGTGAGTAGGGTGACCAGACGTCCGGAAAAATCTGGACATGTCCACCTTTCTACCTCTTTGTCTGGGGTCCAGACGGAGTTTTACATTGTCCTCCTTTCTCGCAAAGTTTACCGTAAAAATAAATATATTTTCAATTACCCCCCGTTCTATTGATCTTTTCTTAAATACGTTATTTACAGATGGCAGCAGGATCGTCGATATTATCGATTTTCCATGAGCAAGTACAAGCATCGATTACTTAAAATTTCCGTTCCGTATTTTCTGTGCCGTATTCATGTTGTCTTGGCTTGGCATTATAGGTTTTATGTCATGTACGCAGTACTCATATCAGAGTGTGATTTGCTGTTTATTGTAACCTAGTGAGTTTTGTAAGATACTTGATATTGTGACGATCATAATTGCTTTTCTACTTGCGCTGTTAGAAAGGTACAGCATGTGAAAACTAGGTTGTTGTCTGTTTTCCCAGGCATTGAAAGGCTACTGGAAATGTATCCTGCTCTGAAATTTTAATTTCTGTTTGAAACCAAGCCAACAAGGTATTTTTTTAAGTTTTTTGAGAACAGGTTAAATGAAGCATACCTTTATACTTGTGTTCATTGATGTGTGCGTTCAGTTCAAATATTCTGCAAGTAAACAAGGACGGTAATTATGTGCTTGATGTGACTGAAATTTTAGGTTCTGTGTATGAGGCGCTTGAGAACCGATTAAATGAAAAATTTATTTGCCTAAAGGTTAAACAGAAGCTGCAAATTGCAACAGAAGAAGGCTTTGATAAAGAAGTTAAACTTTTTATGGAGGAAGCATGTGTCGCTGTATCAGTCGTGCCATGCACATTTAAGAGGCTTGTTCTGTACCTTTGACAACTTTTCCTATTTCAAATGGATTTCTGTTAAAGAAGATGTTAACTAAAATGATGTTGAATAAAGCCTTTTGTGTTTACGAAATAAATGTAAAGCTTTTGAAACTGAAGATGTAAAATGTTTTGAACAATTTTGTAATTTTAGAAAATTTCTGAAACAGATTGGTAATGATACTCAATTTAGTGGATCATCTCGTAGTTAAAAATGGGCCAAGTATTTTTGTGACAGTAAGTCCGCTGATTGTCATTCGGAATTGTTAAAACTTGCAGAATACTTTTTCTGTATCAGGGCACAATGCATACGCTGAACAAGCATTTTCGCTCACTGCAACACAGCAGACTGATGACAGGAATAGGTTGAACTTTGAATCTGTTAAACGTGTTTGATGAACGAGTATAACATAAAATAATTTTCCTTTGTATCCTTTTACAATTATGTGCTCAGCAAGCCTAAACTTATACAGAAAGTTGGCTCTTCAGAGAAGTATCATTAAAAGTTAAGGAACGTATGTTATAGCTAATAATTAATTTATTTATGGAATTTGAACATATGTTTGTGCGTCCCCTTTTTTCTAACTTCGTCCTGTTTTTGAAGCTGTTTATCCTTTTTTTTTAATACGTCTGCATACCGTCACCCTATCTGTGACCATAATGGCAGTGAAACAGAGGACGACGCAGAAATGGCCGAAATACTAAACGGCTTTATCCGAAACTTTTTCACAGCGGAAGATCGCACAGTAGTGGCTCTTCTAAATCGTCGAACAAACTACAAAATGGCTCATATCGAAATAAGTGACCATGGTATAGAAAATCAATTGTAATCACTCAACAGAGGGAAGGCCACTGGACCTGCTGGGATACCAGTACGATTCTACATAGAGCTCTTGAAAGAACTTACCCCTCTTCTGGAAGCAGTGCATCGTACGTCTTTGGAAGAGCGAAGTGTGCCTGATGGTTCGGTAAAAACACAGGTCATTCCCGGTTTCAAGAAGGGTCGTTGGACTGGCGCTCAAAACTATAGGCCTTATTCTCTGACGTTGGTCAATAATAGAATTTTGGAACATGTTTCATCCTCCCTTATTATGACATTTCTGGTGGCCGAAAATCTCCTCTGTAGTAAGCAACATCAGTTCCTAAAACAACAATATTGTGAAACACAGCTCTCTCTGTTCACCCACGAGACCCAGAAAATAGAAGATACAAGCACCCAGATAGAGCCGTGCTCCTTGACTTCCGGAAGATATGTGATACAGTTCCGCACTGCCGCCTAATCAACAAAATACGAGAGTACGGAATGCCAGACCAACTGTGTGACTGGAATGCAGAGTTTCTAGCAAAGACAACACGGCACGTCATTCTGTACGGATACAAGTCTCCAGATGTAAAACGAATTTCGGTCGTGCACCAGGGGAGTGTTATAAGATCAGTATCTTTCACGGCGTATATAAATGACTTTGTAGAGGCTTTTCGTGGATGACGCAGTTGTATATGCAGAGGTTGCGATGGTGGAAAATTGTAGCGAAATGCAGAAAGGCCTGCCGAGGATCGATCCTGGATGCAGATGGGACGTATTGTGAATACATAGACAGAAGGACTCTTTATTTTATGAGACTACAATTGCAGAAAAATCACTGGAAGCAGTTATTTCCATAACGTACGTAGGAGCATGCGTGCAGTGCGATGTGAAATGGAACGACAGTATAAAATCATTCGTGAGTAACGCAGATGCCAGGCTGAGATTCATTTGAAGAATACTCAGGAAATGTAGTTTATCAACAAAGGAACAGGCTTGGAAGACACTCGTTCCACCCATACTTGAATACTGCTCGCCAGTGTAGGATCTGTACCAGATAGGACTGATAGACGAAATAGAGAAGATCCAAAGAAGAGCAACGCGTTTTTACAGATTCATTTAGTAGGTACGAAAGCGTCACAGAGATGACCAACCAACTCGAGTGGCAGACACTGCAAGAGAGGGGTTCTACACCACTGTGTGTGTTTTTTTTTCCTAATGTTCCGAAAGCTTTCGTTCCTAGAATTAGAAGTTAACGAGCTCACACAGAGGTTCGTTCTTTCCGCGGACATTTCGCGACTGTAATAGGAAATATGGGAAGTAAGATTCGTACACAAAGTACCCTCCGCCACACACCATAAGGTGGCTTACGAGGTATAGATGTAGGTGTACTATTAAGAGAACAGGCTGGAGTGCAGAAGCTTACTCTGAATCGAACGCGGAATCTAACAGTTGAATCTAGAGCATGAGGTATGGGGACTGCAGGCGGATTATGTTGACTTCTTGCCACAGTATTTCGGCTGGCAACCGTTCAGCCATCTTCAAGTAAGTGTCCGCCACTCACCTGAAGATCGCTGAACGGTTTCCAGCCGAAATATTGTGGCAAGAAGTCAACGTCATCCGGCTGCAGTCTCGATACCTCATAGAATATTCAGTACACCGGGATAACTTCTGGAGCATAGGCTGTTAATTTCCTCAGAGACAGCCAGACACGCAGAGGAAACTAAGGGAAACTAATTTTAATACACCGCTGTAGATTTTTCTTTGTTTCCTTCAATTCCTTTATGCCTTAAAGTGTGGGAATAGTTCTCGCTCTACCCTTTTTTCCATTCCACCCCAGTCTTCCTCAATTTCTTCATTTGCACGATTGACAGTTTCTCCACGCCACCCTTCCACGTGGTGCGGGATCTTCCTCGTGCAGCTCCACCCCGCACACGCATTGAAATACTTGTTTAGCTTTTCTTTCCTCTGTTCAGCTGGTATCTCCAATTGGTGTGTTAATGTGAATGTAGGATGCTTCAATTATCGAGTCCAAATTAACAACCATTATTCTTGAATTGACAAGTTCCCATCCACTCACTGTCTGTGATGAGCTTTTATGATTATTAACGATTAGATAGGAGAAAGAAAGAAAAGTGGGAGTTGGAAGCAGAAATGGTGGAGGGAGTTATTGATATAACGTTTCTACGAAGCGGTCTCTCTTGTTAGTGAAGAGATAAAGTCAACAAGAAGAAAGTTGAGTGGGAAGAGGAGTGAAAGGGCCTCTCGACGCCAAAGAAACCGGAGTCAGCAGATGTGCACATCGAAAACGAACTGGTAGTGAAGCAGTATAGAGAATCACGAGATTATTGACACTCACCTGAAAAATGTCACGAATGCTTATTCAGAGAAACATGAACATAAGAGAGAGGTGAGCTTGAAAATAGCTCCAGAAACCTGAGATGAAATCATTGAGGTTGCATGATGCATGGAAATTACGCAGCGTTACGACAGAAAACTCTCCGAGTGAACGAGCTTCATTAAAATGGAAATTATTGGTCCGGTGAGAGAAACTAGTAAATACTCGTAGAAGTATCGAGAAGTTTCAAGCTCTTTAGTATCTAGTAGTAATTTCTGAAGTGATGTGCAGCTTGAGCACCTTTATTCTCGTTAAGTTATGAAGAAAACTGGAACTGAGTGTTTCCTCGACTGTTTCTAACAAGGGCGGTAATTTTGCATCTACGAAATCTGCATTAAAGGTCCAATAAGGAGGCAACATCCTTTTGCAGAGTGTGATTTCCGTCTTGCTCATTCTTCTGATCCTCCATTCTTACCAACATTGATAGGCTTTATTAAAAAACGATACGTCGTTCGCTACATTCGTCTGAAATCCTTCTTCATCTCCTGCAGCCAAGTTTTTAATGGTGTTTATAGCAAAATTAGCTTTGAAAAATAAATCTCTGAAACGATATCAAGTGACAAAACCACACCACACAGTCGGGAGACTGCAGATGCTTGACAGTATTCCCGAGCGATCAGCAATCGAAAGCTATCAAAAAGTTTTCGAAAATTAGTAGCAACCGTCATCTGCTGCATCCATTACATTCGCGCCAATAAAGTTTCCCTGTTTTTCTTAATATTCAGAGACATCAATACGCATTCGTAGTCTGAAATTTTGTTTATGAACAAAACGGAACGCCATAAATCTTCATTGCAAAATTGAAATAAAAATAGTTTATTTTACTATAAATATGGTAAATTGTGGCAGTCTCAAGCGCAGATTAGTTCATGTATCGCACTGTCGGTACACGCTGATTACGTAACTGATGTGTATATCACTGTTGTGCTCAGTGGCCATACAATTTAACGAAATGATGAAAAAGCAATGGCTGCAGACCAGAATAACGTTCTTTTAACGCTGTTTCCTTTCTTGTGCTGAAGCCTGCAGCTCACGAGGTACGTGACACGAAATTCCACAACCAGAACGATGATGACCACGATCTGTTCCTGTCTGCGTCTGTTAGGAAAGAGAAGATGCCTAGTTACAGTCATTAAACAGCAATACAACACCTCGACTGTGAAGGTGTTCGCACAGAGCTCTGCAGCACTTTCCTCGGTGCCAGCATTTCCCCACTTTCGGAAGGGAAGCAATTGTACAATACACTATAACTAAATATGTTCCTCAATGGAAAGAGAGACTACACAATAGGAGGTTTCCATCATCAGTTCAAGGTTCCTATGTATAAACAACTTTCCCTTAAGTTTTGTTTTTTATTGGTCTAATAATTCTTATTACTATATATTTCTGGATCGTGTAACACCATTTTAAGGCACTTGCGTCTCTAGCAAGTTCAATTACCTCTATGTTTCCTTTTATTAATGACACACAGAAAGCAACAGATCGCGGTCCTGCTTGTGGAATGTTGTGTCATGTACCTCGTGAGCTGCAGGCTAACTGAAACAATAGCTACTCCACAAGATAGGAAACAGCGTTATAACATCATTCTGATCAAGCGTTATCGTTTTATGTTATCATTAACGCACACAAAAAAGAAGCCGATTATTTGAAACACCGCTGTTATTGTCAAGAGGTTACTTGGCAGATCGTGTCTAGTCACTTACTTTGTGCGCCTGTAACGTTACTGAGGAAAACAATCGTTATGCCTACGTACTCTACTGTCAAGTCTTCAATAAAGAAAAGGAAAATTAGAATTTTTGACGTCTAATAACATGTGTATTATTAGACACCGAGAGCGAAACAGGAAAAGGAAGAGAATATGAAACGACCTTGGACTGCTCAAAAAACCAGCACGCGTTCGCCTACATTGATTTGGGGGAAACTACGCAAAATCTAAATTCTATGGCCGGACGGAGAACGAAGCCGGGTGCTCCCTATTACGAGAGCTGTAAGAGGAGCGTTCAATGAGTAATGCAACACATTTTTTTCTCGGCCAATTTCGCTTGAAAAAAATGCGGAATATGTTGCGGGACATCATAGAATATTCCCGCCTTAGCCTCAATCATTTCAAGAAGATCCATTAAGTGGCGGCGTTATACGTAACCTTCAAAACGGCGTCTGTAACGGAGGTACGTTGCAGGTAGAGAACTGTCATCGAGTTTTGTAAATAGGCTGTTTATGTTTTTATGTTTTTATGTGGGTTCAAATGGTTCAAATGGCTCTGAGCACTATGGGACTCAACTGCTGTGGTCATTAGTCCCCTAGAACTTAGAACTACTTAAACCTAACTAACCTAAGGACATCACACACAACCATGCCCGAGGCAGGATTCGAACCTGCGACCGTAGAAGTCGCACGGTTCCGGACTGCGCACCTAGAACCGCGAGACCACCGCGGCCGGCTTTTATGTTGGTAACGCCACGTAGCGCTCTGCATGAAACTCACTGACTGTGCTGTGTGCAGTCTGTGGCTGGTTGGCATTGTTGGAATATTCACTATTGTAATGTTGGGCAATTGGATGTGAAGAGCGCGTAGCGTTGCGCAGTTGGAGGAGAGCTGCCAGCAGTGGTGGCTGTGGGGAGAGAGATGGCTGAGTTTTGAGAGACGACGATCTGGACGTGTGTCCGTCAGAAAAAGGACTGGATGTCATGAAATGAGAACACTGTTAAGGTAAATACATTGTTTGTTCTCCATCAAAATCTTTCATTTGCTAACTATGCCTACCAGTAGTTAGTGCCTTCAGTAGTTAGAATCTTTTATTTAGCTGACAGTATTGGCGCTCGCTGTATTGCAGTAGTTCGAGTAACGAAGATTTTTCATTTGCTAACTATGCCTACCAGTAGTTAGAATCTTTTATTTAGCTGGCAGTATTGGCGCCCGCTGTATTGCAGTAGTTCGAGTAACGAAGATTTTTGTGAGGTAAGTGATTCATGATAGGTGTAGATTATTGTTAGTCAGGACCATTCTTTTGTAGGGATTATTGAAAGTCAGATTGCGTTGCGCTAAAAATATTGTGTGTCAGTTTATTGATGATCAGAATAAGCAAAGAGAGAAATGTCTGAGTACGTTCAGTTTTGGTCAGCTGTTTGAAAATCAAGTAACGTAGAGGTTTACCAGCAGAGTCATTCTTAATTTTTCTAAGGGGATGCTTCAGTTTCTTTTGGCGTAAAACCGGAGCATCGCAGATATTCTTAGGCGCTTGCAGATAGTCTACGGAGACCTGGCAGTGAACAAAAGCACGACGAGTTGTCGGGCGAGGCGTCCGTCATTATTGCAACAAGGTGGTTCGAGCCTGTCAGATGTCCCGCATGGCGGCAGGCTGCACACAGCTGTGACTCCTGCAGTGTTGGACGCGCGGACAAAGAAGAACTTAGAAGGAATTGCGAGTTTTCCACAATACTTTTCTCGACAGAGACAAATTCAGAATGAAAACCAAAAAATTCAAAGGTTTTCAGAAAGATGAAGCAAACGAAGAAATAACTGGTGACAAACGGTCAGATAAGAAAAAATGAAAGAGTTTTGGAGAAGGATGAAGGAAGAGAGGAAAAATATTACCTTGACTTAGTAGGCCTGAATCAAAATAGCACGGCATGTTAAAAGTTTGGATGATACAGAGTTATATTTGATGGAATGAGGAAGAGAGAGAGAAAGAGAGGGGTGGGGCACTATAAGAAACACACCCTCTATTTTCATCTAATAGGTCTCTTATTTCAGATCCCCATACGACAACCCAGATTTAGATTTCGTGTTGTTTCTCAGTTGAGACGAATTCCGGGATGATTCCTTTGGAAAAAATAAGGCCTATTTATTAGCCTGTTAGTGTCCAATATGGGCCTGACCACTGTCTCTATGACCTCCTCCCTTCCTTGGTTTTTAAATGCGAACTAAACCTCTAACAGTTTTAACGAAAGAGGTCGACGATTGTCAAGTATTGTCAAACACTGCGAAATAGTATTCCTGGACGAAAAGCTGTAGAATTTTAATCGCACAAGGAACTGTTCGTTCAACTAATTTCACGAACATTGCTTCATAATGCTGAATTACAATTTCTTGAAACATGATGAACGTCTTGCTAGTGATAGTACAAAACTTTCGTACAAAACGGGCGTCCTGTAACCTTTCATCAAAGAGAAAGGCTCTGATGTCTATCAGCTGCATAATTCGGCGTTTAAGATCTGGGCGTGTCTCGCTGACTCACATACTTTAAGCGTAGCTACCCTAGTGGTTCGCCGTACTAACGTCCTGGTACCGGCGAACTTTCCAGGACAGTGTGCTGAAACAACATTACGTTCGCTTTTACTTCGTTTGAAGGCTATTAACAGAAGTATGTTTTAGATTGGTTATTACCTCCAAGTAC
This sequence comes from Schistocerca gregaria, assembly GCF_023897955.1. Taxonomy (NCBI): domain Eukaryota; kingdom Metazoa; phylum Arthropoda; class Insecta; order Orthoptera; family Acrididae; genus Schistocerca; species Schistocerca gregaria. Next base: position 415,473,163 of record NC_064924.1, read on the forward strand.
ATCTGGCAAGAGTATGCTATTAATGCTTATTTTCCCTTAGGCAGCAGGTCAGGTATCGAAGTGAGGTAGTAAAACGAAGAGTTTATGCTGACATGCGTTCCTTGGTGGTGCGGCTACGACCGTGCAGAAAACCAAGTAGTAACTTGCATGACGTGTTTATGGGAAGAGTGTTACACACAGAGGAAAAACAACTAACACACTGATGTGTGTACACATTAAGGTACCACACACAAAAATATCTGCACCTATACTCGTTACAACCCATATACGTGCAGGGTGGCCAGAAACAGTCTGGAAAGCTTGTAAGGATGTTGCAGGGTAGTTTTTGCTGAGAAATAATTGTTAAGAAAAAATCCGATAAGTTTCGCCGTTTCCGAATTAATCAGCATTGAAGTTGGCCAATCAGGCCGTTGCGTGTGCAGATTCAAGCGGCCCGCCAGATACAATAAAATAGTTTCAGTTGTTCTCATAGCGTACATGTTGCGCACGAGACTGCTCAGGCTTTAGCTCGGGTTCGATCTTTACTTCTGTCCCACGCCCTATTTTTGTATCGCTCTCTTGACCGGTTTTATAAAACCAAACGAAGAAGACGTTCAGTGACACCGTGTCTGGCGGGAGGCTTGAATTTGCGCGTGCAATTGCCTTATTGGTTAGCTTAATGCTAAGTCAATCGGAAACGTCGAAATGCATCAAATTTTTTTCTTAACAGATATTTCTCAGCACAGCCTACCATGCAATACCTTTACAAGCTTTTCAGAGTGGTTCTAATCATCATATATACTGGTGTGTCCACCAGAACATATGGTGCACAACAATACACAGAGGGTGTATCACATGAAAAGTCCAGCATCCAGGTGAGAAATGAAGAACACAAACAGCACAGCCGATATTATACATCTCCGCCTTACGTCACGCAAGTTGTTCACAAGGAACATCCATCAAATGAACATCCATCCCCCAAACGCAGATGCAAAAGGACACAAGGATACACTAAGATACACTATGTCATCAAAAGTATCCGGATACCCCCAAAAACGTACGTTTTTAATATTAGGTGTTTTGTGCTGCCACCTACTGCCAGGTACTCCATATCAGCGACCTCAGTAGTCATTAGACATCGTGAGACAGCACAATGGGGCGCTCCGCGGATCTCACGGACTTTGAACGGGGTCGGGTAACATCCCTAGGTCTACTGTTTCCGATGTGGTAGTGAAGTGGAAACGTCAAGGGACACGTACAGCACAAAAGCCTACAGGCCCACCTCGTCTATTGACTGACAGAGACCGCCGACAGTTGAAGAGGATCGTAATGTGTAATAGGCAGATATCTATCCAGACCATCACACTGGAATTCCAAACGGCATTATGATCCACTGCAAGTACAATGACAGTTAGGCGGTAGGTGAGAAAACTTGGATTTCATGGCCGAAAGGGTGCTTGTAGCCATACATCACGCCGGTAAATGCCAAACGGCGTCTCGCTTGGTGTAAGGAGCGTAAACATTGGACGAATAAACAATTGCAAAACGTTGTGTGGAGTGACGAATAACGGTACACAATGTGGTGATCCTTTGGCAGGGTGTGTGTATGGCGAATGCCCAATGAACGTCACCTGCTAGCGTGTGTAGTACCAACAGTAAAATTCGGAGACGGCGGTGATATGGTGTGATAACGATTTTCATGGAGAGGGCTTGCACCCCTTGTTGTTTTACGTGGCAATATCACAGCATAGGCCTACATTGATGTTTGAAGCACCTTCATGCTTCCCACTGCTGAAGAGCAATTCAGGGATGGCGACTGCATCTTCCAATACCATCGAGCACCTGTTCATGGGTGGCCTGTGGCGAAGTGGTTACACGACAGAAACATCCCTGTAATGGACTGGCCAGCACAGAGTCCTGTCCTGAACTCTATAGAACACCTCTGGAATATTTCGGAACGCCGACTTCGTGCCAGGCCCCACCGATCGACATCGACACCTCTTCTCAGTGCAGCACTCCTTGAAGAATGGGCTGCCATTCCCCAAGAAACCTTCCAGCACCTGACTGAACGTATGCCTGCGAGAGTGGAAGCTGTCATCAAGGCTAAGGGTGGGTCAACAACATACTGAACCCCAGCATTACTGATGGTGGGCCCCACGTACTTATAAGTCATGTTCAGTCATGTGTCCGAATACTTTTGTTCACATAGTGTAGAATGTATGAACAGTTAATCCTATAGAATCAACGTCGTGCCTGAAGACAACACCTTGGGTCATCTACAGCTGCTGTCCCGAAAAGCCCAATTGGACATTCTGCTAGTTGTACCCGTCATCATTCACTGGATTCAGGACTAGACCAGCGTTCAAAATTAGATCAGTCCTAGTGAACTTCGCACTCAAGATACGTCATAACAAGAACACACTTTTGAGAGAATATTGTTTGTGTATTCTCTCGAAAGGTGGTTGTTAATATTTGCTTATTTGTGTGGCCTCCTGTTTTGTCATAGTGTACCTAAACCTATTTAGCCCTGTGATGAGGGCATAGTGACTGCGTGCATAACGGCTGCTGCTTTCGGTGGTAGGGGCTTCTCTTCCCGTGACATTTGTGTTTGGCGTCAACTACGAGTACACTGGTGAATACAACAGCGATAAAGAGTTTCTGAAAGAATTTAACGATATTATCGCTATGACGGCAAGCACTCGTGCTTTTTCCCACGGGTACCCTCAATGGTTTCATCGACATAAAGTAACGCAAACCCCCAGCAGGTGAGCGGGAGTGACCAGTTAGCCAGACTCTCGAATCACAAAATCAGTAAAACAAGTTTTTGTCGTACATCGGCTGATTAAAGTCATTGTATCCAGTTGATAAGTAATCATACTGATAACGAACAAAGGATAACAAGGAGCACATCTGTTCCAGTGGAGAGAAACCATCAGAAGTGTAAACAGATTCAGACGTATCCCAGCGAAGTATAACATCGTTACTGTTCAAGATGTGCGTAATTGACGTGGTTGTATAACAGCGGTGGCTTAATGAATCTGTCGCGGACGAGACTGTAGTGTAGAAAAAATCACGACTGAAAATTATCGGGAAATATAGGAAAACCTTCAGCGGATCAACAATGGGAGGAATTCTCAATGGCTGACTGTCTATATAGGCCATTGCGACGTACCGGTTGTTAGTACAATATCTGGTCAATAATATCGGGATGCTGCTAGTTGACATTAATATGGGATGTGTCCACATTTCGCCTTTGTAACGGCTATGGCTCCGGTGGGGACTGTTTCAATGACGCTTCTGAATGCCTGTGGATGATTGGTAGCCTGTTCGTACTCAAGCACCGAAACCAGAGAAGGTACTGATTTGGACGGTGGGGTATGAAGCGTAGTCGACGTACTAACTCATCTCAAAGGTCTTCCACTGGATTCATATCCGAACTCTGGACCGACCTGTCCTTTTCAGAAACGTTATTCCTGCAAACCTTTGCCTCACAGATGCTGTTATATAACAGGATGCATCCTCATGCAGATACAAGCAATCATCGTCAACTGTTCCTCTCCTATATTCTGCTACAAAATGCGTTCATATCCTTCGGTATTTACAATTTTCTTAAGCATAATAAAGTGACCGCAACCTAACTACGTACAAAACCCCCATATCCTAACACCACCTTCTGCGAACTTCATTGCTGCCGCTACACCTGACGGCAGGTAATGTTCTCCAGGCATTCGCCAAACCCGAACCATTCTATCGGATTGCCACCGTGTATAGAGTGATTCATGCCTCAAAATAACTTCTACTGTGCATTGCCATCTCTCTTTAGACCACCTCAAACGTCGCTTAACACTGATTGCGATGTTTGTGCCTCATCTATTTAACTCATTGCACTCAATGTGCTATTTGGGCTACTGGTAGCGCGCCGAAACTCACGAGTGATTCTTTCGGCTAATTTCGTGCTGCTTTTTACAACCGCCTTCCACAGTGCACGATTGTCCCTGTCCCTGCTTGGTTTTGGTTTAGCTGTGGCTGTTCATATGGCTGTGAGCACTCTGGGACTTAACATCTGCGGTCATCAGTTCCCTAAAACTTAGAACTACTTAACCCTAACCAACCTATGGACATCACACACATCCATGACCGAGGCAGGATTCGAACCTGCGACCGTAGCGGTCGCACAATTCCAGACTGAAGCACCTACAAACGCTCGGCCAGCTGTTGCTGTACCTTCACGTTTCCACTTCACAACACCATCACCAACCGTCGACTTGAGCAGCTTTAGAAGCACTGAACCACTTCTAAAGGATTTTTTATTCATCTGACATCAAATTGGAAGTTGGAAGTCAGTGAGTTCTTCCGCTGTTACTGCTTCCATATCCTACCTACTTTTATACTGGTGGGTCTGCCTCGCGTGACGTCTAGTGGTTGATTCCTCACTAAACAGCCGTAACGATCCGGTCTATCCGGGCAACTAAGCGTCAGGACGGGTGAGAGGGAGAGGGAAAATTTACGCCGGGTCTATTGTCCTGGGTCGTGGGCAGCAGCTACGACGATACCGACCGGCCCACCAGCAGACGGCGCCGTGCGTGCCATCAGCGGTGATGAATGTGCGCGGCCCGGCCAGTTCCTCCGGAGTTTTGTCGGTTATACTCGTGTATTGCCACGCTTACTCCTGTTTCCCATGTTGAGCGCTTTCACCCTTGGAGATCGACCGATACGTTGACCCATGACTTCTAGGTGTTTAGAAGGCCACGACGGCGCGCATCCCCTGGCCAGACCGTAGGCAGCTTTCAGCCCGTCAGACGAAGTCCCTCAGAGGGCGGATTCTGGCCGCACACACACTCGTCGAATCGGTGAATTTTCCCAAATCCCACAGCCGCTGCGCCACATGTAGGCGCATCTCGGCGGTACTCGCTGAGCCAATCAGCGGGCATGTAGTCAGCTGGCCTTCATCACCAAGGATCGTCTTCGTTTCTATAAAACCCAAAAGCCCGTCATTCTCTACGGATCAAGAAGCAGACAGATTGGCGGCACGACTGAATGCTTTCAGCCCCTATAACTAAACTAAACTAAACTCCGCCCGAACAGGTCATGAAAGCCCAACGCTACCGACCGGCCGCCGTGTCATCCTCAGAGCATGGGAGTCACTGGATGTAGATATAGAGGGGCATGTGGTCACCACAACGCTCTCCCGGCCGTTTTGTCAGTTTACGAGACCAGAGCCGCTGCTTCTCTATCAAGCACACTATTGGCCATTAAAATTGCTACACCAGAAGAAATGCAAATGATAAACGAGTATTCATTGGACAAATATGTTATACTAGAACTGACATGTGATTACATTTTCACGCAGTTTGGGTGCATAGATCCTGAGAAATCATTACCCAGTACAACCACCTCTGGCCGCAATAACGGCCTTGATACGCCTGGGCATTGAGTCAAACAGAGCTTGGATGGCATGTACAGGTACAGCTGCCCATGCAGCTTCAACACTATACCACAGTTCATCAAGAGTAGTGACTGGCGTATTGTGACGAGCCAGTTGCTCGGCCACCATTGACCAGACGTTTTCAGTTGGTGAGAGGTCTGGAGAATATGCTGGCCAGGGTAGCCGTCGAACATTTTCTACATCCAGAAAGGCCCGTACAGGACCTGCAACATGAGGTCGTGCATTATCCTGTTGAAATGTCGGGTTTCGCAGGGATCGAATGAAGGGCAGGCCCACGGCTCTTAACACATCTGAAATGTAACGTCCACTGTTCAAAGTGCCGTCAATGCGAACAAGAGGTGACCGAGAGGTCTAACCAATGGCACCCCATACCATCACGCCAGGTTATACGCCAGTATGGCGATGAAGAATACACGCTTCCAATGTGGGTTTACCGCGATGTCGCCATCACGGATGCGACCATCAGGATGCTCTAAACAGGACATGGATTCATCCGAAAAAATGACGTTTTGCCATTCGTGTACCCAGGTTTGTCGTGGAGTACACCATCGCAGGCGCTCCTGTCTGTGATGCAGCGTCAAGGGTAACAGCAGCCATGGTCTCCGAGCTGATAGTCCATGTTTCTGCAAACGTTGTCGAACTGTTCGTGCAGATGGTTGTTGTCTGGCAAACGTCCCCATTTGTTGACTCAGGGATCGAGACGTGGCTGCACGATCCGTTACAGCCATGCGGATAAGATGTCTGTCATCTCGACTACTAGTGATATGAGGCCGTTGGAGTCCAGCATGGCGTTCCGTATTACCCTCCTCAACCCACCGATTCCATATTCTGCTAACTGTCATTGGATCTCGACCAACGCGAGCAGCAATGTCGTGATACGCTAAACCGCAGTCGCGATAGGCTACAAACCGACCTTTATCATAGTCGTAAACGTGATGGTACGCATTTCTCCTCCTTACACGAGGCGTCGCAACAACGTTTCACCAGGCAACGCCGGTCAACTGCTGTTTGTGTATGAGAAATCGGTTGGAAACTTTCCTCATGTCAGCATGTTGTAGGTGTCGCCACCGGCACCAACCTTGTGTGAATGCTCTGAAAAGCTAATCATTTGCGTATCGCAGCATCTTCTACCTGTCGGTTAAATTTCGCTTCTGTAGCAGGTCATCTTCGCGGTGTAGCAATTTTAATGGCCAGTAGCGTAGCTCCTCAGTTTGCCTAACAAGGGTTTAGTGCACAGCGCTCGGCATACGGGATGATGCGTCCCAACCTCTAGCCCAACCCGACAGCGCTTAACTTCGTTGATCTGACGGGAACCGACGTTACCACTACGACAAGGCCGTTGGCTTTAATAGGTAGTTTTTACGTATAAATTGATACATTTACCCTTCTCCTTCATCCTTGAAAGCCTGTAACATCATCACGGAATCACACAGTATATACATACATTTACAGACGCCGGCGCCAGTAATTTTGACGCTCTGTAGCGTCGTCGGACGAAGTTTCCTGACAAAGGTTCCTACTCAAAATATTACGTATTCCCTCCCCTCAACAAGTCGCAGAGCTTTGTAACGGGAATTTCCGAACAACCTGTTTAATTACAGCTCCGATAGGCTCAAGAGAAAGGATTTGCAATCCGCATTGGTTAGTACACTAGTTACGGTATGTTTCGGAGAGTAATAATAAATTTTGAGTCCGACTGTCTAAACTAATCATAATAAATACTATGACGGCCAATTGTTAGGTTAAATATTAGGTCGCACGACTTGTATATTGATGTGTAATAGTTCTCCATCATTTCGGCAAGCCAAACAATATGAATTAATGAATGTATGTTACTCGAATAAACTAGACCCATTTAAAACTTATTTGTAGAAGATTATGCAAGAAAACATTATGTGTTGAAGGTACATACAAAAAAAAAGAAACTGGTCACAAACTCGCACCTATCTAAGTAGGGAGAGTGGTCGTGATAAAGTGAGAGGAAACATGAAAAGCCCGTCTGCTGTTTTTTCGTCTCAGATGTTATCACCTGCCGACTTAAGCACTTAGGAAGCCTCAGGAGAGCAGATTGCAGCTCCATTAATTTCCAGTCGTCAGACAGACGAAACATTTTCTGAATGGATACAGCTTTGTGAGAAAGACAACGCGAAGCTGATATTTTGTTCCCCGCTTGCCTGTGTCGATAGCCCAGCCCTAAGTCACGTTTTCAAAGGTATGGTGTCTCACAATCGTCATTCCAAGAATATCTTCAGTAAAACTGAAGCAACATATAGTACTTACGTGCACGAGGAAGACCGAGAGCTTAAGAAAGGGCTCTAGTATTCAGAAGCATTAAGGTTTTAATATTCGATAGGTCATCATGTTTTAGGTTTTTTCGAGGTTTCCATAGATTACCTACGGTGAATCAAGTAATGCTTCCTCGCACTGGTATGGACGCTGCCTTCCTCTATCTTTTCTCTTGTGTGTTAGATGCTCTTTTTGATTGCAGCTAAAGTAAGATGTGTTTTACAGTAACATTTTTCCGTGGCTTCCCAAAAGTTGTCAAAAATATCGACCTAATTGGAAGACAATAATATTTAATGATGCGAATAAAAGTACGAAGGGCGTTTAAACAGTTCGTGCAAAGTCCGAGAGACAGCACCCCCGTCGCGCATCGAGATCATGTTTAGTTAGTAGCATCTTTGGAAAGAAGGCACACCAAGTTTCAGCCATATTGGTCTATTTCTTTGCGTTTGGCATTCCTGTGAATCAAGGAAGTCGAGTGATTGCCAAAAAATGGGCGAAAAAGAATTTCGTGTGGTGATTAAACATTACTTTATAAAAGGCAAAACGCCTCAGGAGGCTAAAGAGAGGCTTGATAAACATTACGGTGACTCTGCACCTTCGATTAGAGCAGTTTATAAGTGGTTTCAAAATTTTCGGAGTGTCCATATGGGCACAAGTGATGCTGAACGTTCTGCACGCCCTGTGGAGGTTATGACTCCAGAAATCATTGATAAAATCCATGATAAGGTGATGGATGACAGAAGAGTTAAGGTGCATGAGATTGCTAGTGCTGTGGGCATCTTGAATGAACGGGTACATAATATTTTCCATAAAAACTTGGACATGAGAAAGCTATCCGCAAGATGGGTTCCGTAATTGCTCACGCTTGACCAAAAACGGAATCGTGTGAAGTGTTGCAAGGATTGTTTGCAGCTGTTCATGAAGAATCCGTAAGACTTATAGCGTCGTTTCGTCACTGTGGATGACACATGGATACATTACTATACTCCTGAGACTAAACAACAATCTAAACAATGGGTTACCGAGGGAGAATCTGCGCCAAAAAAGGCGAAGACCATTCCTTCGGCCGGGAAGGCTATGGCGACTGTCTTTTGGGATTCGCAAGGGATAACCCTCATCGACTATCTGGAAAAGGGTAAAACTACTACAGGTGGATGTTAATCATCGTTATTGGACCGCTTGAAAACCGAACTGCAAGAAAAACGCCGGCGATTGGACCACAAAAAAGTCCTTTTCCATCACGACAATGCACCAGCACACACCTCAGACGTTGTCGTCGCAAAATTAATGTAAATAGGATTCCAACTCGTTTCACATCCCCCTATTCTCCAGACTTGGCTCCCTCTGACTACTATTTGTTCCCCAATTTGAAGAAATGGCTGGCGGGTCAAAGATTTTATTCAAACGAGGAGGTGATTGCAGCAGCTAATAGCTGTTTTGCAGACTTGGACAATTCCTATTATTCGGAAGTGTTCAAAAAATTAGAACAGCGCTAGACGAAGTGTATAAGTCTGAAAAGAGACTATGTCGAAAAATAAAAATGGTTTACCCCAAACACTAAGTAGTTTTTATTTTTGCACAGACTTTTCAAACGCCCCTCGTAGGTCTGTTACGTAGTATAATTAAAAGCTTGCGATAGGGGAGACTGGTCTATGAGTTTCTTACATACTCGATTAAATGAAGGTTGAAATCTTCCATCTCTTTCGACAGCTCTGTCAACAAAAGAATTCGTTAGTATACACATTTCATAGCTACGAAATCTCTGTTACTTACGAGACTGTGAGTTATCGTGCCACTAATGATTTTAAAGAAGAATAAACGTCAGCAAGACAGTATTAGGCTACTTCACAAAAAAGCACATTAGACGAAACAGTAGTAATTTCAACAAAATGTCCAGAAAGTAATTTAATAACAAAACTGTTTCACAACTTAATACAAGTAATAAAGCACCAATAATTTTTATTTCAGCTTTTAGAGACATCCTGCTATACAATAAAAAATTACGATATAATTTTGAAGTGGTAATATCAAAGTGTCAATTTAAAAACTTAATTATTCATTTTCACTATCCGAGGAATGACATTCCAACAGCTGTTTGAAAAACACTTCAAGGTTTTCCTGCGATAATAGTTGACAGTAGTGAGACATGAAGATTATGCTTTTTATTTAAATTCCCTTTAGATCTCCACGTGGTGGATGGGTTATCAAACATCCGCGTTTCATTCTTTCCAGGGGTATCTCATGGAAAGTAGGCCAGAACTCTAAGCTGACCAGACCACTTATAATTAGCAGGACAAACAATTTTCTGGTAATTCTTGTATTATGGCAGACTTCATACTTGTTCCAATGTGGAAAGCAATAGTTCGAAATTGTCTTTCAAAGGCAGCGTATGAACCAAAAAAACTAAACCTTCTAACATTTAGATCTATGTGCTACGTTACGAGAGGGCAAAGGGAAAGCAAGCTTATACTCGTATTCTGAAGCCCGCTCCTAAAATTTTATCACCGGCATTATGGGTCGTTCCAGCGTGTGTCCAGGTCACTCGCTCGTCACATTGAACTGCCGACTATCAACACCTGTGTCATTTTCTGCTCGAGATAACAGGTTTAAGATCGTAGAGTAGAAATTATGGTATGCAAGTAAACCGCTCGGTTTATGAACAGCGGCATCAAATTTCGATGCGTGGTCAAGATCTTCTGTTGCCAATCAGCATTAAAGCTGCATCCTCGTGTATCTTTCATTCTGCCAATTTCGACAAGTCGCTTTCTTCACCGCATGAGGTTTCCTATAGCAAAAGTTGAATGTTCGAGCCAAGTTCCTTTATGAGCGTGACTCGAAATTTTCTGTCCACAATCACATCTTCCGCTCCAGATTTAGATGACGACGCTGACTTAGTATTTATGGGTTTAAATGCATCTTGGTTATCACTTTAAGTAATCGTATTTTTGGAGCATGTTGTGATTTTCTGTTCTTGTATTCTGAATTTAAAAAGTAATGACTGTTTGAAACGTTTAAAGTTGTTTCGAAAAATACCTTCCTCAATAGATAAGTTCCACTTTCAGGTTTTTTATTGACTGATCGAAGAATGTTAGTGTCCTGTTTTAGGTTAAAGCTGTGACGAGAGAAACATCTACATGTCCAGTCTTGCCCAAGCAGCAGTAGGCCCTCTGTCGCAAAAATGGGAGTTGATGTAAACTACTCTGTTCTCTAGCATTGGATGTGGCATTCCCTAAATCACAGATAACAATCAAATAAAAATCTGCCATGAAATTAAGAAAAAGTCTGCTTTATTTTTCTTTTATTGTCACCAGACTTGTTTCCACCTTTTTTTGTATCAATACATCTTCATACGGCGGCACAAAGGAGGATATTAAAATTGGTTTAAAAGTGAATAGCTGTAGGTTCCTTGCGCTATTATAGTAACACATTCACTAAGTTCCTGTGTTACTATCGACAGTAAATAGCTGCGTCTGATGAAATTAGATTTTCATCAAGTGAACATTTGCAATAGTAACCTCCACCCCACTCCCAATAAAAATATCTGGACAGCAACGTTGCGACTCTTTAGGAGACGATACAACCGGAAATATTTATCACCTAAGGATGTCCTGACAGAAGCGTTCCCGACTCCGGCATTTTACTGCAGAATTGAACGTCCTGGAAAGCTGTGCGTCAAGTCTGTCATAGTTGCCCGATGAACGAATCACAGACCCAAAGCTCAGGAGACGTATAACCCTTTTACGGAGTATGTCTAGAGTGTTATCAGGAAGGACTAGCTTGCGTTGATTCAGCTACAACTAACACCTGTGAGGTGGAGTGGCTATGGTACAGTCACGCACTAAAGGGGCTCCCTGCTATGTTGTGTTTAAAATCACGCATTTCTTGGTGAACCCGACTTCAGCTGTGAAATCCGCAGGCTCTACAATTGGCACCATCTCTAGCTCCTGATATAATTTCATTTAGTGCCATTATACATTTTTAGGCCTTTACGTGTTCTCCAGCACTACAGTAGTATCATTTACGAGCATACTACCTGCGCTCTACAACTAAATTCTTACACAATCGGTGGACTCCTTCCATCCCTCTGTTCCTAGAAATGCCACCGTGTCGCCAAAATATCTAGTTGTGTGTGTGTGTGTGAGGAGAGAGAGAGAGGGAGAGAGAGAGAGAGAGAGAGAGAGAGAGAGAGAGAGAGAGCATTCGTTCCTAGTGAACGCCTAGTTTGATCCAGATTTCTACAGGGTTGTTATATATTTTCGCTACTTGACCAAGTGTAGACGGGAAACTACTTATAGTATAGGTACCAAAGTTTGTAGGTACGATGTTCAGACTGTACGCCACAGGATATGAGTCGTCAGTACAGTCAGTGCCCTGGCCTGCCGTTAGGCACCGCTACTGACGCGCCGACGTCGGGTTGAAACACGCATCAGTGCGCATTACAGTTCCAGACAGGCAACATGAGTCTGGACAATATGATCAGGGCTTTACCCGCGAAGCTGTTTTGTCAAAATAGAAATAGTCCTGCCTCTGTTCGCTTGGATCGATGCATCTACTATCTTTTGGTTAAAAAACATTTTTAAATTGAATTTTTGGATCCATAAAAGTGTTTAGAATCCACCCCTGAAACGATTTTTCCGAATACGGAAGGGATATACTTTTTATTCGCGGTTGAACAAAAAGTACACCAGCCTGAAATCGGCCGTTTCCCCCACCAGTTTTTTCTTTCGGAGGACGAGTTATTGTACCGGTGCTTGGGAGGAAACACACAAAATTCAGATGAAAGTTCGAACGCGTGTGTTTGACAGTTATACCCCAAGCATTTGTATTCTGGTGTGAAGACTGTGGAGATGGCGACTTTCCTGGCAGTGAGCAGCTTCAACGAAGGGTATTCAGCAATTCGGAAAACGATGACAACGATGGACGTCACCCTGGAACCCTATTCGACGCAGTTCGTCAAGCATTCGGACGACCACCGGATTCAAGCGGACGAAAACCGCTTGTCACCGGCGGTACGAGCGGCTCTGGAGCAGCGCAGGATGGACCAGATCGAGCAGAACGCCCTCTATGAGGAAGAGGAAGGACTAGTTTATGGACCCGGAATAGCAGATTGAACGTACGTTGCATAATATTGCATTTACATGCAGCCAAAACTTCAAACGCGTTTTTCTCGAAATGACGTTTTCTTTATAGCACCGTATGGTAACTTCAAATCTACTGAACCGATTGGCATGATTCTTTGTTTCCGACGAAGCTAACTAAATTGTCTAGGAGTTGTACCACTTTTATTTTGATCCATCAACTTGGCCGAAAAATCGATGAAAAATCCCTATTTTTTTCAAATGGCCGCCATTTCGTTTTCTATCTTCCAAATAACTTAAGCGAGGTACAACTCCTAAAGAATCTTATATGCTTCGCTACCGTCAACTCAGTTTCGATTTCAGAAGGGCCGGCTGACCTGTGACATACCGCGCGTGGAATTCTGCATCGAAATTTTGTTTCGTTCCGACGGCACTACTGCCTTTGCTCTTCAACATTACCGGTTGAAAAAATTCCAGTTTGTAGAGGAAATGTCAATAAGCATTTTGACCAAATTTGACATTGACAACCGTAACACATACCGAGAAAAAATTCTCAGAGAATATGCTTTTTTCAGGCCAAAGATAGTAAACTTCTCCTTAAGGGAATATGGAGAAGTCCTCTTTCTTCCTCGGGGTTGAAGAACATGCTTCGATAAGTTAGGATTAACTGTCAATTGGGGGATTACTCCTGAGAGAGTTCGACGGCCACAAATTTTTGAAGAAATTGCTGTTGATATAGCTGAGAATGCTGGACGAAATGTGCGATTTTCAAATGGTTGCAAGAACTGTGTAACGACAGCTCTATATTACATGCTCCACTGCCGTTCTAGGAAGCAGTAAAACAATATCTTGTGTGTATCCAGGATGTCGTGGATCCAGATGGTAGTCACATTGAGCAACATTTCTAACCTGGAACGTAAACATAGTATGCAGTTAACAAATATTACGGTCTCATGTGGAATTTAAAATGCGTTTCTTTCAGTCATTTATTCATTATTTCCCTTCCGCTTGTCCATACAATTGTTTCTACAAACTTTCTTTGTCCTGTAATCACTATTTGGTCGTGGGGGCATTCTCAACTAGTGAAAGCTGAATTCCATACTGTAAAAATCTTTCATTGTGTGTTGTAAGTAAGATCTCGCTTCAATTTATCTACATATACTTGTAAGTAATGATAGTTCTAAAACAGGACCTTCTTCAGCCACCAGTTATAAAGCATTTTGAGTTTACTAATACGCAACTTAACAGCAAATAAGGTGTGCAACGTCCACCCATGTCGACGACATAGATTACTGCTGCACATTCCCTTTACTTCGTTGGCACTGTAGAGCCGCAAGCGCGCACAGTCACGTGTTTTTAATGGCTTCTGAATGAAAGAAAGGCACACCTCTTGTTGCGCTCCAGCGCATTGTCCACCTACTGCGCACCGGCGGAAATGTATTCGCTCAAAAGGCCACTGCACAACCCTTTCCCTCCGTTACTACGCACTGATTTCAAAAATTAAGGTGCATCTGACGTAACGCCAAGACCACTGCACAACAAGAGCGGCACATTTTCAGATGAGAGTATAGTGTCTGTATTTTCTGCAGAGACGGTTCTGCTGAGGCGCACCACAGCGTGAGAGTGAAACGTGCGGCAACTGTAAATGTACTTCAATGTTGGAGTACGTGACAAGTACGATTCTCGTGAGAAAAACGTTTAAATTGCACACAGATCCACTCTGAAGCTCTGACGGTATGTGGACCAAGTGCAGTGACACGTGCAGCCCTGGTGAAGTGGTGTCAACAATTTGACCAAGGCCTCCTACATATGGGTGATGCAGATCGGGAAAGAAGACGATCGACATTGAACACAGACGACTAAGTACAAGCGGTCGAGGAACTGATTCGGAGCAACCGCAGATTTCACCATAATGTGAACGTTCACACAGTGTTTCCCGAACAGCTCCGTGGGCAAGGAGCGGACATCTACCGTCGAGGAATTGAACGACTGGTAGAAACTTCTTGGCAGATTAAAACTGCGTGCCGGACCGAGACTCGAGCTCGTGACCTTTGCCCTTCGCGGGCAAGTGCTCTACCAACTGAGCTACCCAAGCACGACTCACGACGCGTCCTCACAGCTTCAATTCTGCCTTCCAAACTTCACATAAGCTCTTCTGCGAACATTGCAGAACTATCGCTCCTGGAAGAAAGGATATTGCGGAGACATGGCTTAGCCACAGCCTGGGGGCCCAGTGAAGCCGTAGTTCCAGCCTGAGATGGTTGTGTGATGTTCAAATGGTTCAAATGGCTCTGAGCACTATGGGATTTAACATCTTTGGTCATCAGTCCCCTAGAAATTAGAACTACTTAAACCTAACTAACCTAAGGACATCACACAATACCCAGTCATCACGAGGCAGAGAAAATCCCTGACCCCGCCGGGAATCAAACCCGGTTTCTGTGATGTTTTGATGGTGTTTTTCATAACATGTCTTAGGCCCACTCCTTCGTGTTATCGTGAACTTCAACCAGGACTTTCAATTCATCATTCTCGGTAATCTAGTATTGCAATTCCCTACGATATACAGGGATACTCACCTAAAACTCGCACCGCAGATATTGCGGAAATGGAAAATGCTATTGATGTGCTGTTTTGCCAAAACAGATTGGTGGCCAGGGACTCGTATTGTTATACAGTAAGCCGGCCGGAGTGGCCGATCGGTTCTAGGCGCTACAGAGTAGAACCGCGCGACCGTACGGTCACAGGTTCGAATCCTGCCTCGGGCATGGATGTGTGTTATGTCCATAGGTTAGTTAGGTTTAAGTAGTTCTAAGTTCTAGGGGACTGATGACCATAGATGTTAAGTCCCATAGTGCCCAGAGTCAATCTGCGTAGTCACTTGGTAAGATGTTGTAATGTTTGCTTACAGTGTGCTTGTGTGTTCCTTGAGTTCACTGCGACTTGCTAGTCAGTTAGTTTGTCACAGTCCAAGCAGTAGGTCATTAGTGGACGGTGGGATATACCAATGCAGAAAAAGCAGACATGCTCATGTGTATGGAGAGTGTAGGGACAATGCAGTTCCTGTTTGTACGGTGTATGCGGCAAGATATCCTAGTCGATGTCAAATATCTTGGCATTTTTTTATCAACCTGATCAACCATTTACGTGTAAGACTTAGGCAGAGTAACAGAAGAACACAAGTGACAACAGTAGAGGGGGAAATTAATATTCTTGTTGCTGTTGTAGTTGATCTGCACGTCATCTCCCGCGAAGTAGCACAAGGAAGTGGCATGATTCAGGCAAGTTTCCTAGAACTTAGAACTACTTAAACTTAAGGACATCACACACATCCATGCCCGAGGCAGGATTCGAACCTGCGACCGTAGCAGTCCCGCGAGACGTCTGTTCTGAAATTATTTGTCGGGAGCGTAGCTTTATGTGGAAGTGAAATACGGACAATGAAGAGTGCAGGCAAGAAGAGAATAGAAGAATATTGAAGAAGAGAATATAAGCTTTGAAATGTGGTGCTACAGAAGGATGATGAACATTACATGGTTATATCGTGTAACCAATGAAGGGGTACTGAACAGAATTTGGGAGAAAAAAATTTGTGGCACAACTTGACTAAAAGAAGGGATCGTGTGACAGGAAGAGAACAAGGGTCGAATACAAAAAACAGGTTCCAATGAATGTTGATTGTAGTAGTTATACAAAGATAAACAAACCCGCACAAGACAGACTAACATGAAGAGATGCATCAGACCAGTTTTCGAAATGAAGACCACAACCAGAACAACGACAACAAGAAGAACGAAGCAAGTGTTAGTTGGTGCAGATGAACCAAGCATGTCTCTACTGTTGCAAAAGGAGGAAAAGCGATAAAAATTTCACAAAGCGGAAGTAAACTTAACACAGACCCATTGCGATACGCGGTCGGTGAACCGGTTCTTCCATACCGACCTACGCTATCTCACTCGGAGATCTTTATTAGGTATTTACGACCTACCATTAAAATGCGTGTTGTTTGTTTCCTGACCACGTAGAAGATAGTAGCGAGGTGACGTCTGTCCGTAACAGGTGACGTCACTAGAGAAATGCTGTCCACTGCGGCTGAGGCATTTTCTTTTTTGTACTTTCTCCGCTATGACCAGTACCGGCCTTGGAGAAATCTACGACACGCAGTCAAAATGTTGACTAAGAATTTCCGCCCTGGCATTCCAGTGGGCCTCATTAGAAAAGTTGTTCTTGCTCTCCGAGCTTTCCATGATGAGAGATTAGCTCGTTGTATGATTTTTCAAGGAAACTGGACACACAATTAAAAAAAAAAAGTGTTTCCAAGTTGTCATTTCTGTGGTACAATTTCTTCAGTGAACTGTCTATACATTGTAGCTGCTATTTGATAACTACTGGTTCATTCACACGGAAAGGAAAAGCAGCTGCCAGCCACCGTTAATAATACAATTTATTAAAAACAAATGCCGCTGTTACAGATTTCGAACAGACGGTTCGTCGTCAGACGGGTGTTGGCGTTTATAGTTTAATTGAAAGTAAACATCAGTCTGAGTATGAACGTGTAGGTTCTAAAATGGCAAAGGTTCGACGTTTTTTTAACAGTATACTTATATGGATATGGTGTTTGTTCTTTCGGACATGACCTTTCGGCCATGACCTTCTTCTGTGCGGATGCACACATATTACCCGAACTCTTACGGGACTTGGTAAGAATGTCTCCCATGAGTAATGAGTGTGTTTGGTAGGGACACTACAAATGTAGTCTGTGGACATATAAGGTGAGAATGTGGGTTTTGCAGGAGGCGTGCGCGAAACAGTCCCTGAATTCGCACTATCTTCTGTGCCCTTGGTGGCTTAGATGAAGCCGCCACGGAAGCTTAGCGTGTTCGGTCAGCGCTATCCTCTGTAATAAAAAAAAATTGAGTGAACGAATCAACGAACAACCTGAACAGCTGTCATCGAACGTCCGCCACAAACAAATTCAACGAAAAATTTAGAACAAAATAAGAGCAACCAAAAAAAAAATAGGGAAGAAAGAAAAAGATGGACAGGGCGTCTGCCATGTAAGCAGGAGATCCCGGGTTCGAGTCCCGGTCGGGGCACACATTTTCACCTGCCCCCGTTGATATACAACAACGCCCGTCAGCAGCTGAAGGTATTAATATACAATTCTAATTTCGTTTTTAATAATGGCTGGTTCCTGTTTTTACTTCCAATAGAAAACCACTGTTTCAGGACGTCATTTTTCGCAAAAATAGCGTATTTTAGAACTACTTCGAGTGAAATTGTGTACCCGCCCTGGTAGCCGTTTTGGAGCGCCGCTTCCGGGTCGGGTAGGTGCCCCAGCCCCTCATGGAGTCCGCCCGGTGGATTAACGAGGAGGGCTGGTGAACCGACCAGCCTGGATGTGGTTTTTAGGCGGTTTCTCACATCACACTAGGTCAATGCAGGGCTAGTACCGATCTCCCGCCTCGGTTACGCGATTCGCAAACATCTAGCAAGCCTTAGCTCATTTTCGCACGGATCACACTTCACGCATACAGTTGAGGTACACCTATTTTACCCGGGGGTAAGGCAGTGACGACGGAAAGGGCACACGGCCACCCGATAAACAGAGCATCCCAAATCCATCCAGTAAACGTGCCAACCCTGCCCCAATGATGAAGAAAGGCATAAGAAAATGGTGATGACTTCGTGAAAAAATCTTTATTCAAGTATCACGAGAACCTCTGTTTAATATTTACTGGAAAGTACAGCATCCTGTTTCTTTTAATTTAAGTGTGAATCACTGCTGTAGAATGTTTTACCGGTAGTCATATCATCATTTACTGGTTGATAGAAACGTCACACAGAAGCATTTACTTTTAAACTGATAAACCAGCCTGGTTGTCTAGTATTAAAGAGCTTGCCTGCAAATCGAAAAGCTGCATGATCAAATCCTGGTCGGACAACGGAATATTTCAGTCTGGTTTTAACATATTCTTTTCGTCTTAATTCGTGAAAATTCAGCAAGAACGGTAAGTGAATAGAATTACAGGTTAAACTGTGTGTTCCCTTTCCCCCAGTGGGACTGCTGGGATAGGTTATAGACTCGCAGTTTACAGAAGTGGCGTCCAATTGAACGGATTGGGTCAGGCCGTAGACCCACACGAATTATTTGAAACTGAATTTTGTTTTTCGATATTCCAACGGCTATTTTCTCAAATGAAATCTTCTGTTCCATTCCGTTAATTTTATCTGTAGATCTGCAAGAAAAAGGGACTAACCATTTCTGAGTTGTTCAAGATAATTAATTACTTTTAACCTGAAGAAAATTATCAGGCGAGAAGTATCTCATCTGGAGCTGTGTTGCTCTCCAAGCAAAAGAAAGTGTTCAGCTACGTTTTTCACTGTCTTCCTGGACTTGGCATGGTTCACGAGCTACGCGGTCGCACAAAGCGAGAACATCGTCCATTAATGAGTTTCTGGTTAGTTAATGACCTGCATTTAACTGATTCAGCCTATATCTGCTCGTTTTTTTTTCATTTCGCTCCTCATTGCACTGCAACAATTGGCAAATTTTGAAAACACTGCAATAACCCATAAAAGCGGACTGACAGGTGCCTATCGAAAAGGTGCAGTTCGAAGATTAGACGTGTAATCCTGAACAATTAAATTAGAAACACATAATTAGTGGTGTGGAGCACACCGTCTCGAGCTGACAGTGGTGCCAACCGTCATGGCATGGACTCAGACAAACACAAAAACAATAGCCAGCATTCTGGAGCAACGGCCGCTCAACTGCAGCCCGAAAACGCTCAAGCAGCAGAGTCCAACGCGTGCATATCTAGTGCAATTGCTTCCCAGTCGTGTTTTATGGCACTAAGGTGAGGTGGGCTGGATGACCATACAGACAGAATCACTTATGTCCAAGGAGTGTTTCTTGAATTACTCTAACAGATCTCGGAACTGAAGAGGTTGTTCGTTCTCTTACTGAAGGTACGCATTGCCTGCGGCATGCAGTAGATTAACAAGACGAATTTTACCGTGTGATACAGTTACAAATTAACAATTTTCTGATATATTTCCTTTACTTGTACTGTGAAAACTTAGTCCTTAAATTCCGTGATTCTAGGACGACGGGAAGTACCCTATAGGTTATATGATGAGTCAGTTCGCGAATATCAAGAGAATGACATAAATGGCCGTATCTTTTAAATGTGCTGACTTAGAAGCTAATGTTCATTCTACGTCTATGTGGGTACTCTGTAAGTCACATTTAAGTGCCTGGCAGAGGGTTCATAGAACCACCTTCACAATTCTCTATCATTCCAATCTCGTATAGCGAGCGGAAAGAATGAACACCTGTATCTTTCCGTTCGAGCTCTGATTTCCGTTGTTTTATCGTGGTGATCGTTCCTCCCTATGTAGTTCGGTGTCAACAAAATATTTTCGCATTCGGAGGAGAATGCTTGTGATTGGGATTTCGTGAGAAGATTCCGTCGCAACGAAAAACGCCTTTCTTTTAATGATTTCCAGCCCAAATCCTGTATCATTTCTGTGATACTCTCTCCCATATTTCTCGATAATACAAAACGTGTTGCATTTCTTGAACTTTTTCGATGTACTCCGTCAGTCCTATTTGGTAAGGATCCCACCCCGCTCAGCTGTATTCCAAAAGAGGACGGACAAGCGTAGTCTAGGCAATTTCCTTAGTAGGTCTGTTACAGTTTCTAAGTGTCCGACCAATAAAAAGCAGCCTTTGGTTAGCCTTCCCCACAACATTTTCTATGTGTTCTTTCTAATTTAAGTTGTTCGTAATTGTAATACCTAGGTATTTAATTGAATTTACAGCTTTTAGATTAGACTGATTTTTCGTGTAAACGAAATTTAACGAGTTCCTTTTAGCACTCATGTGGATGACCTCACACTTTTCGTTATTTAGGGTCAACTGCCACTTTTAGCACCATTCAGATATTTTTTCTAAATCGTTTTGCAGTTTTTTATCTTCTGATGACTTTATTAGTCGATAAACGACAGTGACGGCTGCTCAGATTGTCTCCCAAATCGTTTATATAGATAAGGAACAGCAAAGGGCCTATAATACTGCCTTGGGGAACGCCTTAAATCACTTCCGTTTTCCTCGATGACTTTCCGTCAGTTACTACGAACTGCGACCTCTCTGACATGAAAACACAAATCCAGTCACATAACTGAGACGATCTTCCATAAGCACGCAATTTCACTACGAGCCGCTTGTGTGGTGCAGTGTCGAAAGCCTTCCGGAAATACAGAAATACGGAATCGATCAGAAATCCCTTGTCAATAGCACTCAACACTTCATGTGAATAAAGAGCTAGTTGTGTTTGACAGGAACGATGCTTTATAAAACCATGTTTACTGTGAGTTAATAGACACGTATATAATGTTCGAACACAATACATTTTCTAAAATCGTTCTACATATTGACGTTAACGATATGGGCCTGTAATATAGTAGATTACTCATACTACCTTTCTTGAATATTGGCGTGACCTATGAATTATACCAGCAAGGGATCACAGATCTTAGTATCTGACATAAATTTGAACTTGATATATCTCTCCGTTCCTCAGTATACGGGGCTTAACAGAAGGACCTTCAGTCAGCCTGAAAACAAATGAAAAAAATCGTGTGGCATTCTTAAAAATTCCGAATTTTTATACTTTTTTCTTTAGTTGGAGTGTGAAAAGTTACTTCTTGCCAAATTTCATGGTTCTAGGACGAAGGGAAGTGGCCTATAGATTATGATGAGCGAGTTTGCGAGTGTCAAAATATGTGATATAAGTGGCCTTATGTTTCGACTGCATTGACTTAGAAGTTAATGTTTATTATACCGTCAAGCAATCATAGACCTTAACATGTGACTTAAATTTCAACTTGATACGTCAAGGCGTTTCTGAGAAAAAGCGTTTTGAACAGTCGCACAGACAGACAGACAGCCAACAAAGTGATTCCACAAGGGTTCCGTTTATACCGAAAGTGGTTCGAAACCCTAAACATTGGATAAGATAAGCGGAAGGAAACACTCTTGATTTCCAAAGTGCTCCGTGCAGTCCATCTAGTACAATGACTGTGCGTAGAGGGTTAGAAAGAATGGGGTAAAACGGTCTAGCAGTTACTCATAAGACACACACTTCTCTAAACAATGTTAAGCGACGCTTGTGGTGGTGTAGCGTGCGACGCCACTGGATGATGGATGACTGGAAACGAATGATTTAGAGCGGTGAATCACTCTGTAACTAGTGGATGTCCGACAGAAGCGTTTGGCTTTGATGAATTCCAGGAGAACGTTACCTGCCAACTGTGAAAAAAATGGTTCAAATGGCTCTGAGCACTATGGGACTTAATTTCTGAGGTCATCAGTCCCCTAGAACTTAGAACTACTTAAACCTACCTAACCTAAGGACATCACACACATCCATGCCCGAGGCAGGATTCGAACCTGCGACCGGAGCGGTCGCGCGGTTCCAGCATTTAGCGCCTAGAACCGCTCAGCCACTTCGGCCGGCAAAGTGGCGATAAGCTACATCTACACGTCCCCTGGACATGCTGTGTTGCGATCTCCATTAGGAAAGTCCAATTACAAATATGTAGGAATGACTTTTCTGTAGGGAAGTGAGCTGTATCTTGGTATAGTTTTTAGACTTCCACCTCTAACCAGACCTTTAACACAGGTTTTAACATTCTATTTTGAAATGACAGATTCGCGCGTGTGGTGTGTGTGTGTGTGTGTGTGTGTGTGTGTGTGTGTGTGTATGTGAGGATAGGTGTGTGAGTTCACTGGTGCTGAACAGTGAAGTTATCAGCGTCCATATAAAGTTAAAAAAAAAGAACGAATGTGAATAAAAATGGCTAAAAACATTGTGTCATAGTGAGGCGTAAATTTACAAAATGGTACTCACTCATCCACTTCCACCTCCCCACCGAGGGAGGTGGCTACATAGTTAGACACTGGACTCGTATCCGGGAGAACGACGGTTCAAACCCGCGTCCGGCCATCCTGATTTAGGTTTTCCGCGATTTCCCTAAATAGCTTCAGGCAAATGCGGGGATGGTTCCTTTGATACGGGACGGCCGACTTCCTCATCCAGCCTTTCCTAATCCGATGCGACCGATAATCTCGCTATTTGCTCCCCTTCCCCGAATGAACCAACCATATCACACAATCACTATCTCACAGGCCTTAAGCGAAAGAAGAAAGGGTGAAAGGTGCCGCATCTCGGAGTAAAACGACAGAGGAGCTAAATTAACAGCGCAGAGAAAAAACTGGCGGACCCCTTACAAAAGCAAATGTGAGGCAGTAACGTTGTTAACACATTAAGAACCTTTCCCTAAAATTTTAGTAAACAGGTCGGACATAGGACTTTAACATTCTAATCGCATTCATTTGAAAGATACTTAAAATAGAGGGCAAGTCTGTCGGCAAATCTGCCGCTGCCCTACGTGCAGACTCTCCTGTATTGCACTAAATCTGTGCCGGCCGCTGTGGCCGAGCGGTTCTAGGCGCTTCAGTTCGGAACCGCGCGACCGCTACGGTCGCAGGTTCCAATCCTGCCTCGGGCATGGATGTGTGTGATGTCCTTAGGTTATGTAGGTTTAAGTAGTTCTAAGTTCTAGGGGACTGGTGACCTCAGCTGTTAAGTCCAATAGTGCTCAGAGAAGTTTGAACCATTTGAACCACTAAATCTGTAATAACTCTGGGCCTCTGAAGTAACGAAGGTGGCATGAGGTCAAAACCGTGGATCTCGGATGTCACGTGATCCACACCAATGGATTCCAGCACACACTTCGCGCGGATTGCAAACGGCCTTGTTGCCCGTGGACGATTAGTAAAGAGGCTTTCCATAGCTGGACAAATAACGGTACGGTACGCTGGTGAATTGGGAGTAGCCTGATGCACCATAAGGAGTTGCTGCCGGATGGTAAGTGGCGGTTCACCAGCCTCATCACAGACCGTGTATGAGATGGTCCTGTAAGCGCCCGTGGCTAGGCCGATTCCCTCATGTTTTATAGAGCCAATGTGTGCTGCAGTCTTCCTCTGAAAGTACAAAAATCGCTACACAAAAACAAAGTCCTTTCAAATGTCAAAAACTGTTGCAAGACACAATGTGGTTAGTTACCTAGGAATAAACATTATATTAAAATTTAAAAGTCTTCCAGTCGAGAAAATCTTGTCCATATTCTATGTAAAAGTCGATGTGCTACATTATTACTCTGCTGACACCAATAATCAGTAAGTGAAATGAAATTAACGGGAAGTAAACTGCTGGAAAATCTCTTTTAGAGGTTTCCAATTCACTCAAGATTTATAACTGCAACAGTTCGTATGAAGTACATGAAATGATTACATTTACAGCACAAACGTTTCTGAGGTACCAGATATCGACCAATGCTGAGACCAATATCAGCACGTGGTGTAGCCTCCATCGTGCAGATGGCGAATTCTGTCCTGGGATACGTGATGCCGAGCCTGCTCGACCCGTTCACGTAGTTCTGTAAGAGTTGTTGGCTGAAGGGTTAGACGAGTCACTGGCCAGTCAAGTTGCTGCACATCTTGCAGAGCATGCTGAGTTTCACTGGTAGTCAGTGGTCGAGCATTATCCTGTTGGAATGACACTTCACCTACCTGTTGCAAGAACAGCAAGAGAACGGATCTAACAACATTCAGCACGTATCAAGTGCTGCTTAGTGTGCCTTCCAAAAATATCTATCGTGAACGAGAATTGTACAGACCACAAGGCCTGGGTCGGGACCAGTGTGTCTTTGACGAATCCACATTACAAGACAGCACTCGCCAGGTCTACGTCGTACGCCATCTCTTGCGCACAGGCAGAATCTGCTTTCATCGCTGAAGACCACGGCGTGCTATTCCATCTCGCAAGCGATCGTCTGATGGCACCAGTAAAGCCGTGCACGTCGATGCTGTGCCGTGAGTGAAAGATGGACTAGAAATTTGCGTGCCCATAGTCCCACTGCTACTAACCGGTTCGCAACGATTCTTATTGACACGTCTGCATTCACAAGCCCTTTTATCTGTGCTCTGGTGCTGTAATATCTGCCACTGCTGCCTTTACAATACGACGACCTTGGCGTGCGTCTGTGCTGTATGGATGTCCAGAAAGTCGTCTACGGGTGTGAGAACGTTCACGTCACCACTGATGTCAGCATAGTTGCAAAACTGAAGCAGCACGTCCAACTTGTGTGGCAGTTCTCCGAAAGGACCACCCCCCCCCCCCCCCCCCCCCACATCTCGGAAGGGCACAATTTGACCCCTTCCAAACTTGCTCACGTGGCTGTCTGAAGCACGAGTGCGTCTCTGCTGCATAATTGTCTGCTTGTTTCACGCTGAACCTCCTGACTGTGAGCATTCCCAATTAAAAAGTAGATACAGATGGTGCTCTGGTACCTACACCACTACACTATCTTTTCGCGGACGACTTGAAACCATTATCAGTACATCTACTATCCGCCAAATGGCATATTCTGTCATCGGATCAAAATCAACGTTGTCTTTCCAGTTGTACTAATTTCTTTCCGGGTGTGTATTATAAAAAGCCAGTTACAAGTAAAAACATTTTGAAATAGAAACTATTGGCACCTAACATAAATATCCATTTTCAAGACAGATAAAATAGTTTAGACATTATAGAAACTGAGTTCATTTGCAGTCCGCCCCCGGTAGCTGAGTGGTCGGCGCGACAGAATGTTAATCCTGAGAGCTCAAGTTTGATTCCCGGCTAGATCGGAGATTTTCTCCGCTCAGGGACTGGGTGTCGTGTTGTTCTAATCATCAACATTTCATCCCCATCGGCGCGCAAGTCGCCGAAATGGTGTCAGATCGAAAGACTTGCACCCGGCGAACGGTCTACCCAACGGGAGGCCCTACTCACACGACATTTTATTTCTGTCAGTTCATTTTCAAAAATAAAGCTTTCCGTGGGAGAAGACCTCCTTCCGTTCCATGGTACAATATTACATACAATCAACAAAGCATGGCTTAACTGTCCATATGTTATATAGATATTTCTAAAAATAGAAAACACTTTACTCACTATAATATTCTGTACCTGAATAAAAATACAAATGTATTTCAAATAACTTTAATATATTATACAGCACTTAAATGCGTAGAACGTGAAATATTTACAAATGCTGTGCAAAAAGTAACTCCGTGTCTAACAAGAACAAAATGTGAAAAATGGAGGACTTTGTTTATGAGAGTCTGTAGTACGCAGTACTTCATGTGACTTTAAAATCAGTCATCAGACTAAAAACTACTGAGTAAAAAACATAGTGTCTTTCTATATACACTAACGTCTACGTGCAGCAGTCTCACCTACGGGCAGTGAGCTCTCATGAGGATGATATCTGAATCGACGTGTCCCACAGGTGTAGATATACGCGAGTATTACTTTGGTAGTTTCTAATTCACGGTGTGACACTTACCGACAGTATAAAACACACCTGTTTGGCTGCAAATATCGGACTCCCTGCAGCAATACAGGCAGTTCACTTCGCAAAAATGTTTGACATTACAAAGCCGGCGTGCTTTCGGAAGCGCCGTATGGTAGGTGCGAGCCGTGGAGTAAACCCACCGTTACACTAGACGAGGCAGCTGACATGGACACGGACTCTAAAACCAGCCATCCAAGACACAGCGCCCACGTCACATAGGGCGTAGTGGTTAACTTGATTTGGGACTGCGCTGGCTCGGAAATCACACATTTGATTAAGAAAATGGACAGGCAACTGCGTTAAAATGCACGTTTCCTCCCTTGTACACGTCTTAGTTGTGTTGCTCTATATTTCGTGTACATAAATAAAGACTTCAATACCCATTAATATGTTGATAGGCCAAGAGGAAGAATCCATGTCCAACCAGTAAGGACATCAGCTTATAAAATTTCCAGTGATTATAAAGAATCCGCCTCGACTGCAAATAGAAACCAGATGTTGAGCTAGGTTTCGGCGCGGATAACCACGCCTTCTTCGGAACACACTAAAGCTATAAACTGCCTAAAGAGGCAGGGTACAACATTAATACAGAACGCCCAAAAGAGCAATAGATTCGCATAAAATGTAAAATAAACGGTACGTGTGTACCATGCCAATAGCTGTACTTAGCTCAAACGTCAGAAGCGTGCTTCCTCACCCCAGCCAACGTTCGGTGGACCGCGGACTCTCAGGTAAACTCTTGGCCTTGGGTAAGACTAACCATGTCTCTTACGTTTCAGCCTCCGAACTCTTTAATTTACGATATGTTATTAACCGGAATTCGATCATAACAAATTTCACATAGGACGATGGGTGTTTGATTGATCTTCAATGTGTTGTTGCCTCGAAACGACATATTTTCAGAGCATGCAAACTATAATCCAAAAGAAAACGAAATACGAAAATTCTTTAACCACCAATACGTTTCCCATCATTTAGTACAGAAAATCACACCAGTATCGTCGCGTTTTCGAGCGATCCTCAATTTTCAGGTATTTTGAAACGGCACGTACCCATATCACGTGAGTTATATACACTACTGGCCATTAAAATTGCTACACCACGAAGATGACGTGCTACAGACGCCAAATTTAACCGACAGGAAGAAGATGCTGTGATATGCAAATGATTAGTTTTTCAGAGCATTCACACAGGGTTGGCGCCGGTGGCGACACCTACAACGTGCTGACATCAGGAACGGTTCCAACCGATTTCCCACACACAATCAGCAGTTGACCGGCGTTGCCTGGTGAAACGTTGTTGTGATGCCTCGTGAAATGAGGAGAAATGCGTACCATCACGTTTCCGACTTTGATAAAGGTCGGATTGTAGCCTATTGCGATTGCGGTTTATCGTATCTCGACATTGCTGCTCGCATTGGTCGATATCCAATGACTGTTAGCAGAATATGGAGTCGGTGGGTTCAGGAGGGTAATACGGAACGCCATGTTGGATCCCAATGGCCTCGTATCACACTAGCAGTGGTGATGACAGGCATCTTTTCCGCATGGCTGTAACGGATCGTCCAGCCACGTCCCGATCCCTGAGTCAACAAATGGGGACGTTTGCAAGACAACAACGATCTGCACGAACAGTTCGACTACGTTTGCAGCAGTAAGTGACTATCAAGGTCGGAGAGAACGGCTTCAGTTACCCTTGACGCTGCATCACAGACAGGAGCGCCTGCGATGGTGTACTCAACGACGAACCTGGGTGCACGAATGGCAAAACGTCATTTTTTCGGATGAATCCAGGCTCTATTTACAGCATCATGATGGTCGCATCCGTGTCTGGCGACATCTCGGTGAACGCAGATTGGAAGCGTGTATTCGTCATGGCCATACTGGCGTATCACCCGGCGGGATGATATGGGGTGCCATTGGTTCACGTCTCGTTCACCTCTTATTCGCATTGACGGCACTTTGAACAGTGGACGCTACATTTCAGATATGTTACTACCCGTGGCTATACCCTCCATTCGATCCCTGCGAAACCCTACATTTCAGCAGGATAATGCACGACCGCATGTTGCAGGTCCTGTACGGGCCTTTATGGATACAGAAAATGTTCGACTGCTGCCCTGGCCAGCACATTCTCTAGATCTCTCACCAATTGAAAATGTCTGGTCAATTGTGTCTGAGCAACTGGCTCGTCACAATACGCCAGTCACTACTCTTCATGAACTGTGGTATCGTGTTGAAGCTGCATGGGCATCTGTACCTGTACACGCCATCCAAGCTCTGTTTGACTCAATGTCAGGCGTATCAAGGCCGTTATTACGGCCAGAGGTGGTTGTTCTGGGTACTGATTTCTGAGGATCAATGAACCCAAATTGCGTGAAAATGTAATCACATGTCAGTTCTAGTGTAATATGTTTGCGCAATGAATACCCGTTTATCATCTGCATTTCTTGCTGGTGTAGCCAATTTAATGGCCAGTAGTATATAAAGCCTACAAAATGTGGGCTTCGATTATAATCAACGAAATTCAGAAACGGGCCTCCCAAATTGTGCATCTGATATTGACTGCGGTCTTTCATCTTATTGGTTAATAGAGTCGTCGTGCGATGGCGAAATGCTGCGGGGCTTATTTCGTGTTTCTTGCTCGGCAGTGCTTCCTCGTAGTGAAATAACAAGAAACGACGTCACGGAACACGCAGAGCTCCACGTCCGTATCAGTCTTTACGTGCCGTGTGAGGACGGGTTGGGACTGGGTACTCGGAGTGCGTGGCAGGCGGATGCCGCTGGCGGGGCCGCCGCACCTGCCGGGTCGCTCGTACTCTCACGTGCGGACTTTCACGCCCGCCGCTGGCATTGTACGGACGGCCTTCAGCGGAGAAAGTGCCGCACTCACTCACTGCTGCTGGAGGGCTGGCTTGTTCCCGCCGTCGCAGACTGCACTGCAACGCGTCCCAGTAGGCAAAACCGCCAACGCACGTTGCCCTCGAGTAACAGATTCCAATCCTCACGGTGAAAGAAATTTTTGCATTACCAGCATTAGGCCACCGAGAGGAGGAGGGATGGCACCTTAGGGCTCCCGATAACAAGATGGCATACAAACATACAAATTTCCTCACTTAAAGAGGATACATCTACATCTATATACAGGGTGAAAAGTATTTAAACCGACAAACTCTGGGAGGTTGTAGGGGACATCACTACAAATATTTTTCCCTAATGGCATTTTTTCCTCTGAGGAGTATTTAAACCGGTAGAGGAAGATTTCTCTTGCGGCAAGTTAATTAAACCAACAAACACTTTTCCATTTTTTATGACCAAGAGACAACACATTAACACAACCCAATTTCAGTTACAGTAGATTTTTAAAAATTCCTTCATTGACACGTAAACAAAGGTTACACCGTCGGATTATGTTCTGTCTCACACGGGCAAAAACCGCAGAAGTATCCTGAATTGTTCCTGCTGCTGCTACTATCCGGGCAATCAGATCCACTTCTGATGCAATAGGAACTGCGTAAACAAGGTTGCGCGTCTTTCCCCAGAGGGGACATATCCGGGAATCGAGCAGGCCTTGGTACAGGACCACCTCTGCCAGTCCACGTTTCTGGGGTCCGTCGGCCCAGGAATCGACGCACACGACGACTGAGATGTGCCGGCTCCCCGTCATGTTGGAACCACATGCGTTGTTTTGTGGGGAGAGGGACGTGTTCCAGCAATTCTGACAATGCTCTGGCGAGAAAATTGTAATAGTGCCTGCCATTTAATGGCCTAGGTAGCAGATACGGCCCAATTAAACAGTCCCCAACAACACCGACCCACACATTAACGAAGAACCGCACTTGATGAGCGCTAGTAACTGTGGCATGTGCGCCATCCTCATTCCAAACATGCCAATTGTGCATGTTGTAGACTCCATAACGGCCGAACGTTGCTTCATCGGTAAATAACACAGAGGATGGAGATGTAGGATGCATTTCACAGTGTTCCAGGAACCACTTTGAAAACTGTGCTCTGGGTGGATACCAACTGGTTCCAGGTTGTGGACACGCTGTAAGTGAAATGAACGTAACAATTACTCTCGAAGGACTGTTCTTACATTCGTCTGATTCGTCCCCACGTTACGTGCAATTGCGCGAGTGCTGATTGAAGGATCCCTCACTACATGCTGCAAGACAGCTTCCTCAAATTGCAGCGTTCTTGCTGTGCGACGGCATCCCTGTCCAGGTAATCCGCTAAATGACCCGGTCTCACGCAGACGTTGGTACACAGCAGCAAAGATCGTTTGATGTGAGTTACGGCGATTAGCATATTGTTGTTGATAAACCCGTTGTGCAGCACTTCTGTTGTGGAGCGCTACGTAGTGCGCACCAACCACATCAGTGTACTCACTCCAGGTGTATCGCTCCGTTACTAATCAGAGACAATGCACCACTACACTGGTGGACGAAAAGCGTAATACGCCCTCTAACAACTGACTATCATAATACAGAGTCTAACAACAGAAGAGCGTAATACAGCCTCCACCGGTCTAAATAATCCTCATAGGAAAAAATGAGATTAGGGAAAAATATCTGTTTTGATGTCCCCTACAACGTCCCAGAGTTTGTCGGTTTAAATACTTTTCACCCTCTATACACTATTTGTCAAAAGTTTCCAGCTATTAGAGGAAATTAATATGGCGTACGTCCTCCCTCCGCCCTCATGACAGCTCTGCTCCGAACACTTTTAGATTAGATTAGATTAGATTAAATAGATCATCAACACGACACTTCGTAATGATATGGAACGTGTCTGGTTAATAAAAGGTGTCTATATAAGATATTACATTACACAAAATATTACATTACACTTAATATTTTTTGTGGGGGTTGGGGAAATTGCCCACTTACTATACTCAAAAATTGATCTAAAGGGTAGAAGGAGTTGCCATTAAGAAATTCTTTTAATTTCCTTTTAAATGTTATATGGTTATGTGTCAGACTTTTGATGCTATTAGGTAAGTGACCAAAGACTTTTGTGGTAGCGTAATTTACCCCCTTCTGAGCCAAAGTTAGATTTAACCTTGAGTAGTGAAGATCATCCTTTCTCCTAGTGTTGTAGCCATGTACACTTTTGAATTCGTTCGTATTGTTAATAACAAATTTCATAAGTGAATATATATATTGTGAGGCTACAGTGAAGATCTCTACCTCTTTAAATAAATGTCTGCAGGATGATCACCAACAATTATTCTGATTACACGCTTTTGTGCAATGAACACTCTTTTACTCAATGATGACTTACCCCAGAATATGATGCCATTGAAAGAATAGAATGAAAATAGGCGTGATAAGGTAATTTACTGACATGTATATCGCCAAAATTTGCAATGACCCTAGTAGCATAAGTAGTTGAACTCAAACGTTTCAGCTAATCTTCAGTGTGTTCTTTCCACTTCAACCCCTCATCAATGCATTCACCTAGAAATTTTGAACATTCTACCTTAGCTACCGATTTCTGATCGAAGTCTATATTTATTAATGGTGTCATTCCATTTACTGTGTGGAACTGTATGTACTGCGTTCTGTCAAAGTTTAATGAGAGCCCTTTTGCAGAGAACCACTTAATGATTTTCTGAAAAACATCGTTTACACTTTCACCGGTTAATTCTTGTCTTTTCGGTGTGATAGCTATACTTGTATCATCGGCAAAAAAGTACCGGCTTTGTATCTTCGTGAATATAGAATGGCAAGTCATTAATATATATTAAGAACAGCAAAGGACCCAAGACCGAACCTTGCGGCAACCCAGTCTTGATTGTTCCCCAGTTAGAGAAAACACCAGTTTTTTGCATATTATCTGAACTGCTTATTTCAACTTTCTGCACTCTTCCAGTGAGGTATGATTTAAACCATTTGAGCGCTGTCCCATTCATACCACAGTACTTGAGCTTATCTAGAAGTGTTCCACGATTTACACAGTCAAAAGCCTTTGAGAGATCACCAAAAATCCCAACGGATGACTTCCGGTTACTCAGAGCATTTAATATTTCATTAGTGAAAGTATATATAGCATTTTCCGTTGAAAAACCTTTGTGGAAACTAAACTGACATTTTGTTAAAACTTTATTTTTACAAAGGTGTGAAGTTACTTTCAGTGGGGTGACTGAATGTCTGTGGAGGAATGGCGCCCAGTCTTCCTTAACCATAGAGATCAGAGAAAGTAATGGTGAGACACTGGTGTCTGGAGCCAAGTCCACCGTCTAACGTATCCCAGTGGTGTTCCGTTGGGTTCCGGTCGGACTCTCAGCAGGCCAGTCCGTTTCAGAAATGTTATTGTGTACAACCCACTGCCTCAGAAATGTTACTTTACGACAGGGTGCATTGTTATGCTGGTACCAACTATCATCGTTTCCGAATTGTTCCTCTACTGTACGCAATACACAATTCTTTAAAATGTGTTCATATTGTTCCATATTTAGCGTTTTCTTAACCTCAACAAGGGGACCACATCCTAGCCACGAAAAACACCCACATACTATAACACTACCTCCTCTGTACTTCACTGTTGGCACTACGCATGATGATAGGAAATGTTATCCAGGTATTCGCCAAACCCAAATGCTTCCATCGTATTGCCGCAGTATAGTGTGATTCACCACTGCAAAAAATGTGGTTCAAATGGCTCTAAGCACTATAGGACTCAACATCTGAGGTCATCAGTCCCCTAGACTTAGCCGTCCATCCCCGAGGCAGGATACGAACCTGCGACCGTAGCAGCAGCGCGGTTCCGGACTGAAGCGCCTACAACCGCTCGGCCTCAGCGGCCGGCTACACCACTGCCAATCACTCCGTGCCAGTCATTCATTGTACAGTGGCGTCACTCTTCACGCCTCCTCTAAAGACGCTTACCACTGACTGCAGAAATGTGTGGCTCTTGTGGAGGTGCTCGACATTTGTACCCTTTTCCTTCTAACTCCCTGCCTACAGTCTTTGTGCTACGTGGACTTCTGGTAGCACTTAGTAACTCACGAGTAGTTCCTTCTGCTGATATCATGCATTTTTTTTACAAACTCCCTCCTCAAAACACGACGGTCGTAACTCACTAGTGGTTCCTTCTGCTGATATCATGCATTTTTTTACAAACTCCCTCCTCAAAACACGACGGTCGCTGTACGTTCTTGGTCTATCCGTGGTTGTCCCGTCCCGTTTCCACTTCACAATCACTTCATCAGTAGTCGACTTGGGCAGCTTTAGCAGGCTTGAAATGTCCCTGATGGGTCTGTTAGTCAAGTGAAATCCAGTGAGTAGCCCATGTTTGAAGCCATTGAGCTCTTCTGGTCGATCAATCTCCTATTATTACTTCTCTACTGACAACACTATACTACCCGCCTCCTTTTATATTGGCGGGCACGCCACTGGTGACATCTAGTGGTCAATTCTTCGTTACGTATGGATGTCCGGATACTTCTGATCAAATAGTATATACTCCGCAAGTCAATGTACAGCGCATCTTGAAACGTAAATCTACATCTCCATCTTGTGAGGTAACCCTAAGTTTGGAAACCTCGATGTCACCTACCATTTGATTAATTACTCAATAATTAAAACTACGGTAGACTTAAACAAATCGACACTGAACTCAGCCTCATTTATGTGTAAAAGTTTGCTTAGAAAAAGCAACGGTTGAAAATGAAATGTTGTAAAAGAATGATGTAGCACAACATATGAAGGAGGTGCTACAGTCGGCGGCAGACAAAAGATACGGCGCCTAGATGCTAAAACCACGAGATAGGATAGATGCCAGGCAGCGTCGGTAGCAACAGGACACGGTAGAACACAGGCGAGATGTGTGGGTGAAAACGAGGAGAGCTGCGTCAGGCGTCGGAACAGGTGTCGGAAGGGTTCGACGTGAAGTGCTTTCAGTGAATGGTGTGAGGGAGATATAGCAATACTGAGATAGTTAACAGTTCTATAAATAATACTGGAGGACCGTGGCAGGAGTGACAATTGGATAAGAAAATTATTGAACAAGTTCTATTTTTACAAAGTGCTGAACGGATTGAATTGATGCGACGCAGTCCATGATAACGGCTGGTGCCAAAAACACAAATGTAGAATAATAGGTGATAAATCAAAAAGAAAGAATTGTAGGTCTCTTATTTCGTTGACCCACTGACATATGAAATTACTTCAAGAAAAGGCCGACGCATTCAAGCTGAGCTAACCCTTGTCTTAAAGGCAACTCAGAGCTCACTATAAGCATGTGTGGCAGAATACTTCTTCCAAAATAAAGATTCGGGAATTTCAGTGACGAGAGTTAATAGTTTGCATGCAGAAGATTCTTCAACATCATTTTTATAGCCGTCAGATAACACTGTGAGTTGTGTGTCTGCTAGAAAACTGCGTCAGCGTGTGAACCAATCAACAAAACATCATCGATATGGGTTTTCTCTTGATTACTGCACGACACAAAGCTTTACGCCTCGCCTGACCCCGTCAACACCGACATTGGACTGTTGATGGATGGAAACATGTTGCCTGGTCGAACAAGTCTGATTGTCAATGCTAGAGGGGGGTGTTACATGGTTGAATGCAGTGGGGACTAATTGTAGTGCTGTGGGCCTACATATACTCATGAGTATCTAAAGACACTACATTTCGATCAAATCAACTACTTTATTCTCTTATACCCACTAACAAATATACATATTCACACTAGACTTTCATTTTTTGTGCGCGACACATTCTCCCAGGAACAAATTTGAAATTGCTGCACTGCCCCAATTCCGAAGAAGATTACGATACGTTTCCCTTGATTCTAGCCTCCAAGCATCCAGGTGTCAGACAGTCAGATCAGCACCGAATGTTGTATTTCGACAGAGCATCAACCAAAATTCCGATTTAGTTCGTACTATGTGCTGCCGTCCGGCAGAACGGGCGTAAATGTTGATTAAAAGTAACACCAGACCTACGGAGCACAGGAAAAGCATAACTGTGAATAAGTAATACGTGTGATTCCAGTGAGGAAGTCGGTAGAGTGATAGATCGTCGTATCAACGCACCCCAAAGATGACATTTTTTTACTGTGTTATGCTTGAAAGTGTTATTTGCGGCTATTAATATTTCCGCACGTGTAATGCAATTGTTTCTTTGTTTTAGTTTTCCGATTGTCTATGTTTATTCTGTGAAATCACAAGTGAACAAGCTGTTTCATCGTGAGTGGTGTCTCGTTCTGTCCCACATGTCCGACAGAACACCACACCTATCTATACAAATGTGCTCTATAGGTTTGCTACTTTCAGCTAAAGAAGCGAAAGCAGACTGCCAGATGAAAATTGCTACAAACTCCATAAAGTCCCTTTAGACTTCAGGGAAATGTTCTTCCATATAACAGTTTCACGTGTGAACAGTTGATATAAATAGTTGTCAGCTGGGTTTGAACGTAGGACCTTAGGTTCGACGGTCTGACATGCTACCAAGTCACCCATGCGAGATCTAAAACGCTATCCTTCACTAATGCGGTTTTCTCTTCTCTTTAGTTCTGGTGTTATTTTTAATTACCGATTACGCATGTTCTGCTGTAAGACAGCACATAGCACGAACTAAATCGGTGTTTTTGTTGATACTCTATCTGACATCTGGAGGTTTGGATGAAAGCCAAACGCCGGAACAAATGACACCTGCTACACTCTCTGTTCACTAAGATCTGTCTGGAAATAACGGGCTCCTATAAAGGGGTAGATTCATCAACACGCCTCACAATACGTACCAAAAAATTTTGTCTTCACCAGTGGGTGCAACGATTAAACATTGTATTTTTTTTAGAATGTCCTTCAGTTTACCATACATACTACTTTTTTAATTTGTTACTTCAAGTTGATAGAAGGCTATATGCTTCAACTCGAATATTGTAGCATATTTTTATGAATTTTTGTGGAGTATAAAAGTACTGAAGTAGGAGTTAGCTAGTTTCTTCGGTTTTGTGTACCATCATTCTTCTACCGTTATCATGACAACAATGAATGTTTTTATGGTGTAGCGATGTGTTTGTGGTGTTACAGATGATTCCAAAAATTAAAGGAAGGCCGAGGAGAGAAAGTGCTGGCACATAATAATCTATTCTGTTTGAGGTAGGTGGGAAGCTTGACATTCCCATGCAATAGACTGGTTCCCATCCCGTCCCATAACTTTTACGAATGAAAAGACAAAAATGTTGATGTTTCATAGTATTAATTTATTTTGTTAGCTGTTTTCTTGCATCTCACTCTTTTTGTTTATTATCTTTTTCAAAGTTCGCCTCCAATGCTACATCCCCTTTGTTGACGATAGTTAGTTCGTGCCGCATAATGGCCTTCTAAGTCGCAGACCGGTTAACTAAATAAATTAATGCTGAAGTGCACACTCATTTATGTGCGTTTCATTTACAAATATGAAGTTGTTCTATGAAGCGGCGACAGAAGAATAAATTAACACCATAAAACTTGCCACCGCATCGGAATTATCCGTTTTTTACTGCAAATGTCACATTGCATGATGTCACGAAACCCTTTCGCATTATATCTTGGACATCGGCGCACTTCCTAAAAGGTCAGAAATTGTATGCCATTACCAGTCGTTCTTTGGCAGCAAAATTCTGGCACCACTGACATTCGGGTCTAAGTGTGTCATGCAGTGAAGGAATCTGACACGGATAATGGTAAAATGCCCGTAGCCTGGTGACATTCAGCTCTGCTGTCTCTTCGGTTCTCCTCAAGAGGGGGGAGCTGCGAGGCGGCGCTGGCTCTCGCCGCCTCGGTTCTTTCGTTTCCACAGCAACTTCATCAGTACAAAAACAGCTCCACACAGCACAATCAGTACAATGACATCCATGTACTCGCAACAGATACAAGCTGTAACTAAGGAAGAACAGGCACCTTACCTCTGTATTCCGCTATGTCTTATGAAGACTTATTGAAATACAATATCGGGAAAAGTCGCAGCACCAAAACTTAATTGATGTTCATTAACCACAATTCGAGACTACGTTTATCTTGAAAACATACTAAATCGATTGGTATTGCAAGATCACAGGTTAAAGAAAGCGCGAGATAAGCCATTGCTATTATGAAATGCTCGTTCATTAAAAACCGGGTGCAACCGCCAGATTGTTTAATGCAAGCACGCAAAAGAGCATGCATTGCGTTGTACAGATGCCGGATGTCAGTTTATTGGATGGAGTTCCATGCCTGTTGCGCTTGGTCGATCAATACAGGAACGGTTAATACTATTTATTTATGTGCTATAATTGTCTTTCGATGGTATCCCATATGTGCTCGATTGGAGACAGATCTGGTGATCGAGCAGGCCAGGCAACATTTCGACACCCTGTAGAGCGTGATGGGTTACAACAATGGTATGTGGGCGAGCGTTATCCTGTTGAAAAACACCACCTGCAATGCTGTTCACGAATCGCAGCGCAACAGGTCTAATCTAATCTCAGTGAGATGCTGATAAAGGCGTCTTTGCCGCCTTAAAGGCATTCTTGACTAACATCAACTCACCAAGCGCAAACTCAAAGGTAACTACCGCTCAGGACCATTACAACGTGTATTTAAAACAAATCTAATTTGCATCCTCTTAGTGGCGCTACAAGCCCCACTCTTATGCGACTGGCACGAAATCTGAATAGATATCATCTTCCAGATGTAAAAACATGCCAACCTAGTTTCCTGTACGTCGTACAACTTTTGGTGTTGCGATTTTTTTTCCGTCATGGTAGATAAAAACAATCGCATGGCTGAAAATTCTTATGCTTCATTCTCTTCTCCCTTCACACATTAGGAACTAACAGGCGTGTTGTAGCTCCTACTTTCCCTTAGGAGAAGTAATCATAAAATTATAATTATCACCACAGCAAGGTATAGCTGCATAATTAATTTTTTTTGTTTGTCTCCCGGTACATATCAGCAGTCCCGGTACACACTGAAATCCTCGCGCAGTAGTACCTTAACACGGCACTAGAGCCGCCAAAGCAAAATTCCTTAACCCTCTGGTAATGTGGAGTACCGTTCAGTAATTCATTTCGGCAGCAGCGGAAATGACCCACCTGAACCGGACCAGTCCGGTGAACTTCTTTTGCAGTCTCTATTAGCCTGACACACCTTTAACGTTTCAGCTGCTACTGAGAACAACTTACCGCACTACACTCCATCTCTCCATATGGTTGAGGTATTTGGCTTTGGCTGCTGTAGAGGCGTCCTGAGCTACTATGGCGCGAGGATTTCAGTGTGCACCATGAATGCACACATGTAGCTGCAAGCGAACCAAAAATTTAATTATGTGGTTGTATGTTGCTGAGGAGATAATTAAAACTTTATGAGTACTCCTCTTTGCAGGTAGTTCAGTTCTACTTTTCTGATACTTTAAGAGGAGATTGATGTCACCCGTCCGTCCTACTGCATGTGGGTTTTCGATTTATTTTCGTAGTTGTCAAACGTCTCCAGAATACTATGCCCTCTTTCTTCCCTTATTTGCTATAGTCGTGAGAGTCTTCCCACCCGTCCGAAAAATAGAATTTCGGCTGCTCGAATTGCACTGTGTCATTGTTCCACTTACACAGACACCCCTGAAATTAGTATGTTTTTGTAAAATTTTATTTGTATGTACTTGCTAGCTTCATTTTTCGGGTTCTGTTCCTGATTCGGTAAAAACGGAAACCTTATAGGATCACTTTGGTGAGCGTCTGTGTGTCTGTCCATCTGTTCAAAACCCTTAGTCTTAGAAATCGGTAGGCGTAGCAAGTTGAAATTTATACCACACACTAACTGCTGTCTTCCCTTGGAGTTAGAATAAACACTAGCTTATAAGTCAATGCATTCAAAAGATGCGGCCGTTTATGTACACTACTGGCCATTAAAATTGGTATACCAAGAAGATATGCAGATAATAAACGGGTATTCATTGTGAAACGTCCCCTTTGAAAAATTATACATGACTGTGCTTAAACTGACACACAATATTTTTAGCGCAACGCGATCTGACTTTCGCTAATCGCTACAAAGAATGGCCCTGACTAACATTAACCTATACGTTTCACAAATCACTTACCTCACAAAAATCTTGGGTATTCGAACTACTGCAATACAGCTAGCGCCACTACTGCCAGATAAATAAAAGATTCAAACTACGGAAGCCACTAACTGCTGAGAGGCATAGTTAGCAAATGAAAGATTTTAATAGAGAACAAACAATGTATTTACCTCAATAGTGCTCAAAAGTCATAATGTATATAGCAGTTCATGACATCCGGTCTTACAAATTTCAAAACTCAGCCATCTCTCTCCCCACATGCACCACTGCTGGCGGCTCACCTCCAACTGCGCAACGCTACGCGCCGTTAACAGCCAACTGCCCAACACTACAATGGCAGACAACAATGTAAACTAGCCACAGACTGCACACAGCACAGTCAGTGATTTTTCATACAGAGCGCTACGTGGCGTTACCAATGAGAAAACATAAACAGCCTACTTACAATTGGACAAATATATTATACTAGATGTGACATGTGATTACATTTTCACGCAATTTGGGTGCATAGATCCTGAGAAATCAGTACCCAGAACAACCACCTCTGGCCGTAATAACTTTCTTGATACGCCTGGGCATTGAGTCAAACAGAGCTTGGATGGCGTGTACAGATTCAGCTGCCCATGCAGCTTCAACACGATACCACAGTTCATCAAGAGTAGTGACTGGCGTATTGTGACTAGCCAGTTGCTCAGACACCATTGACCAGACGTTTTAAATTGGTGAGAGATCTGGAGAATGTGCTGGCCAGGGCAGCAGTCGAACATTTTCTGTATCCAGAACAGCCCGTACAGGACCTGCAGCATGCGGTCGTGCATTATCCTGCTGAAATGTAGGGTTTCGCAGGGATCGAATGAAGGATTGTGCCACGAGTCGTAACACATCTGAAACGTAACGTCCACTGTTCAAAGTGACATCAATGCGAACAAGAGGTGACCGAGACGTGTAACCAATGGCACCTCATACCATCACGCCAGGTGATACGCCAGTATGGCCATGACGAATACACGCTTCCAATGTGCGTTCACTGCGATGTCGCCAAACACGGATGCGAGCATCATGATGCTGTAAACAGAACCTGGATTTATCCGAAAAAATGACGTTTTGCCATTCGTGCACCCAGGTTCGTCGTTGAGTACATCATAGCAGGCGCACCTGTCTGTGATGCAGCGTCAAGGGTAACCGCAGCCATGGTCTCCGAGCCGACAGTCAATGCTGCTGCAAACGTCGTCGAACTGTTCGTGCAGATGGTTATTGTCTTGCAAACGTCCTCATCTGTTGACTCAGGGATCGAGACGTGGCTGCACGATCCGTTACAGCCACGCTGATAAGATGCCTGACATCTCGACTGCTAGTGATACGAGGCTGTTGGGATCCAGCACGGCGTTCCGTATTACCCTCCTGAACCCACCGATTCCGTATTCTGCCAACAGTCATTGGATCTCGACCAACGCGAGCAGCAATGTCGCGATACGATAAACCGCAATCGCGATAGGCTACAATCCGACCTTTATCAAAGTCTGAACGTGATGGTACGCATTTCTCCTCCTTACACGAGGCATCACAACAACGTTTCACCAGGCAACGCCGGTCAACTGCTGTTTGTGTATGAGAAATCGGTTAGAAACTTTCCTCAAGTTAGTACGTTGTAGGTGTCGCCACCGGTGCAAACCTTGTGGGAAGGCTCTGAAAAGCTAATCATTTGCATATCACAGCATTTTCTTCCTGTCGGTTAAATTTCGCGTCTGTGGCACGTCACCTTCGTGGTGTATGAGTTTTAATGGCCATTAGTGTAGTTTAAGTAGTAAGTCTAGGGACCGATGACCTCAGCAGTTTGGTCCCTTAGGAATTCACACACATTTGAACATTTTTGCTGTAATGAAACATTCGTAAAACTAAGACGTCAAGTGAGAAAGAACTAGTTAATAATTGATTAGTATGTGTAGAAAGAATTATCTCTTTGATATCGAATAGAATAATTTATTTCAGTCACATACCGGGCCCAGCCGTATTGAAGCGGTGCTATTAGCCAAATCTAATGTGAGCACTGCATTTGATACACGGACAAAATACGGACCGGGTGCTACTGTGTGTAAAGATTTTGAGAGAAATTGTCGGAAACCAGGAAGAGACCTCTCTCTTGCAGCTTCCGTGTTACAGAGATGCAAATTAAGTGAAAGGAGTGCGGTAACATAAACTGGAGCACCTAATGAGACGCGCCGCCTCCGGGGCGCTGTTCGTGACACTGGCCGTCGCGATTGCGCAACGTAAGAAGAGCAGGGGAGGGGGGAGGGGGGGGGGGCAAACCGCAGACTTCCGCTGTGGTAACTGTTCCTGCCACGGCTCCGTCTGGGCTCTCTTGTTTCAACCCTTTATCTGCCACTGGGTTCATAAGACGACTACGCGGAAACTACAAGGCTTCCAGAACAATG
This sequence comes from Schistocerca gregaria, assembly GCF_023897955.1. Classification (NCBI taxonomy): domain Eukaryota; kingdom Metazoa; phylum Arthropoda; class Insecta; order Orthoptera; family Acrididae; genus Schistocerca; species Schistocerca gregaria. The sequence goes on from NC_064924.1 coordinate 415,514,902, forward strand.
ACGCATAACAGTGGACATGCTGTCGCGACCATACTTCATTTCCCACCACGTTAAACAGCCTGAGCAGGCTCTAGTGTTCACACTCAAACTCAACGAGTTGTTGAGCCCGTATGTAGACAAATCATCCGCTCCCTAATGTTGTCCTGAATCATTTCGCGCCTGCAGCTATGCAACCCAATGAAAAGATTTGCAAAGCAGGTTGCTGTCGCCCCTTCCCAAACAGTTCGTGTCAATGAACTCCACACTTTTATTGAAGTTTGCCGCGTCACAAACGGTGCCCATATTCTACGTGTAACGTGAGTCAAAAAATTGAAGAAACGCTCCGTCCACTGATGTGTGTCTGTTACCTGTATGTCTAATAGTATCTGCACGGCCATCTTCTGGAGCCGCGGAGGCACCTATGCGTAACCCCGTACATCTCACCCCTCCCCGCAATACGGGAAATATTTTTCCTGTTGTTGTTTCTGACTACGACATTCAGTAAAAGATAAATACTTTTGTGTACCACGGTGTGTACCGAATGTCTGTTTAAAATTTGTCCAGGCGCTCCATAGTTGCACTTACATTTCACCACGTTTCCTTCCCCACGTAGACAAGTAATGCTGCTACGGTTCTGTTAGTCTCGCGATAATTTTCTCCTGATACCAAGCGATACGCTATCTGATCAAAATAATCAGGAAATTCATATGTAATCTACCACCGGACGTCGCGAGAAGGGGACCCGCCAATATAAAAGGAGGCGGGGGTAGTCTGTTCTCAATGGAGGTGCAGTAACAGCATAAATGGTCGGTCAGGAGCGGTCATTGACTTCCAACGTGGACTAATCATTACATGTTACCTGAGTAACAAGTCCACACTTGAGAGACTTAAAAGCCAAAACCCTGAAGGCACTGAATATCTTAAAGTACCTTAGCAACAGGTCTTGGGGAGCGGACAGAGCGCGTCTGTTCCAGTTTTATAGGGCTGTCGTGCGTTCGCGGCTGGACTAGAGGTGCACGGTTTATGGATCGGAGAGGCCTTCATATCTGACGGCATTGACACTGTCCGCCATGAGGGGATTTGGCTGGCCACGGGTGGTTGTAGGACCAGAACCATACCCAGTCTCTTGCTGAGGACGGGGAACAGGCATTCACCATCCGGCGACAGCTCCTGATGGCGCGTGAGGCGTGTAAGTTCTTCGCAGCTCCGACTTTTCCCACATACTATACTGTTTCTCGTTCGCCTCTGAAACGCTTTTTCTCTAACCATCCACGAGCCACATTGCCGTTTGGGAGCCGGCCGCTGTGACCGAGCAGTTCTAGGACTTCAGTCCGGAACCGCGCTGCTGCTGCTGTTGGAGCATGGATGTGTGTGATGTCCTTAGGTTAGTTAGGTTGAAGTAGTTCTAAGTCTAGGGGACTGATGACCTCATATGTTAAGTCCCATAGTGCTTAGAGCTATTTGCACCATTTTGAGCCGTTTGAGATCCACATGCAGCGTGTGCTGGAGTCACTCGGTGTGGAGCTAGTACAACTCCAAATCCAGGCTTTTAACTGTCTGCCGGTCTGGTTACTGCAGAAGCCCAGCGTCATTTTAGATTTAGTGCAGTACGGGACAGATGGCACTCCTGGTTCTGTTTTTAATGCGATATTTTCTGACATTTTATATGAGCATCACAACTATATGGCTCTTTTCACGGGTAGGGCGAAACAGGGGGACTCGGTTGTTCTGTTGTTTTCCCGGGTCGTGTTCTCAAGGTCCGACTGCCTCAATATTTTCCTGCCTTCCGTGCAGAATTATATGCAGTCTTGCGGACAGTGGAACAGACGAGACGTTCTTCCAGTGCCAAATTTCTTGTCTGTTGCAGTACCTCAGCTCTATCTGTTCCTACACAGATTTCAGAAGGTGTTGGATATGTCTTTCTCTGACTTAAATTGGAACTAGCACTTGGGGAAAGCTGTAGAAATGGCTGCGACTGGAGGATGTGTAGGGTGTTATTAAAAGGAGGTTGTAATTTTACTGTAATAGACAGATTCGAGGAAGGTGACTCGTTCAGAGATTTGAGAGTGCGTGAAATATGATTGACTTGTGGGTGTGAGCCTATGCAAGTATGTGTTTGAATGGGCGTAATTTCTAATATATAGCGTAAGGCTAAAGATCTGAGAAGTTAGTGTATATTTTTCTTGTTAAGACTTCAATCAGCACATCATCTACTACTACTGTCTCTCATCGCCTATAACTCAGCGGACATATCGCGGAATGTATGATGTAGTCTCGGGACAGAATGCGTTGCAAAAACTAATGAATTATGTAGTTGCGAGCGGTGTGATGAAGTCGCAAACAGCGCTTGCATACGACGTTCCTTAGCCGAATGACTTTCAAAGTTGCATCATTGGCTCTTAATACATACATTTCTACGATCACCATCACGGTAATTGTCCGGAAAACACCACCTCATTCAGTGGTAATGTCGTACCTCGATTCGTAAAGCGGTTATAGGTTTTAACATGGATACTTGTGTGCACCTGCAGAACGATGAGCGGTTGTAAGAGTAACATACAGTAGTTGTTGGGATCGCGATTTTTTCTTTACATGTGCTCGATTACGTCTATGACACGGTGGTATGAGTCGCAAGAAGAATGTAAGATACATGCACACCCATCGTTGATTTTCGGTCAGTGTTATTTGGTGTCGTATGCATCCATTTATTGAGGAGGTAACATTATACTTAGTATTAGTGCTGAGAGTGTGATATGTTCGCATTTGAGCCTCAAGTTTATAAAGTATATCTGTTTGTGTAAAGGGGTGTCGTATGCATCCATTTATTGAGGAGGTAACATTATACTTAGTATTAGTGCTGAGAGTGTGATATATTCGCATTTGAGCCTCAAGTTTATAAAGTATATCTGTTTGTGTAAAGGAAATGCCTATGTGCTGTTGTAGGGAGGCTATGGATTTGACTTGGAGTACTGTGATAGCGAAGGAAAGAGTATATCGAGTGGTAAGGAAGGTACAGGTATTACCAGAGCCACAGCGTTGAACAGATTGTATTTCCAATACTTCTCTCATTGCCGAATACCGTTCAGTTGAGACCGCGATCGTAAAATTTAATTGTAAGTATAGTTATAGGAGATATATGTGAGGGCTTTTCTAGAATGTTTTTGTGTATGCAAAGTCTGTGGCGGTATTGATTCGCGTTCCCATGTTAATGGTAACAGTCTTCCGAATGCAGAGGCCTGTTGGAGAGTAGGAATGTATCATAGTTAACTTTAACATCTTCTAGACGACCGAATAGCGAACTAATACTTTGTATGTGCTGGACGGCTTTCGTGATCAGGTGTAACTTTGATAAGATGGTGTGTTTGCGGTGGAGCAGTATTCCCTCCAATTGTTCGGGAGACTGCTTCTGTACTTTTGGTGCCTTTATTTAGTTGAGGGAATATTGATTGTGGTGTGTTTCTCTGAGTGCCCTTCACTCTCCGAAACGTTTGCACCCAGCGTAGTCCAGACTACCCAGGATGCCATCCTCCAACTACGACTGGGGAAGGAGGTGTCTTTCTGCTGGGTGCCAGGGCACATCGGAATTGCGGGGAAGGAAAGGGAGGATCTAGCAGCCAAGGAGGCGTTTCATGATGATGAGATATTTCATTGTGCCAATTCCCTGCATGCTATAACGCCGCTGTTGAGCTCCAGAGTCTTGCGTCGGTGGGAGTATGAGTGGCTGGAAGTGACAGACAATAAGATTCGTATAGTGAAGCTCACAACACGACTGTGGTGTACTTCCTTCCAGCCATGCACACGGGAGGAGGTCTTCCTCGCCCGTCTTCGCAGAGGCCACTGCGCTATGACATATGGCTTCTTGCTCCGGCGAAAGGCGTCTCCAATGTGTGGTGTATGTGATGTACAGATCACTGTGCGCCACATGTTACTGGACTGAGTTTTATTTACCGTCCAGCGGACCGCGTCTGATTTATCGACGGATCTGTAGTCTATTTTAGATAACGTTCAAACGAATGTAGATACAGTTTTAAAGTTTTGTGAATTGTCCAGTTTATTTTCCAAGATTTTAGGTAGATGGTTTTAATGCGTTAACAGAGTGACTGGCTCACCTATATTTTACTTAAGAGGTCAAAAAAATGGTTCAAATGGCTCTGAGCACTATGGGAGTTAACATCTGAGGTCATCAGTCCCCTAGAACTACTTAAACCTAACTAACCTAAAGACATCACACACATGCATGCCCGAGGCAGGATTCGAACCTGCGACCGTAGCGGTCGCGGCGTTCCAGACTGTCGCGCCTAGAACCGCTCGGCTACAACGACGGGCTTAAGAAGTCAGCCAGTGACATTTCCCTGTGCCTTTTATCTAGATCTTTTGTCTGTTTACCTGTGTTTTAGCCTCCTGTATAGCATCTTTTATTCTTTCCCTTTGTCTTATCATGAATGATTTTATCCACATTCGTTTCTTTAAAGTGTGTAAGAGCACTGATAACCTCGCCGTTGAGAGCCCGTCAACACACACAAAAAAAAACACTCCATCAGGGACATTTCTACCGATCTAAAGCTACTCATGTCGACTATTAGTGACGTGATTGTGAAGGGGAAAGAACAACTACAGCTAAAGCAGCACCAAGCTGACGTCAGGGACCGTCCAGAATTGCGAAGGGTGTTTGTAAAAAATGGCATAAAAGCGGCGGAAGAAATCGTCGGATTCCCCAAGTGCTACCAGCAGCACAGATAGCATAATGACTGTGAGTAGGGAATTAGAAGGAATGGGTTACAATGGTGAAGAACGACGCCACTGAACGATACATGATTGGGAAGAATGATCTGGAGCGATGAATCATGGTGTACTCCGTTGCAATCCGATGGAAGGCCTTGTGTTTGGCGAATGCCTCGAGAAAGTTGCTTGCCGTCATGTGTCGTGCCAACCTTGAAGTGCAGAGGATGTGATGTTACGGTAATGGGATGATTTGCGTTGTTAGAATGTGGTGCCCTTATTGTGCTTAAGAAAACGAAAATGCGGAAGAATATCAACACATATTGCAGAATAGTGTACTGCGTACAGTAGAGGAACAGTTCGGAGACTATGTTTGTTTCTGTCAGCATGACAGTGTGTACAGTCACAAAGCGGCTGCGACGGACTTTGCTCTGTCGACAAAACCACTCCTGAAACGGCCTGGCCGGCGCTCAGTCTAGACCTGAAGCGAATTGAACACCTTTTTAATGACCTAGAACGTCAAGTCGGTGCTGACACCAGCGTCCAATACCACTACCTTATCTGCTTTCGGCTCTTAAGGAAGAATGTGCTACCTTTCCTCCAGAGACATTCAGACACCTCGCCGAAACTGTACCCACAGGAGTTCAAGATGTCGTAAAGGTGAATGGTGGACACGTCTCAAGGTATTCCAGAGCTATGTTGGAACACAGAAATAAAAACACATACTCACACACACGCTCTTTCTCCCCCCCCCCCCCCCCCCCTCTCTCTCTTTCTCTCTCTTTCTCTCTCTCTCTCTCTCTCTCTCTCTCTCTCTCTCTCTCTCTCTCTCTCTCCCTCTCCCTCTCTCTCTCTCCCTCCCTCTCTCTCTCGCATATAGACACAGTTTATATGTATATGTGCTTGACAGACATCGAGTATTGCATATACAGAGTGATCCAACTGTCCCAGACGACCAAACGATATGTTTAATGCAACTCGCAACCCTTCCCAATATCACGCGCAAGATTTTCATATTCTCTTGTTCGCTACACACTAACTGTTAGTGATATTGTACTTTACAGAAATACAAATTTGACCCACAGAAGATGACACATTGGTGTCGAAATATGTCTGGGTAAATATAAAAATAAACTAATTGTGTTTGCATAAGGCTGATTTCCAAAACCACCCAGTTTTTAAACTATTAGTAGTAAATTTCATGTAGTTGAATATTGTAGATATATACGTTTTTGCTGAAAGCCGCAGTTTTCTAATTACTGAAAAAAAGAAAAACCTTCAAAAGAGTTTTCCTTGAAAACCGTGGCCTCCAGCGAAAAAGTATCAAAGTACAAAATTTAACCACATTAAAAATTCCTACAAAAGAGGTCTCGTTCACTTTTTCTGTAAGACTAGCAGTTTGCACGTAGTGAGTGTAGAATATGAAAATCACTCTCTTGGTTTTTGAAGGTGTTGCGGGCTGCATAAAATCCATTGGTAGCACCAGCTGAATCATCCTGTGGTATTTTGTGAATTATTGATTGTTGATTTGTTTTGTGGATGTTGTTTCTCGAGCAGCGCGTAGAAGATGTGCAGCCCAGTACTTAGCTGTGCCCAGTACACAGTAGAGTGATTGTATGCGTGTGGTCTGCAGGCGTCGGCGGTGGTGTCGAAGCACGGGCGGCCGGTGTATGGGCCGCCGCCGCCCCCAGTGAAGGTGGTGCCGTACTACATACGGGAGCCGGAGCCCATCATCGAGATCATCGTCAAGGAGTCCAACACGACGCTGCCGCCGCCCCCCGCGCCGGAGCTGCCGCCCCTGCCGCCCACCAAGTCCAGCAAGGAGCCCGTGAGTAGCCTTCCCCACCTCACCTCGTCTCAACACACCTCACTCGTCCCACTCAAAACTCCTGTTTCCGACACCAGGTGCCAACTGGATATTTTTGTTGTGTCAGGCGTACTGATGTCGAGCATACTTTCCTGTCTGCAGTTTAAGGGTTTGATGCAAGAAGGGGACAGCTCCATTTCTTCCAGTTTGCGGCAAATTAAAAAAAAGCTTTAAAAATTCAGTTTTCACCAAACCGAAAAAACTGTCAACCTTGTTTTGGGCTATGGGGTATCTAATACGACTGACAATAATACACACAAATGCATGCAATAGAGTTTTGAATTTTGGAGCTGCTTCAGTTTTGCTCCAAAGTGAATGAAAAACTCTTTGTAGGACCATTTTCTTAATAATTAACCATATGTCAGTTTAAAAAACATTTATTAATAAAGAAATTACAACATTATTGGCACAATACATTAATACTACAGTTCCTACTTGGTCTTCTAGCTCCCCTTCAGTCACCTCAGGATAGTTTGAAGCATCCAGCCAAATACACATCTTGGGTATGCTTAGTCGTTAGGCCATTAAAAGCATTAATAATACGATGCCTTGCTTCAATGTCAAATTTAGTAAAACACTTGTATTTGCAGACCTGTAGTCTGGCGAGGCATGTTTTTTCCACTCGTGCTCTTGTACTTATTTCCATCAACCTTCCGCTGTTTTCTTATGTTCCGTTCCCGTTGTTCCTTGTGCGATCCGTTTTCCCTCGTCAGTGCTCCAACAACTCTCTGATTCTTGAATCTTCTTCTGAATCAGTAGAAGTCTCATCTCCACCAGGCTCGTAGTTTTCTGAAGAGTCGCAATTAAACGCTTCTTCCTCTTCTGTTTCACTCATATTGACAGAAACCGTCAAATCAAATGACGATGAAGTCACGAAACACATCATAAACCCGATAAAAAATATCCTTCACAGAGAACGCGTGATGTATACACTGGTCTGCTGACCAATACGTAACACAACCTCCTTCCTGCTATTGTTTGGGGAAAGAACGAGGCAGCTCCCGGAGCTGCCTCTGTTTTCGTGCAAACTCTGAGTACAGGCAGCTCCATCTGTTGGATTTCTCTGAAACTAGTGGGTGGAGCTGCCTCTTCCTTGCACCAAATGAAGAGGTTTTTTTTGTATGTAAAAGAATGTTCAACTCAATAGAGCCAAAAAGTTTAGCTGTCTCCTTCTAGAGCCAAACTCCTCATTTTCGTTTCCTGCTACCGAAGGAATCCTCAAAGACTATTGATAATGTAACATCTTTCTCAGAAGCCAACTATTTCGAGGAGTTAAAATTTCCACCGCTTTCCGTGGATAGCTATAGGCATCGGCTGGGTGATGTGTGGGGGAGGGGGTAAAAGAGGGTAGAATCCGCCTTTTGGAATGTAGGGTACACGTTTTTGATGATTCATTACAGAGCCCTCACGCATTTCTAAAAGTGTATGTCATTCTATTAAACTTCAGATTTAACACTACACTGCATAGCGGCATTTAGCATCACTACATAACTGCTCTTCGTTCAGTGTTTGCTTACAAATAAATTGTTTTTGGAAGGGGTCCACCTTGAAGAAAACAGTTTTTCCCTTTTCTTCTATTAGCCATAGATGTTCTGTTGAAGTTCCAGCATCATCAGTGGGCAAGAAAAATTGTGTTTTGCTCACCAATAAATTTAATAGTAAGTAGACGTGGACAGAAGAGCTTCAACCTCAAGATGATTATTTCTGCATTCTGCCTGGTATTTCCAAGTAAGCTCTACAATTAATTCCGAATCACCACAGAAAAATTACATCAAACTATTCTGTACATAAAATTCAACACAATCTGCCTTTCGCGTAATGTAATACCTAAATACAAAATTTGAGCCATCTTCCAAAGTTGTAAATACTTTCTCGCAAACTCGAATTTACATGCTACAGGTAGTAAGAGCACTGTTCGTGTTGTTTAACAGAAGGGGAAAAAAAGCCCACTGGTGATGCTGAAACTTCAGCAAAACATGTAAGGGTAAGAGAATAAATGAAAAAAAACTGTGTTTCATTCAAGGCAGATCCCTTGTTAGACTGTCGGGCTGTTTAAGGGTAACTGTACAGGAGTTTGGAGTTTCTCAAACTCTAGGAGGCAAAACGTAGGGCAACATGTAATCATAGAGTTGCTAATTCTACCGTCGAGTTTGCATGGTTGCATTATAATGTGACGAAATGTGGAGACAAGGCTCATATTTCTTCAGTTATAATCGGTTCAACGGACAATTTGAAGATGGTTTTGGGAGATTTTCAATACCGTATTCATGTCGTCGAATGTTAGCCATGGACTACTTTTCACCCAAACAATACAAAACATTTTGTTCCTGAAACATATTTTGTTCCGCTTCGATTATGACAGTCAGCATTAAAAAAAGAAAGCGTGAACATAATGCAAGAAATCCATTAACATGATCACATTGAAGAGCTGTAACTAAAAGAACACTTGCAAATGTTATTAAAGTTAAATAAGCGTTTCTAAAATCTTATTACATATTTCTTCACTCTGTGAATTTTCCATCAGTGGCATTCTAGATTATTTTTGTTGATACACAACAGGTTCCACAGTCTTTCCGAGTTTTGTTTCAGTTTGAGATGTTTTATTTTCAGTGTCAGCCTGACATTATTGGTATACGGATAAATATATATTTTGTTAATGTTTTCTAGTTCTGTTACCTAGCTAACTGAATAGGTCGAATTTAATGACACGAGGAAGTAATTTCAGATCGTTAAATGAGAAAGATGGCATTAGTAGTCTGAGATACAATAACATTTGCGTCCTTCTTATTAAATTTCATTCTTGAGAACAATTTGTTCTCAGACTCAGAGAATCAGTTATCTCGGTTTTAGAATGCTGCTCCTCTCCCCATTTTTGATAAATTTCTGTGTATACCCATGACAGCGGCATTACAGTAATCTCTGGTTTTGTAAATTAGAAAAATTCAATTAAGAAAGACTAACAAACTAATAATGACATTATAAAATGAAAAGATTAAAAGTAAAATATAAATGTTGCAGCGAAAAGAAAGTCGTAACAACAGAGGCTCATGCGTTGTTATTCTTGAAGTTGCTATGTCTACGATAACACGTGAAAGAACTTACTTATAGCCAAATAAAGGTCAGACTAAGACCAATAACCCCTCTAGTGATGAAATGGTGAGATCATACAATCGATGACATAAGAGAATTACATGAAATATGATAACAAATCAAACATGAGTACATATCAACTGCAGGTGTTTATAAAATGATACAAAAGCAACAATCGATAAAATATATGTCATCAGTTACTGCTTATGAGTAATGTTAAACGAATAACATAAAAATGATGTTCAAGAAAACTTCGAGAGCACACTTATAGCAACAATACAAGTCAGTATACGTTACCTGACAGTGTTGGTCAAATTCCCACGGATTGTATTCCCCACTTTCCACCTCAACTCCTGCCTGTTATCTGCACAGTTTCCGTACCTAACAGACCTCTATCTTTTTACCCACTCCCTCAACCCTATGGATCATACTATCTCCTCCGACAGTATTCTCACCCACTGCGGGTTCTTCAGATTTTAAGTGAAAGTGCAGCGTTTCAGTGTTTTTATCAGAAGAATTTCACCTCTCTGTGGCGTGTTTTTAAAACGCATATATTTTTATTGCTTGGCCGTCCGTCTTCGTTTTTTTTAATTTAAAATATAAAAACAGACCCAAATTTTGTTTCTCATTCCATATTTTTTAATTCGGTTGGCCGAAGAGTGGAATATTTTATTGCTGATGGCTCATCCTCCGCCCATAGGGGCGAGTGCGATAAAACATCATTAAAGGAAAAAACTGGCAAAATTCATGAAAAGTTATATAACATATTATATTCAACAACATTACATTAAGAGAAATGTTCGAAACGAAAAGTGTTTGTGCCATACACTGTTCCTTTGTATATTCAAATATATCGTCCTTAAGCGATTACCTTAGACAGAATGACTTAGAAAACAATATTATGAGGTAATTACTGCTTTGGTATCATATTTTTAACTTTTCCCTTTATTATGCTACTGTTCAGTTGCTAGTATTGCTTGTTTTGGTTTCCTTGTTTATGGAACTGAAGATGATCGTACTTTACTGTCAAAAGCGATCGTTGTATGAAGAAAAACTTTGGCTATCGTCTGGATAAACTGAAGCGAAAACAGAAACTAGTTGTGTCTAACTTGAGAACTATTTCTTTCTCAGTGAAGGTATTGTCATGTTCTTTCTTTCTACGGCACAACTATACAGCTTCTTGAAGCAGCAAATGGGCAGGAAATCAACCAATTTCTTAAGATATGAACTCTTTCGGCATTTGCCTTAATCGACTTAGGGAAAACAGGAAGAACGGTGGTACGGGCTTTGAAACTCGTTCTTTCCGAAAACGGGTCCAGCACGTTTACCGTTGCTTCATCTTGCACACCGGACCTCAGTCGACAAAATTTCAGAGGCTGTTCAGGGATGCTCTCGGTGTATTTTGGTACAAGGAACCTACAGGCTCTGGTGAGTCATTTCTAATTATTTACATCTGGTTTAATTTCTTATCCTGATGTATGTTTCCTTCAGTGGTGCACTGAAAATATCTGTACGGCAGTATGAATGTCGGCGGATGCACTGTGAGCCTTGTTTGGGAACAAACTTGAATCATTCAGTCACGGTTCTTCAGTGATACACACTTAACTCTTCGCTCTCGAGTCTGTGTTCAGTACTGCACGGTTCTGTCCAGGCTTTTGTTTTCCGACAGTGTTAGTTGTACCATGACAATAGTACACAGCAATATGCATAGGTTTACGGATGAATATTTCACCAGTATGAACCTCGTGCGTGGATTCACTGAACGCAATGAGAGGGCAGCACGACGTCGCTGGAGCAAAAACGACGCGAGTCTCCAGAACGTAATGCATTGCCTTGCAGTTTCTTTCACAGATGTCGCTGAAGTGGAAAGCAGTTGGAAGAATTTGGTGAAAAACGAAGCAACAAATGCCTTTCATTTAGACGACATTTGTGAAAGAAATAGCACCAGTAGTGTGGACAAAGTAATGTATTTCATTCTGGAGTTTCAAGTTGTTTTGCATAAAAATCGAGTTTCTCATTAAAGATTTTAGGATAACTGTCTTTTAATGCCCTATGATCCTTATGTTATGGATATTTCTAGAGATATTACCATTTTTAAACGGTTTCTAACCCGCCTTGATTTTTGTCGCTTACAGAGACATCTGTCACTAACGAAAAAAAATTTACATTCAAAAGTTACTTTTTTCCGGAATATCCGAACCCACAATAAAAATGGGGATTCCTATTAAGATTTCGAAGCTGGCTGGCCATCACGTCCCCTGGGGATGGGTCAGGGGTCCAGTTTGGTGTTGTTGTGGTGTCGTGTATTCTCCGCCCTGTGAATTTTCTGCCCTGTTAATTTTCCGCCCAGAAAAGGTCGAGGAAGGGGCCACTAATCCTCTGGGGACCCGAGATAGCATGCTCAAGCTGTACGGTACTAGCCATACTATATGTTGCATGTAACAATTTCCGAGTTATTAGTTCTGATATGTATATGTTTTAACGTAGAGGGTTCTTACTGATTAAAAGTTTAAAAAATGATTCTATTAATTTAGGCAGTAATTTGGTTTAGAGCACATACACAGTGACGTTGCCCAAGTGGAGCACAAAATAAGTAAACAAATAAATAAACAAGTAAATTGCGGTCAGGTTTTTGAAGGGCCATTTGTTGGCTGGTTCAATGCTGAAATTCGTTAAACTTACGTCAGAGAAGCACTCGACCCAAAGCATAAGAAATAAGGCGCAAAAATATTATAGTTCAAGAGCGCATTTGTAGATAATCAAAAATTTGACGAGTCTAACAAAAATTAAGAACCTATTAAGGAGGTGGTTCTTGATAAAACTGAAGGACTTAAAGAAAACGTAGAAAATCTTGCACGTAACTGTCGTGCAAAAGAAGACAGTGTATTAGTTGAAGAAAGAGCAAATGAGGAAGAATCCAATGAAAGAAGTAGTAATTTTTTTTCTGACATCTGTCAGTGATCTTTGACTGTGTTGGAAATGTATCAGTTGAATCGTCAAAATAGTAAGTGATAAAAAATTTAAAAACTAACATTACTCATTCGTTTTTGTTTAACAGACAATGAAATAAAAAGAAGCGTTAACTAACAGTTAACGTCTGACTCCTTCTATATCAGCCACAGCGTGAGAGGAGTTTTAGAACTTGGATGGCACATTCAACTAAAAATCACAGTTTGTACTATTCTTGTTGTAGTCTCTTTACCACAGGCAATTTGGTAATAATGCAAATGCAACTGGGTAGATATTAGTCTCATTTCTATTACTTTCAAAATATGCATGAATTGTATATATCTGCGAAAACTGTTTGCTACTGCACTTGAAGTACCATCCACAAAAAATTCTCGTTTACTTCCTAGAGCCTCTCTCCCTGCTCTTCCACAAATAACTGTTATCCTGTCTCCTGATTTATCGCCGATTAACAGGAAACTTCAACCATCATTCATAGTTATTAGCTCTGCTTTAATTACAATCTCTTCTCTTGTCCCTGGATCCCTCTCACTTCCCTGCGACTTTGCCTTTGCTTGTATAACGTCCTCTTCGTTGTTCACTGCTCTGGCATTTCTGTCAAAAAGTCGTACCCTCTATTATCCAAGCTACCTAGCACCTCTGAAATGATTTTAGAAATAGACGCATTTTCCTCTCGTGCCCTCTTCTTTGCCTGGTCCGGAGGCCTCTATACTTCCAACCTTGCGTCATCCGGAGCTCCACATTGATGCTCGTGCGAAAAGAGCACTGGAGTATCCTTGAGTTTAAGCTTTCCACGGCAGTGCTTCTCTTTCTCTTTTGAACAGCGCCAAATCACAGTCTCATCTTCCTTCGTTTTCTTCACTGTGTAAGAATAACCTTCAAAGTGGCAACTACGCTTACCACGAATTGTCGTTGAAACTTCCATATCACAACTACTGAGATGGTAATATCCAAGTAGCAAGATGTGAAGTCTACGAAAACTAGAGCTATACTAACAGGCAGATGGGACTGTGCGGGCGGAGTTCTGCCGTGTGCAGGGAACAGGTAGAGCAAGGTGGTTAGGACGGTCCGGCTGCAGGTAGGACGGGGCACAATGGACGCGGGTACGAGGCGGAGAGTTCGCAGATTCTAGTGGGGCGGAAAGTTCGCAGGGCGGAGAATTCATACATTCGTTGTTGGATGTCTCACTTTGAGATGAACGACTTTTATTACAATCTTCTTTAATCTAATTTGTAGCATTTTTATACATTTTGTAAGGTGTCAGGCAAATCCAACACCTTCCATGAAAACCCTGACACTATAAGCAAATCCAGTAGTATGTCACATAGCTCCGAATAAATCGTGACATTAAATTAACCAAAGTAATACGAGTAACGAGTGATCAAATGGAATACCACAGACTAACACAAGAATGCCTAAATGCATGTCGTACCTTCCCACTGTGAGACCAACGCAGTTCCGAGGGGAGAAACGAGGACAGAAGCCGAGAGCAGAACCGTGTTAAGCTAGAAGACCCTAAGATAAGGGACGGACTGGACACCCACGTCGCCAGCCTACCTCTAAGACTACCACCCGCACGTTTTAGCGTGAGACTTTTTCGCGTCTCTGTTACGTCAAGGACCCCCCAGCCCATGTTAAAAGCTAGAGCCCTCCAGAAAAACAGTATAGATCTTACGATAACACAAAACGGGCCACTACCAATCACAAGTTTTAGCGTGAGACTTTTTCGCGTCTCTGTTACTTTAGGACCACCCCCCAGCCCATGTTAAAAGATAGAGCCCTCCAGAAGAACAGTATAGATCTTACGAAAACGCTAAAAGGACCACATCAGCTGCAGGTTTTAGCGTGAGACTTTTTCGCGTCTCTGTTACGTTGCAAACTTTAAAAACATTGCCACACCACGAAAAGTATAACGTTTCTCATTGGATGGACAGAATTTTTGTAGGCGGAGCTTAAGGTTAACATTGAGACCCTGATTGGTCAGATGAAAACAGAGACAGATAGTTTTTTTAAACCAACTTCGGCAAATTGTAGTAAGGAGAAGTTAGGAGAGGAGAGTTGCTTCCGAGACGGCGAGGTGAGCGGAGCTGTGCTGCCCGCCGTCGCCTTGACGCTGCCTAAAAACCGACAAGGTAATGAACGCACGCGATGCCGCATAACAGCGCATAAAGCTTCACTCAGAACTGGAGGAGTCTCATCTGTTACACCTCCTTTTTGCGTAATACTAGTGTCGATCGTCAATTAAAACTCATGGTGTTCACATTTGCCACTTTAAGTAAACACTGAAACGTGATGATTTTTCTGTTATATAGATATTGAGAAGCCACATCATCCACTGTAATTTACGACAAGTTAGATAAGTAATTAAAGATAATTGAGGGTCACTGTAGACCATTTTGATAGTTTGCTCTTTTGTGAAACTTAATTTAAACCTAGATTATAGATGTGATATGGCATAGGTCATCCTTCGATCCATTGTAGAACTTGGAAACCCATTCAGGGAATATTCGTTCACATGTTTGTTGAACGCAGTTGGTTTTTCCCATCCTGTATTAAAACATCTCCTTGTATCAATAGTGCAATTTATAAACAATGTTTTGTGAGTGGAATAAAATTTCCAATGGTCAACTTAACTGCTTTTTCGACGTTATTTTACCAACTAACCAAAAATAGAAAAGCCTTGAACCCCTTCCACTAAATTTAGTTAGTATTAAGATTCTTTTACAGGGAATGCAGTGGAGCTGACGCTGAGATCATTAAGTGTTTGGTTATATCATCGCCAGTCTCACTGAACTCTTCTGAACTCTACATGTCATGTGTGGTCTGGCGTCTCCTTACCAGCAACAGGTCCCAGGTTCAAACTAGTTAACTCCCTAAAAAACACGCTCAGAGCGTCGTTGCGCGAAAGTGGTAGGGAGACACGATATAGAACAAACAGACACCACCATGAATGTTTAGAATTTCCAACAACGGTTTTAAATTCTCTCCCTGTCTATCTTACTCAGCCTGGAAACCAGTTTAATATCTTCTAATTCACGTAAGTGACAATCGGTATTCTGTTTTGTGAAACCATTCATTTTTTCTAATGCAATGTGAATTATTACATTTTTTAAATTTTTAACATCTTTCGGCTGAAGAGTGGTGAATTGCAACTTCTGATAGCCCACCACCCGCCCATATGCGTGACATGGATGAAGCAACAACAAAGGAAAGAAAGTGTTTGAGTTGCGAGACGCGCCCTGTGTAACCCGCCGCCTCCCTGTGGCAGGTGCACGTGTTCTACGTGAAGTACGAGAAGGACCCGGCGGGCGGCATCGCCTACGACGCCCCAGTGCCGGCGGTGACGCCGGAGCCGGTGAAGTCCGCCGTGGAGAACGAGGCCGACCCGGGGCCTTCAGCGGGCGCCGGCTACGGCGCGCAGCCGTCCGCCTACCCGCCGCCGCCGCCGCCGCCACCCCCGCCCTCCACCACGCTGCGCGCCATCGTCAAGCCGGACTCGGAGCTGATACACACCTCCAGCAACCTCAAGGTCACGTTCGGGAAGGGAGGTCACGGTCACGGCCACGGCGGCGGCGGGCGCTACGGCTCGCGGGTGCTGCGCGTGGCGCAGGGGGCGGAAGAGGCGGCCTCCGACCCCGCCGGGGCCACGCCGGCTCCCCAGCCGGCCGCCACCACGCTGAGCGCCATCATCCGGCCCGACTCCGAGCAGGCGCACAGCTCCGCCGGCCTCAGGGTCACGTTCGGGGCGGCCGCCGACGAGGCTGCCCGCGAGGAGTCCGCTCCGGAACCCGCCGTCGCTTCGGCTCCGTCCGCCACCGGAACGGGGCTCGGCGTCGGCCCCACCGCACAGGCATCCTCCAGGATCAACCGGCAGCAGGTGCCGCCGCAGCAGTTCCCCAGGTCAGTCGGCCAGCGTGCAAACTCTGATCGTCCTGCATCGCGTTTCTCAAGAAAGTTCCAGCTCTTGGAACTGATGAACTACATCAACACTACTGCCCATTAAAATTGCATATGATAAACGCGTATTCATTGGACAATTATATTGTACTAGTACTGACATGTGATTACATTTTCACGCCATTTGGGTGCATACATCCTGAGAAATCAGTACCCAGAACAAACACCTCTGGCCGTAATAACGGCCTTGATACGCCCTGGCATTGAGTCAAACACAGCTTGGATGGCGTGTACAGGTACAGCTGCCCATGCAGCTTCAACACGATACCACAGTTCATCAAGGTTAGTGACTGGCGTATTGTGACGAGCCAGTAGCTCGGCCACCATTGACCAGACGTTTTCAATTGGTGAGAGACCAGGGCAGCAGTCCAACATTTTCTGTATCCAGAAAGGTCCGTACAGGACATACGTACAACATGCGGTCGTGCATTAACCTGCTGAAATGTAGGTTTCGCAGGGATCGAATGAAGGGTAGAGCCACGGGTCGTAACACATCTGAAACGTAACGTCCACTGTTCAAAGTGCCGTCAATGCGAACAAGAGGTGAACGAGACGTGTAACCAATGGCACCCCATACCATCACTCCGCGCGATACGCTTGTATGTCCATGACGAATACACGCTTCCAATGTGCGTTCACCGAGACGTCGCCAAACACGGATGCGACCATCACGATGCTGTGAACAGAACCTGGATTCATTCGAAAAAATGACGTTTCGCTATTCGTGCACCGAGGTTCGTCGTTGAGAACACCATCGCATGCGCTCCTGTCTGTGATGCAGCGTCAAGGGCAACCGCAGCCATGGTCTCCGAACTGATAGTCCATGCTGCTGTAAACGTCGTCGAACTGTTCGTGCAGATGGCTGTCGTCTTGCAAACGTCCCCATCTGTTGACTCAGGGATCGAGACGTGGCTACACGATCCGATACAGCCATGCGGATAAGATGCCTGTCATCTTGACTGATAGTCATACGAGGCATATCAGAGTATCTTCTCCCTGTCGTTTAAATTTCGCGTCTGTTGCACGCCACCTTCGTGGTGTAGCAATTTTAATGGCCAGTAGTGTATATCTATACTCTGTAAGCCACTGCAATGTGAATGGCAGAATCTACTGTCCATTGATCCAGTCCTTGGGGCTCCTTTCCTTTCCATTCACGTAAGAAAACATCGTTCTTGTGAAACACAACTAGCTCTTTACTCACTCGAAGTGCTGAGTGCTATTGACAATTCAAATTCATTCCATATGTCTACATTTCCACAAGCCTTTCGACACTGTACCACACAAGCTGCTTGTAGAGAAGTTGCGTGCTTATGGAACATCGTCTTAGTTATGTGACTGGATTCCTGATTTCCTGACAGAGAGGTCACAGTTCGTAGTTATTGACGCAAAATCATCGAGTTCCCCGAGGTAGTGTTATAGCCCCTTTGCTATTCTTCGTCTATACAAACGATTTAGGAGACAATCTGAGCATCCGTCATAGGTTGTTTGCATCTGACGCTGTCGTTTATCGACTAGGAAAGTCGCCAGAAGATCTTAACGAATTGCGAAACGACTTAGAAAAGATGTCTGTATGGTGCGAATATTGACAATTGACCCTGAATAACCAAAAGTGTGAGGCCATCCAGACATGCGCGAAAAAAAAAAAAGAATCCGTTAAGCTTCGGTTACATGCAAATCAGTCAGATCTAAGGGCCGTAAATTCAACTAAATACCTAGGAATTACAATTACAAACACTTTAATTGGAAGGAACACACAGAAAATGTTGTAGGCAAGGATAACCGAAGACTGCCTTTTATTTGCAGGACACATGGAAAATGTAACAGATCTACTAAAGAAACTGCCTACAGTATGCTTGTCCGCCCTCTTTTAGAACACTGCTGCGTGGTGTGGGATCCTTACCAGATAGGATTGACGTTGTACATCAACACAGTTCAAAGAAGGGCAGCACGTTTTGTATTATCACGAAATTGGGGAGAGAGTGTCACTGAAATGATACTGGATTTGGGATGGACATCATTAAAACAAAGGTGTTTTTCGTTGCGGCGGAATCTTCTCACGAAATTTCAATCACCAACTTTCTCCTCCGAATGCTAAAATATTTTGAAACTTCCTGGCAGATTAAAACTGTGTGCCCGACCGAAACTCGAACTCGGGACCTTTGCCTTTCGCGGGCAAGTGCTCTACCATCTGAGCTACCGAAGCACGACTCACGCCCGGTACTCACAGCTTTACTTCTGCCAGTATCCGTCTGCTACCTCCCAAACTTTACAGAAGCTCTCCTGCGAACCTTGCAGAACTAGCACTCCTGAAAGAAAGGATATTGCGGAGACATGGCTTAGCCACAGCCTGGGGGATGTTTCCAGAATGAGATTTTCACTCTGCAGCGGAGTGTGCGTTGATATGAAACTTCCTGGCAGATTAAAACTGTGTGCCCGACCGAGACTCGAACTCGGGACTTTTGCCTCTCGCCGACAAGTGCTCTACCATCTGAGCTACCGAAGCACGAATCACGCCCGGTACTCACAGCTTTACTTCTGCCAGTATCCGTCTCCTACCTTCCAAATTTTACAGCTCTCCTGCTAACCTTGCAGAACTAGCACTCCTGAAAGAAAGGATATTGCGGAGACATGGCTTAGCCACAGCCTGGGGGATATTTCCAGAATGAGATTTTCACTCTGCAGCGGAGTGTGCGCTGATATGAAACTTCCTGGCAAATTAAAACTTTGTTCCCGACCGAGACTCGAACTCGGGACTTTTGCCTTTCGCGGGCAAGTGCTCTACCATTTTTTTTTTCTTCTTCACCAGGAACAGGGTAAATGAACAAAAGATCTTTATTGGTACAAACTTAAATACAAGAAAAATGCCATCCTTCCGGCGAAAATAAGACAAGACATGATACTCGTACAAGGTGAGCAAGTTTTTTAGTATGAACAAGGTGTAGGAAAAAAAACTAATAATACTGATGGAAGCTAAGAGGTGTAAAGCAATTTACAGTGGAGTGAGGGAAAAACCAGTGTTTATCTGGTGTAGTGCATAAAAGAAAGGAGGCGCGTGTCCATGCGCCTACTCCACTATGGGTTACAATGTAGAAAGCAGCGCGAGGGGTCTCAGATGTCAGCAGGCAGGGGGGGAGTGCTGTCGGCGTGTGGTACCATCCAACTGAGCGGGGGTGACGTAAAGATCGCGTGTAGGTAATTAGCGAAGAAGGCGCGGTAGCGCGGTCGCTGTTCGACTTCACTGTGGGCGGTTTGTAAGTACTGCCAGAAATCAAGGCGTGATTTGTCGCCATCATTATACATGTAGGTGATGGTCCATCCCTTGACCCATACAATCGCATGATTTTTGGTGGCGGGGAAATAAGTATTCTCAGGATGGATAAAAGTCCATGGGTCAATCGAGTCCGGCGAAACACGGAGGTAACAGGCAACGAACTGTCGGGCAAGTGCCCAGACGTCACTGGTGGCAGCACAAGTCAGTTGATGGACATCGTCATCCATGAGGTGGCAGATGGAGCAGAGTGGAGAGTCCTTTAGTCCGATGGCGTGAAGACGATGATTTGTGGCGAATTTTTCATTTGCGACCTGGTACCATGTTGCCCGGACGTTGGACGGAAGAAAAGGCTGGTGGATGTGACGCCAAACCGTGGGCCACCGCGTGGACGGATGTCGCAGTTCGATATTGTTGCTGGATATGGAACGAAGGAGTGGGGTGTAAAAATCTTTAGGTCGAGGAGAACGCGTGGTCGGTAAGTGTGTGTGAGCATAACTGAAGTCGACGATGAAATCAGAAATGTGCGTCAGATGGTGCTTGATGTGTCCGACTGGTACTGGTGGTGTTATGGTCGCGGGCACAAGAATTTCCAGCAAGCTGCGCGTAAGGGAGGTGCCCCCGTGCCACTGCTTGTGCATGGTGGACATGTACAAGGATGCCGCGCGGAGTCGCACATTGACAAGACCGAGGCCACCCGCTCGCGGGGGAAGGGTGAGCGCGTCGTAGCGGACCTTAAAGAGCGTACCGCCCGTAAGGAAGTATCCGAAGGCAGCCTGGAGGCTGCGTCCAATAGTTGATGGCAGCGGGAGGACCTGTGCAATGTGGACCATTCTGGACGCCACATGTTGATTGAGGTATTGGACACGTTGTAAAGAATCGAGTCGTCGGAGAAGATTTTGTCGCACCGTCGTGCGGATGGTTTGGAGAGCACGCCGAAAATTGATGGCAGCGGATCGGCGCACGGTGGAGGTGAAAATGATACCAAGGTATCGTAGTTTCTGTACACACAGGAGAGGTGCTAAGTCGTCGTGTGAGAGGCCGCGTCCAATGGGCATCGCCGCGGATTTAGTCACATTCATGTTACTGCCCGCTGCAGTGCCGTACGTTGATATCAAATCAAGTACCGTGTGTGTTTCACTCCGTGAGCGGATCAAGAGGAGGAGGTCGTCCGCATACGCACGACATCGAAAGCTGTGCTGTCGCAAAGTGAGACCAGAAAGGTGGCTCGTCACACTCCCGATGAGTGGCTCCAGGCTGATGGCATAGAGTAGGGTCGAAAGTGGGCAGCCTTGCCGTACGGAACGTCGGATCGCCACTGGTCCCGCCACACGGCCATTAACCTGAATCGGCGATTCTCACGTGCCGTACAGGCGCCGGATCAAGTCGATAAAGGCAGGTGGAAAACCAATGCGGTTCATCACTGAGAACAGAAAAAGATGCCGCACTTTGTCGAATGCGCTGTCAAAATCAATGGCAACCACTGCGGCGCGGAGTCTGCACGCCGCTGCCAGTGCAATTAAATCGCGACATTCTCCTGTGGCCGTTTGTATATTAACTGAGCCGCCCGGAGTTGTCTGTTCCGGGGATAGAATGCTAGGCAGGATCTTGCGGCATCGCGTTGCCAGGAGGCGTGTAAAAATCTTACAGTCTGCGTTAAGCAGAGTCAGGGGACGGTAATGTGCTGTCCTCACACCTGGTGTCGGTTTGTGGATGTGTATAATAATTCCCGTGACGAAGGACGGCGGTACGCCGTTCCCCATCGTCAGCAGTTCATGAAACATCGTTGTCCACCGTGACGCCATTAGTGTGAAGAAAGCGCGATAAAATTCTATCGGCAATCCGTCGACACCAGGTGACTTATTCAGAGCACCTTTTTTGATTGCATCGTGGATTTCGTCACGCGTAATGGGCTCCATCAGCTCGTCCGCTTCGTCGCTGGTGAGGGTGCGAGTTACGTGTGGTAACACAGACTCCTCAGCGTGGTTGTTGGTAGTCTCCTCCTGGTACATTGTGCGGTAGTGGTCGACAAAGGCACTGACGATTTCGGCCTGCCAAGTGACGTGCTGGCCGCGACAGGTTGTAATCTCGGTGATGAGTTGTTGTCGCCGATGTTTCCTATCGGAGGCGATATGACGCATGGTCGGATGTTCCTGTTCCGCCGAATCTTGATATCGGGTTCGCACCATAGCCCCCTGCTGTCAACGGCGTGTCAAAGTTACAATTTGGGCCTTAATCCTGCTGCGTTCCCTCTGGGTGTCGGGTGTGGGCGGTTGGGCGGCCAGGTTGCGGAGAACGGCGTAGAAATAATCGGTAGTGTGCCGGCGCCATATAGCAACTTCCTTTCCATACTGAATCAAAGTACGTCGAATAGCAGGTTTGGCATATTCCAGCCACCAGGTCAAGGTCGTGCAGTATTTAGGTAAGCGACGTTCACAGGTGGCCCATGTCTCGGTGACACGTTGAAGACATTCGGGATCATGAAGATGGGAGGTGTTTAGCTTCCACGGAGCACGACTACGCCAGACCACTTGCTTGGGGAAGAGAATGTTGCAGATGTAGGCACAGTGGTCCGAAAAGGCCAGGGGCCAAAGTTCTGCACCTTGGACTGCAGGTGTGAGTTCCCGAGAGACGTAAATTCTGTCCAGGCGGCTCGCGGAGTGACTCGTCTGGTAAGTATGTCCAGGGGCGTCGCCGTGCTGAACTTCCCAAGTGTCGCGGAGCAACAGATCTCGGACGACAAGACGCAGTTCTTGACAGGTGTTGTAGTGGGGCACTTGATCTTTAGGGTGCAAGACACAATTAAAATCACACCCAAACAAGTAATGGTCGCAGCGTCCAAGAAACAAAGGAGCGATTTCTTCTGAATAGAAGAGGGTCCTGTCGCGTCTGCGGGTGAAGCCTGACGGAGCGTAAATGTTGACGATACGCGTCCCCATGACGGTGACGCGGCAGATGGAAGGTATGTGATATCGGTCACTGGAATGCCTTCTCTGGCGTAGATGGCTACGCCGCGTCCCAGGTGGTCACCAGGAGAAGGATAAGTGTTATATCCCGCGACGTCTGTAAGTGTGGCCAAGTGTACTTCCTGTAGTAGTGCTATATTGACGTCCGACACCCATATCATCTCTCGCAGCAGTTGAAGTTTCACGGGTGAGCTGATGGTGTTAGTGTTGATCGTCCCTATTCGGTAGGTTTGGAGCCGTCCCCCGCCGTGAAGGGGAACTCCACTGGCGGAGGATGAAGAGGGGCGAGGCAACGGCGAGTCGTGCCGTGCGCCACCTGACGGCGTTATCAGCGGCGTAACGTTGCTTCCGTCTGGGGTAACTCTGTCCCCAGCGTGTGGTCCGGGTCCTCATCGACGTCCTCACTCCACACCATTGAGGGCGCTGTCGTTGTGATGGTCGTACGTTCCACTTCGGTCGTAGGGGCGGAGGACGTCTCGGCGGCAGTCGCATCGGTGGAGTCCATTGGTTCAGGAGCACCTGAGCGAGCCAGTAGAGTTGGCATCGAAACATCCACAGTCGGCATGATGTTGTCGTCATTCGTATCGTCGTGTAGGTTCTCTGAGGCCTCGTCGTGTCGGACGGCCTCTGGAGCATCAGGGGGAGGTGATCCGTCTCGTTCCGAGACCGTACGACGCCTCCTCTTGCGCCTCTTAGGTGAACGTTGTTTGCGGGTTCCTCCCTCTGTGTCGGAAGACGGAAGAGAGTAGCGTCACTCTGAGAGGAAGGCCGTCGCGGGAACGTCAAATGAAGGGGTGTCCATATGTTCAGGCTGGTGGGTGTCGGAAGTCGTCGCTGTTGGTAATGGCGCCGTAGTAGCGTCTGGCTTTGAGCGCGACGTGTCGGCCCCGGCGGTATCCATAGCAGCTGGAAGGGTCACCGGTACGTGGTCCGATGAGCGGCGGCCGGTGGGAGGAGAAGAGAGTGCCGATGCGTAGGTGATCGGTAAAATCGTCGTCGGAGCCGTAGGTGGCACGGTAGCGCCTGGCAATTGGGTGATCCGTCGCTGAAGACACTCAGATCTGAGGTGGCCTTCTTTTCCGCACCCGGAACAGGTCTTGGGTTGTCCGTCGTATATGACAACCGCTCGGCACCCGCTAATTTGCAGGTAAGATGGCACGTGGCGATGGAGGTCGATGGTGATCTGCCGTACACCGTTAAGAACGGGGTACGTTTGGAATTGCGCCCAGCGTTCGGCAGTGTGGCCATGTACAGTGCCATAGGGGCGGAAAGCCGCGATAACGTCTTCCGCCGGTAGCTCGAACGGGAGTTCGAAAACTCGTATGGTGCGCATTCCTAAGCCGGCATGGTCGACAGTGACCGCTCCGACATTGCCGTCGGCGTGGCAAAAGCGTAATCCATGGTTGGTGTCACGAAGTATTCTTTCACACACCGCGTCGTTGACAACTTTCATGTACACAGTACTGCTTAATATGGACAAATGGATGCCCAAGATGTCGGAAGCTGGGATCTTAGCAACGTCGCGTAGGAAGCGTTCCACTTCCAAGGTCTTTGGTCGTGCGTATTCGTTGCAGAAGTTGAATCGTAAAGTTGATTTTCGAAAACGATTGGCCATGGCTCTAGTGCACGTAAGCGACACGAAAGTGACGGCCGCTGAAATGTAAACAACAGCGAGCGCGCGCGCTCCGCAGGCGGAAACAACAACACGTCCGCACTGCACGGCGGCGAAAGCCGGACTGATATGAGCTACCGAAGCACGACTCACGCCCGGTACTCACAGCTTTACTTCTGCCAGTATCCGTCTCCTACCTTCCAAACTTTACAGAAGCTCTCCTGCGAACCTTGCAGAACTAGCACTCCTGAAAGAAAGGATATTGCGGAGACATGGCTTAGCTACAGCCTGGGGGATGTTTCCAGAATGAGATTTTCACTCTGCAGAGGAGTGTGCGCTGATATGAAACTTCCTGGCAGATTAAAACTGTGTGCCCGACCGAGACTCGAACTCGGGACCTTTGCCCTTCGCGGGCAAGTGCTCTACCATCTGAGCTACCGAAGCACGACTCACGCCCGGTACTCACAGCTTTACTTCTGCCAGTAAAATATTTTGTTGACGCCGACATAGCGAGAAACGATCACCATAATTAAAAAAAAGTGAAATCAGAGGTCGCACCGAAGATATAGCTGTTCGTTCTTCCCGCTCTACGTGATCGGAATAGAGAATTATTGTGAAGATGGTTCAATGAACACTCTGCCAGGCACTTAAATGTAATTTTCAGAGTATCCATACAGATGTAGATGTAGATGGATTGCGGGGAATGGTAAACTTGTGGGAAGTGACCATTCTGTGGAGTCTTGGGCTCTTGGTCTTTATAGGCGCCTTCTCAAGGCAGCAACAGGCACAGTAAAATTTGTTTCCCGTCTAGCACTGTAGCACAGCATGCTTTAATCTACAGCACGTGTACTAGGAATTAGTACTAGCTTCTAACATCGGCTGTGAAGCTGCTGTAAACTGTCAGCTTGTTGTGGAATCGCGCAAAGCACCGTGGTCACGCGTTGTTGGATATCCGAAACGTCTGCGGGCTCCACTTTCTCGCTCAGTGCTAGGTGACTGTTCTTCAGCACTCTCCTCATTCTCCAAATTTGGCGCCAGTAGCCCTCGTTTTGTTTCCTTGCCTGAAATCAGCTTATCAGACATATCTCGTGAGGGTGCGTCATGTAATTCCGCAAGAAGCATATACTAGCAGGTTCCAATAGTTTTATACCCGCTGTCAGAAGTGAGGTGTAGCAAATGGTTATTACTTTCAAGGCCAGTAAAGGTATTTTGGTTCTAAATCTTGTTTCCTTTATCTTCGCCGGCCGAACGGATCTAGGCGCTTCACACCGGAACCGCGCGACTGCTACGGTCGCAGGTTTGAATCCTGCCTCGGGCATGGATGTGTGTGATATCCTTAGGTTAGTTGGGTTTAAGTAGTTCTAAGTTCCAGGGGACTGATGACCTCAGATGTTAAGTCCCATAGTGCTCAGAGCCTATTGAACCTTTATCTTCTGAGACCATTAACCGATCTGTTCAGACGCACCTTGTATGTTGAAAGATTGAAAAAACTGCGACCAATCATTTTTATGATAATTCATTTGTCTTCATCAGTTTCCGGCTGGTTTCGCTTGGAACGTGACATCATGGTTCTGAATTAGCGAAGCCAACGAACATAATTGCTAAAAACTAAACGAAGTAAATTGATAAAAGAATAGTGTTCGTTGTAGACTGTATTGTGCTTCCTTAAAATCTTGCTATGTCATGTGTTACATATCGTGCTCATAACATTCTTTTTTGTCACAGACATAAAAGCACAAGTCGTACTCCATCGTAACACACTCTAAGTGCTGCAGACTGACAATTAAAACAGGCTGCAGCACTTAGTGTATGTTACGATGGAGTACGGCTGCAGTTATATGTTTTGCATAAGAATGTGATGAGCACGATATGTAATATATGACATGACTCACGGCCGAAATTAGCTAACAGCACGATTTTAATAAAACATAACGCAGCTTGCAATGGACAACGTATTCTTTTTATTAAACACTAAAGTGTCTTCGTTTCCGCAGAAATGTCAACGCACCCCGTCTCCGCATAAGAGCCGTCCCACACGTGTCACAAACTCGGAGCGCGGAGAGAATGATTGTTTTAACTCCTCTATACGCGCTGCGATTAATCTGATCTTGTCCTTGCTATCCGCAGAATAGCGATACACAAGCGGCTGAAGTATAATTCCAGCTTCACCAATTAAAGCTGGTTCTTGTAACTTTGTAAATACGCTCTCACGGAATAGTTTGTGTCTGTCTTCAAGCACCTACCAGTACAGTTTCTTCAGAATCTGCGGGATGCTCTCCGGTGGATCAGACAAATCGGTGACCGTTCGTGCTGCACTTCTGTGCTTACATCCAATGTTTCCTGTTTTTCCTGTTTGCTACGGCTCCTACACATTCGAGCGATATTCTAGAATGTTTTTCAAGTAATCTCCTTTGTAGACTGGTTGCATTTTCCTAATATTTTGGCAATGAACCGAAGTCTCTCACCAGCTTTACCTACAACTCAGCCTATGTGATTGTTCTATTTCATAGCCCTACACACCGTAACATCCATGTATTTTTATGAGGTGACCGTTTCCATTTTGTCTCACTGATATTATAAACGTAGAATACCACGCTTTTTCTTTTTTCTTTAAGTGCACAATTTTACATTTATGGACATTTAAAGCGACTTGCCAGTCTTCGTACTACTTCTATATCCGACTGAGTATTTGTCCAACATTTTTCAGGCAGTACGTTATAGATAAATGCATCGGGGGGAAAGCTGAGGTCAGTTGTCTGTAAGGTCATTAACGTGCAACATGAACATCATGGGTCGCAACACAAATTTCTTTGGAACACACCTTAATTTATTTCTCACTCAGTTGATGACTCGCCATCCAAGATAACAATCTGCGTCCTACCTCCATCCTCATTCCAGTCACAGATTTCACTTCATACTCCATGTGATCGTACTTTCGGTAACAAATATAGGTGTGGTACTGAGTGACACCTGTGTACGATGTATGTGTGACGTTAGAATTTGTTATCATATTTCGCCATCTTATCCGCAACTACCCAGGCTGCTACTAGTATAGGCCAGAGGCTTCCGTACACAGTGTCCCCTCAATCGTCCTTCCAACGTAGACATTCCCTCGTATCTCTCCTCGACCTTAACGCTCTTGTCTGAACAATAAAGAAGAAACACTCGTTCCCAGCAGCGCAAAATCCTTTCTACACTACTTCATCACCTAGCCATTTTTTTCGAGATCCTTTTCAGTAACAGGAATCCGATTCTAGAACAAACTCTCTCATTATATGAGAGAACTGAATAACAGCTCCAGCTTCAAAAGACATTAAATGAGATATCTAAGTAAGTCCGTTTATGAACCCTGTTTACCCCATTACAACAAAGCCTCCTTCTACACTCCTGGAAATGGAAAAAAGAACACATTGACACCGGTGTCTCAGACCCACCATACTTGCTCTGGACACTGCGAGAGGGCTGTACAAGCAATGATCACACGCACGGCACAGCGGACACACCAGGAACCGCGGTGTTGGCCGTCAAATGGCGCTAGCTGCGCAGCATTTGTGCACCGCCGCCGTCAGTGTCAGTCAGTTTGCCGTTGCATACGGAGCTCCATCGCAGTCTTTAACACTGGTAGCATGCCGCGACAGCGCGGACGTGAACCGTATGTGCAGTTGACGGACTTTGAGCGAGGGCGTATAGTGGGCATGCGGGAGGCCGGGTGGACGTACCGCCGAATTGCTCAACACGTGGGGCGTGATGTGTCCACAGTACATCGATGTTGTCGCCAGTGGTCGGCGGAAGGTGCACGTGTCCGTCGACCTGGGACCGGACCGCAGCGACGCACGGATGCACGCCAAGACCGTAGGATCCTACGCAGTGCCTTAGGGGACCGCACCGCCACTTCCCAGCAACTTAGGGACACTGTTGCTCCTGGGGTATCGGCGAAGACCATTCGCAACCGTCTCCATGAAGCTGGGCTACGGTCCCGCACACCGTTAGGCCGTCTTCCGCTCACACCCCAACATCGTGCAGCCCGCCTCCAGTGGTGTCGCGACAGGCGTGAATGGAGGGACGAATGGAGACGTGTCGTCTTCAGCGATGAGAGTCGCTTCTGCCTTGGTGCCAATGATGGTTGTATGCGTGTTTGGCGCCGTGCAGGTGAGCGCCACAATCAGGACTGCATACGACCGAGGCACACAGGACCAACACCCGGCATCATGGTGTGGGGAGCGATCTCCTACACTGGCCGTACACCTCTGCTGATCGTCGAGGGGACACTGAATAGTGCACGGTACATCCAAACCGTCATCGAACCCATCGTTCTACCATTCCTAGACCGGCAAGGGAACTTGCTGTTCCAACAGGACAATGCACGTCCGCATGTATCGCGTGCCACCCAACGTGCTCTAGAAGGTGTAAGTCAACTACCCTGGCCATCATGATCTCTGGATCTGTCCCCCATTGAGCATGTTTAGGACTGGATGAAGCGTCGTCTCACGCGGTCTGCACGTCCAGCTGGTCCCACTGAGGCGCCAGGTGGAAATGGCATGGCACGCCGTTCCACAGGACTACATCCAGCATCTCTACGATCGTCTCCATGGGAGAACAGCAGCCTGCATTGCTGCGAAAGGTGGATATACACTGTACTAGTGCCGACATTGTGCATGCTCTGTTGCCTGTGTCTATGTGCCTGTGGTTCTGTCAATGTGATCATGTGATGTATCTGACCCCAGGAATGTGTCAATAAAGTTTCCCCTTCCTGGGACAATGAATTCACGGTGTTCTTATTTCAATTTCCAGGAGTGTATATACTTATATGGATATGGTGTCTGTTCTTTCGTACATGCCCGAAAGAACAGACACCACATCCATATAAGTGTCTAATTATGGCAATACCGGCCGTGACATTCCTCTTCTGTGCTGATGCACACATATTACCTGAACTCTTACGGGTTTTGGTAACAATGTCTTCCACGATTCCACGAGTAATGAGTGTGTTGGGTAGGGATACTACGAATGTAGTGTGTGGACATAATTATAAGGTGAGAATGTGGGTCTCGCGGGAGGCGTTTGCGAGGTAGTCCCTTCAAGCTGAAGGCATTAATATATAATTCTAATTACGTCCGCTTCTTTCCAACCAGATCTTCGACATTTCCCAAAGCTCTTTAGCTACTATAAAATACTTAAATCCGTCTCCCTCAGAACTAGCTCTCTATCTAAATACCACTTTTCAACAGTTACAGACAAACTTTGTACCTGCTACTATCACTGTCACTAATACTATTATTAACATAACAATAATAATAATAATTATTATTACTGTAGTAGACCTACTATGAATGTTAACAGTTCCTAGCACTGTTATTCACACGATCATTCGCTACATTCAAAACAATTTTATTAACGCCACTTCAGTACTATTTATCGTGTTAAAATTGTTGTTACCTCTTAAGAAACTACAATGTAAAAAGAAGTTGACGTGCAGAACTCTAGTGCG
This sequence comes from Schistocerca gregaria, assembly GCF_023897955.1. Lineage (NCBI taxonomy): Eukaryota > Metazoa > Arthropoda > Insecta > Orthoptera > Acrididae > Schistocerca > Schistocerca gregaria. The sequence goes on from NC_064924.1 coordinate 415,544,815, forward strand.
ACGTGAGAGAGGATCTGAAGGCCCCACCCTGACCAGGTTAAATAAGCGAATAAACTAAAATTAATAAATGTAACAATGAATGGTGAAGCGTCATGGGAAGGCGGACTGACACGAGTACGTCGTCTGATGCCTGAGTCGTTCTGATGAGTACAGTCTTGGTAGAAATGAATTCCTAACGCCCCACATTCATATAGGAGGCAATCTATGTCACAGTAGACCAGTAAAATATAAATTTTCTCTCAACCACATTAAATCATTGCATAAAAAAAGAGGACTTGTGATGTATAGATGCAGATGTGGACGAAATCTTTGCTACATAGATTTTTTAAACGTTCCAGAAATTACATGTCAATGTGGGTTAGACGTAGGTGTGATCTGTTTGCAGATCGCCATTCGGCACGCCGCGGCCGTTTGAGCAGCCGCAACCGCAGCCGCCGACCGCGCAGGGCCAGAGGCCGCAGTTCCGGCCACAGAGCTTCCGGCCGCAGCACAGCACCTTCCAGCAGTCTCAGAGGCCCGCATTCCCGCCTTCGGCGCAGGCTCAAAGTTCCTTCCAGAGACCTGGTCTGGCGCCACTGCAACCCAACACCTTCCAGCAGAATGGAAAGGGAAGCTTCCAGTTCCAGCAGACCTTCACGGGCTCCACTCAGAGGCCAAACCCCTTCCAGTCTCCGACTGCTGTCGGAGCCACTGCTTTCCAAAGACAGCAGATCTCCACCCAGAACGCCTTCCAGCAGTCACGTCCCGCTTCTGCTCCCACTGCATTCCAGCAGAACTCCGCCTCCTTCCAACAGCAGCAGCAAGTTCCTTTCCAAAGGCCGAATCCTTTACAGTCCTCACAATCCACCTTCTCGCAAACTTCATTCCAGAGACCAAACAGTTTCCAACAGACATCACAGGTACCAAGCCAGAATACTTTACAAGCCTCACAGACAAGGCCAACTGGTTTCCAGCAACAACAAGTGTCATTCAGTCAAAATCCTTTCCAGAGGCCGACTTCATTCCAGAGCCCTGTCTCAAATCAGGTATCATTCAGACCATCTCAGCCACTACAGAACAATTTCCAAACAACATTCCCCAACCAGGGTGGACTGCAACCAACGGGTCCCTTCCAGAACACACTGCAAAGCAACAATCTCGCTCAAAGCAATTTCCAAACACAGCAGCGTCCAACATTAAACGCTTTCCAGTCCAATGGACAAAATTCTTTCCAGAACCCTACTGGGCAAGGTCAGTCAGCCCCTGCACAACCACAGCTGCCCACCGTCGTCCAGTCAGTAACACGATATGAAGAACATCTCCAGGAAGGCCCTGGAGCGACGCAGAAACCTCAAACACAACAACAGCAACAGATATCTCAGCAGGCTGCATTCCAACAGAATCAGCAACAGAATTTGTTGTTACAGCAAAGACAGCAACAACAGCCGCAACAACTCTTGCTACAGCAGCAGCAGCAGCAACAGGAAAGACAAAAACAGATTTTATTACAACAGCAGCAGCAACTCCTGCAGCAACAAAGACAACAACAGCAACAGCAGCAGCAACGACAGCAACAGCAGCAACAACAACAACAACAGCAACAGCAGCAGCAGCAGCAGTATCAACAGCAGCAGCAGCAATATTTTCTGCAACAGCAACAGCTGCTGCAGCAACAAAAACAGCAGCAACAACAAAAGCAGCAGCAGCAACAACAGCAGCAGCTGCAGCAGCAACAATACTTCCTGCAACAGCAGCAGAGACAGCCTCAGCAGCAAGCAGTTCTGCAGCAACAGAGCCCGCGCGACAACAGGAACAGTGACAGCAGGCAAGCTGGCAGCAGTAGCAGCCCCACCACTGGCGCAGCCGACAGCAGCAGCAGCAGCAGCAGCGACAGCAAAGCTGGTGACAAGACCAACAAGACTGCGGCAGCGCTCGCATCGCTGCCAGACGAAGTTCCAGCTGACCTGCGCCAGCAGCTGCTGTCGTCTGGTGTTCTGTCAAACGCCGACATTTCGATCCTCGACTACGACAAGGTTAGTCCAGTCTGACAGATAACTCTTAAGAATGCTCATTCAACTTCACCACACTTAAACACGGTATCACTACCATCCTCTAGTAGTAATGAATGTAACGAATCGTAGCCGTCTTTAAATGTGGATGAAGGTCAGATGAAGTCTGTAACAAAGAGAAACAACCTGATAATCTCCGATTACAAAATCGGTGGTAACATTTTGAACATGCCACATTATATTTTATAGGTAACACTAACAAGCGGTATGAAACAGAACCTTCACTTACTATCTGTATCTGAGAGGAGGAAGGTTTTGTTGGAAAGGTTGTGACAAAATGCACTGCACCTGTAAAAGAAATCGCAAAAAAATACACTATTGCGACCAGCTCTAGAGTATTGGGAGAATGCAGAATCTCGTGGCGGTAATACTGAATAAAAAGACCTCGACTTTCCAGCCGCGTTAAGTGATTAGAATTACACGAGCCTTCGGCCCTAGCTGCCGGCTGTGACGTCACTGGCGCCCGCGTTGTCTCGGCGGCGTTCGATGCATCTTCTTCAACAGCGCGATCGCTGGATCCCACGCCGTTGTGAGCTGCTGACCATCCTCTCTTTTTAGGGTCTCATCGATGATTTTTATTTCAATGACTTCTTTAATTATGCAATTCCAGAAGCCGTTACTGCGAGCCACAACGGATGTTTCGTCAATTTTATCCCTTGTCCTTGTCCGGATAAAATTTCATGAAACATCCTTCGTGCCTCGCACTAACGGCTTGCGGGACTGTATGATTAAAGAAGTCAATGAAATAAAAATCGCCGATAACACCCTAAATAGAGAAGGTTACCTGTCATCTCTCCGTGTGATCTTGTGGACAGGTTTGGCATTTAGATGAGAACTCTAAGGGTGTACTGTGGTATCAGGCACTCTACGTCTCCATTATCCAGTGCCGGTGCATCAGCCATAGGAAGTGTTTTGACTGCTTGTTTGGATGACAGACGCCACTTCTTTCTTGGCCTGGCCTCAAATATCTTCCATTTAACACTTGTGGTATACCATCGGTGGCCTTGTTGATCGCCAGTAAAGTAAATTATCTTTTACACAAATCGAGCTCGCATCCTTACACACTACACAGACCGTAACAATTCAGAATCAGTTTGAAGAAAGTAAGAACATGTAATGAATGTTGGCTAGAAACAAGTGCGTCCAGAGCCGCCATGGAATCTCGAACTATTTCGTCACCATTCTTCCTCAAACTGAAAATGCCAGATAGTTCTAGGTAGACGGTAACATTGTATCTTCAGTTATTGATGTTTTTCTCCTATTGTGAATGTGTGAGCATGTAACTGAACACCACCTGTCTGACAACAAAATAATACCTACAAATCTCTTATGAACTATAATCTCCCATTTATAAACATTATAGGTAAATAGTACTTATTACTAAGTGATAGAAACAGGGAACCTGTGCAATCCATCCTATAAGTTAATGCAGCTTCAGAAATAAAAAACTATATCTACCGGCGATAACACCTAGGTGTCGGTGTTTGTAAGGGTAAATAAATTTTTTTTTTAAACTAAAATTAATGCACTAACGTCACAAACGACAACAGGAGATTTGAACCTCAGAAAACAGAGTAGTAGTACTTTTTACGATTGATAAACAAAGTATTCGAATAACTTTGAGCAAGGAATTGTGCTTTGTTCGCTCCTCACTCAGCCATACGGAAGGTCCTCCTCCGTAACTCTGAATGGTCGGCGCGGCAGACTGTCATCTGGGTCACCCGGGTTCTATTTTCGGTACTGCCAGGTTATTTCCTGGTCACCATCCCTGTGCTTACGATATGTGTAAATCTAAGGTGTCTATTTTGAACTCTAGTGTTGCGTAGAACACATTTGAGGCAATGATCTGTACTAGTACCACTGTCATACACTGAAGAGCCAACGAAACTGGTATACCTGCCTAATATCGTGTAGGGCCCCCGAGCACGCAGAAGTGCTGCAACGCGACGTGGCATGGACTCGACTAATGTCTGAAGTAGTGCTGGAGGGAACTGACAACATGAATCCTGCAGAGCTGTCCATAAATCTGTAAGAGTACGAGGGGTGCACATCTCTTCTGAACAGCACGTTCCAAGGCATCCCAGATATCCTTAATAATGTTCACGTCCGCGGAATTTGATGGCTAGCGGAAGCGTCCTGGAGACACTCTGTAGCAATTCTGGACGTTTGGGGTGTAGCATTATCCTGCTGTAATTGCTCGAGTCCGTTGAAATGCACAGTGGACGTGAATGGATGCAGGTGGCGAAGCGGGATGCACCTACGTGACACCTGTCAGAGTCGTATCGAGACGTAACAGGGGTCACATATCACTCCAATTCCACAAGCCCCACGACATTACACGGCCTCTACCAGCTTGGTAGTCCCCTGCTGACACGCAGGGTCCATGGGTTCATGAGGTTGTCTCCATACCCGTACACGTCAATCCGCTCGATACAATTTGAAACCAGATTCGTCCGACCAGGCAGCATGTTTCCAGTTATCAACAGTACAATGTCGGTGTTGACGGCCCCAGGCGAGGTGTAAAGGTTTTCGTTGTGCAGTCATCGAAGGCACCAGTTCTAGAATATCGTAAGAATGCAGGATCTCGCGGCGGTAACACTAAATAAAAAGTTCGGCTCCGAAAGCCCATTTCGATGATGTTTCGTTGAATGGTTCGCACGATGATACTTGTTGACTGCCCAGCACTGAAATTTGCTGCAGTTTGCGGAAGCAATGCGCTTCCGCCATGTTGAACGATTATCTTCCGTCGTCGTTGGTCCCGTTCTTTCAGCATCTTTTCCCGGCCGCAGCGATGTCGGAGATTAGATGTTTCACCGGATTCTTGATATTCAGGGTAGTACACTCGTGAAATGACCGTACGGGAAAATCCCCACTTCGTGGCTACATCGGAGATGCCGTGTCCCATCGGTCATGCGCGAACTATAATACCACGTTCAAACTTACTTAAATCTTGGTAACATGCTATTGTAGCAGCAGTAACCGATCTAACAACTGCGCGAAACACTTGTTGTCTTATATAGGCGTTGCCGACCGCAGGGCCACAGTCTGATGTTTACATACCTCTGTATTTGAATACGCATGCCTATACCAGTTTCTTTAGCTCTTCAGTGTATGTTCATTATTCCTTTTTTATGACACAGCTGCCATCACTTTTTTTATCTAGCATCGTATAACACTTAAATACTGGATTAATTATTCAGCCGCCAGGATAGCCGTGAGCGATGATGCGCTGCTTCCTGGACTAGGAAAGGCGCGCCGGCAGCGGATCGAATCAGCCCGGCGGATTAACGACGAGGGCCGGTGTGGCTGCCAGCCTGGATGTGGTTTTTAGGCGGTTTTCCACATCCCGAGGTGAATACCAGGCTGGTCCCCACGTTCCGCCTCTATTACACGCGTCGCAGACATTTGAAACTTGTTCGCACTATTTCACGATTTACACTAGACGCAGACAGTTGGGGTACACTGATTCCGTCCTGGGGGGGGTTACGGGGTGGCAGCAGAAGCGCATCCGGCCATCCCTAACACTAACATTGCCAAATCCGTTGTAACCACGCCGACCCTGCCATCGCTGCGGGACTATGGCGTAAGCGAAAGAAGAAGAAGACGTACTGGATTAATTAATCATTGGTGTTTCTCTCTCTGCCTTTTGTTTATGTATGTCTGACTGAGTGTGCAAGTTTGTATATTGGTGTGTGTGTGTGTGTGTGTGTGTGTGTGTGTGTGTGTGTGTGTGTGTGTGTGTGTGTGTAGTCTCTGTAAATGGGAGATTTGAGGATAACCTAATTTGATGCGCTTTGCTGCAGATTGGCGACATTCCAATCGAGAAGCTGCCGAAGGAGGCCCTGGAGAACTTCTACGCGGCGGGCAGCGCTCCTGTCCCCTCCGTTGTGAGGCCTGACAACTCTACTGCCAGCGCCGGCAGCGTGCCCCAGGCGCAGCCAGTGCAGATGAAGGTACGTCACGTCACTGCTCACCACCACCGGGAGCGTTCATTTCCACGATGAAAATTTCTGCTCCCCTGCTTTTCAAGTTCAAATCGTAAATCGACGCCGATGAGTTTACTGACGTATCGTATGTTTGATACAGTACGTCCATGCGTTACTGTCCGCAGCTCGTGGTCTCTCGGTTGCGTTCTCGCTTCCCGAGCAAGGGGTCCCAGGTTCGATTCCCGGCGGGGTCAGGGATTTTTCACCTGCCTCGAGATGACTGGGTATTTGTATTTTCCTCATTATTTCATCATCATTCATGAAAGTGGCGAAATTGGACTGAGCAAAGGTTGTGAAATTTGTACGGTCGCTGATAACCGCGCAATTGAGCGCCCCACAAACCAAACATCATCATCACCATACATTACTCGGTTCTAGTAGCGCTATGGTCGCTTAAGCACACGGACCGTGCTGTCGAACGTCAACGTTGAGCGTGCCAAGTTCAACGTGCTGCTGAACGCTCAGGGACGATGCGACTTGTGCATACGGTACGTGGGCCCCAACGTGGTTAAAGCGATCGCAAACGCACTCCAGCGGCAGTTGAGGGATGTTTCTAGTTCGTAAATCACACTGTTTACTCAGCGGACGCCCGTAAAACTCCCACGTTATCTCTATTAAAACGCACATTTCCTCCATCGTCCACGAAAAGGAAAGTACCATGTCCAATCGATAAGAACACAGGCTAATAGAAGTTCCATTACAAACAGTGCGGTACAAATTTGGAATACTTCTCCGCATAAGATAAACATTATTTCATCATTCCCACATTTTAGCAAAACCCCAAGGTCAGTCTTACTTGATCACTGTTCCTACCCAGTATCAGTGTGTGTGTTGGGGCTTATGGGCGCTCAACGTCTAGGTCCAAGTAGCAGAATCTTTGCAATATGTGAATTACGAAGCGTAAAAGAAAAAGGAGCAAAATATCTTTATACAAGTAGTGCAAGCTGTCCTGTAGATTAAGCAAATCGAACAAAGTCACCCCTCAAAAAAAGGTGAACTTATATTTACATAACATCAAATATTATAACTGGAAGGAGAAACAGCATTGATCGTATTTTTTTGTTTTATTATCCGCAAAATCGATTTTCGATCACTTAGTGACCATGCTCAGTGTTGTAATATACAATTAAAATTGATAGGCACTGGTATCAACAAGCTTAGAGCTCAGATATTGCTGTACACGTTCAGAAAGACTCCCGAACGTGCTATTCCACGCTATGACGTCAGAAACTCGGAACGCTCAACGCTCAACGTTCGGATGCATGGTCCGTGTGCCAACGGCTTTACAGTTGTCTTGTTCTGAGACAGGATAGAGGAAAGTTAGGGGCTTTGTGGTCAGTCTGCAATTTCCGAGCGTCGAGGAGCAAATGCAGGAAGACAAGTTGCCAGTGAAGGCTGGCTGATGACTTGGATCAGCACCAAACACTGTCGCAAGGCACTTACGAGAGATGTAGATTGGCACTCGTCAGGATGCTTGGTGCAGGGGACTCGTGGGATTCAGGCGTCTGACTAACACTTTTTATTTGTGATCAGACTAACTACTACACTGAAGGCTACTTCTAAATATTAGAAAAAGCAAAGGAGGCAACTGGTTGCACAACAGTGTGTATGAAGTCACGGGGGCAGATGCTAACAGAAGTAGTGAACACTAGCAGCACGTTACGTACTAACTTGAGAGCAGCACTCCCAGTGAAGAAAACAGACGTGTCGGAGCTTACCGAGGCTGGCCTCGAGCAACACGGAGTCGGCGCCTCAGCCATCTGACTGAGAACTCCCTCTGAATACAAAAACATGGGTTTTTAAATTATCGTGGCGTGGAACCATTTCTTTCTTCCTACAGCCGACCCACCAATCCACCAGCAATTAACAAGCTTTTGCCAATTTGGCAAGTCGTTCTCCACATCCAGAGCGCCTCTGACCGACCACATTCATACTACTGGCCATTAAAATTGCTACACCACGAAGATGGCGTGCTACAGACGCGAAATTTAACCGACAGGAAGAAGATACTGTGATATGCAAATGATTAGCTTTCCAGAGCCTTCCCTCAACGTTGGCGCCGGTGGCGACACCTTACAACGTGCTGACATAAGCAAAGTTTCCAACCGATTTCTCATACACAAACAGCAGTTGACCTGCGTTGCCTGATGAAACGTTGTTGTGGTGCCTGTGTAAGGAGGAGAAATGCGTACCATCACGTTTCCGACTTTGATAAAGGTCGGAATGTAGTCTATCGCGATTGCGGTTTATCGTATCAAGACATTTCCACTCGCGTTGGTCGAGATCCAATGACTGTTAGCAGAATATGGAATCTATGGGTTCAGGAGGGTAATACGGAACGCCGTGCTGGATCCCAACGGCCTCGTATCACTAGCAGTCGAGATGACAGGCATCTTATCCGCATGGCTGTAACGGATCGTGCAGCCACGTCTCGATCCCTGAGTCAACAGATGGGGACGTTTGCAAGACAACAACCATCTGCTCGAAAAGTTCGGCGACGTTTGCAGCAGCATGGACTATCAGCTCGGAGACATTGGCTGCGGTTACCCTTGACGCTGCATCACAGACAGGAGCACCTGCGATGGTGTACTCAACGACGAACCTGAGTGCACGAATGGCAAAACGTCATTTTTTCGGATGATCCCAGGTTCTGTTTACAGCGTCATGATGGTCGAATCTGTGAATGCACATTGGAAGCATGAATTTGTCATCGCCATACAGGCGTATCATCCGGCGTGATGGTTTGGGGTGCCACTGGCCATTGGTTTCACGTCTCGGTCACATCTTGTTCGTATTGACGGCACTTTGAATAGTGGACGTTACATTTCAGATGTGTTACGACCCGTGGCTCTACCCTTCATTCGATCCCTGCGAAATCCTACATTTGAGCAGGATAATGCACGAGCGCATGTTGTAGGTCCTGTACGGGACTTTCTGGATATTGAAAATGTTCGACTGCTGCCCTGGCCAGCACATTCTCCAGATCTCTCACCAATTGAAAACGTCTTGTCAATGGTGGCTGAGCAACGGGCTTGTCACAACACGCCAGTCACTACTCTTGATGAACGGTGGTATCGTGTTGAAGCTGCATGTGCAGCTGTACCTGTACACGTCGTCCAAGCTCTCTTTGACTCAATGCCCAGGCGTATCAAGGCCGTTATTACGGCCAGAGGTGGTTGTTCTGGGTACTGGTTTCTCAGGATCTATGCATCAAAATTGTGTGAAAATGTAATCACATGTCAGTTCTAGTAAAATATATTTGTCTAATGAATACCCGTTTGTCATCTGCATTTCTTCTTGGTGTAGCAAGTAGTGTATATTTCTCCCCTATTCCTACTCGGTAGGTAGGTATGCTTCTGGGTTTTACGCTAACAAATTCCAACTTTAGTATCAATAGCGTCCAGCTGAAATCTAAACTCACTGCCATGCTGTTATGGCCAGCAACAACAATGTTTTACATCACTTTGCCCCCCGCTCCGTCCTTCTGTGAGTGGGAACTGCTGTAGTAGTACTCTAACATGTGTAGACCCACTGACGTTGCAGCTCTCAGGAGGAAGTATCGAGCTTGCTGCCTCTGCTAAGACGTGCCTTTTCGTGACCATCTTCTACAGTGACGCCTTACGACAGCATCTAGGCGGTGGATGGAGTTAACTGGTTAATCCTCTGAAGTGATATTTCCCCCCTGGGATAGCTGCCCAGAGCGTCTGCAATTTCACGTTACGGCAAGAAAGGAAGAATGAATTGTTTGTTGGTGTTAATAACGACCATCCTCCTTTATCTCCTCTGCATTACCGTGGATGACGTGTCACTGAGCACATTTGTTCTGTGCATGCAGTACACGTGAGGCGCCTAGTTGTTTCCACTGCACTGTGTGGAATACGAAGGTTCTGTTATTGTGCTCTAACATGCTGTCTTCAAGTTGATGTCCCCAGCGCAGAAAACAGCACGCAGGTCGGAGGTTCTGTATCTTGAGGCTGAACTGACTTCTAGCGAGGTTCTGTTCTGAAATAATGTACCACTTCTTTGGGACGCCACTCGCGTATTTTAATATAGCCACACGATAAGACTACAAGATCTCAATACAACACCTTCTGATACAGCAAAGTACTTGATCAAACACAATGTTTACGAAAATGTATCTTTACACTATTTGTGGCACGTGTCTGTGCCTCATGACTACCGGAGTGAATCTTTTAATACTGAATATTAGCAAACACATCCTGCGACAGACAACATGTCTGTTCTTATCGACTGCCTAATCCAGAGTGTCGAACAGGAACTTAAATAAAAATTGGAAACACGTCCTACGATAGACAACATGTCTGTTCTTCTAGACTGCCTAATCCAGAGTGACGAACTGCCCGAAACACTTCGCGCACCATACACCAAAAGGCGTGACCCGAACGGTTCCGAAGTGCTTCGCTGCAATTTCGTCTGCAATTTCGTCAGTCTTTTGTTTTTGATTTAAATTGTTTTTAATAATTTTAAAATAACTGATTGATAGTCAGCTGTTGAGAGATATTTATGTTAAAAAGTGAAGTCATTTCAGTGAGTAGTTTAACTAATAATGATAACTATACTTTAACGTTTTGGCGCCCTTGCTCCGAACACAGCAGCCAATCACAGAGCAGTAGCATTATGCAGGTGGTTTTTCTCACTGGAATGGTACCGAATCTAACATTTGTCACAGGTACCTCACACCATATCATCACATTCCGTCATCTACACTCCTGGAAATTGAAATAAGAACACCGTGAATTCATTGTCCCAGGAAGGGGAAACTTTATTGACACATTCCTGGGGTCAGATACATCACATGATCACACTGACAGAACCACAGGCACATAGACACAGGCAACAGAGCATGCACAATGTCGGCAATAGTACAGTGTATATCCACCTTTCGCAGCAATGCAGGCTGCTATTCTCCCATGGAGACGATCGTAGAGATGCTGGATGTAGTCCTGTGGAACGGCTTGCCATGCCATTTCCACCTGGCGCCTCAGTTGGACCAGCGTTCGTGCTGGACGTGCAGACCGCGTGAGACGACGCTTCATCCAGTCCCAAACATGCTCAATGGGGGACAGATCCGGAGATGTTGCTGGCCAGGGTAGTTGACTTACACCTTCCAGAGCACGTTGGGTGGCACGGGATACATGCGGACGTGCATTGTCCTGTTGGAACAGCAAGTTCCTTTGCCGGTCTAGGAATGGTAGAACGATGGGTTCGATGACGGTTTGGATGTACCGTGCACTATTCAGTGTCCCCTCGACGATCAGCAGAGGTGTACGGCCAGTGTAGGAGATCGCTCCCCACACCATGATGCCGGGTGTTGGCCCTGTGTGCCTCGGTCGTATGCAGTCCTGATTGTGGCGCTCACTTGCACGGCGCCAAACACGCATACGACCATCATTGGCACCAAGGCAGAAGCGACTCTCATCGCTGAAGACGACACGTCTCCATTCGTCCCTCCATTCACGCCTGTCGCGACACCACTGGAGGCGGGCTGCACGATGTTGGGGCGTGAGCGGAAGACGGCCTAACGGTGTGCGGGACCGTAGCCCAGCTTCATGGAGACGGTTGCGAATGGTCCTCGCCGATACCCCAGGAGCAACAGTGTCCCTAATTTGCTGGGAAGTGGCGGTGCGGTCCCCTACGGCACTGCGTAGGATCCTACGGTCTTGGCGTGCATCCGTGCGTCGCTGCGGTCCGGTCCCAGGTCGACGGGCGCGTGCACCTTCCGCCGACCACTGGCGACAACATCGATGTACCGTGGAGACCTCACGCCCCACGTGTTGAGCAATTCGGCGGTACGTCCACCCGGCCTCCCGCATGCCCACTATACGCCCTAGCTCAAAGTCCGACAACTGCACATACGGTTCACGTCCACGCTGTCGCAGCATGCTACCAGTGTTAAAGACTGCGATGGAGCTCCGTATGCTACGGAAAACTGGCTGACACTGACGGCGGCGGTGCACAAAGGCTGCGCAGCTAGCGCCATTCGACGGCCAACACCGCGGTTCCTGGTGTGTCCGCTGTGCCGTGCGTGTGATCATTGCTTGTACAGCCCTCTCGCAGTGTCCGGAGCAAGTATGGTGGGTCTGACACACCGGTGTCAATGTGATCTTTTTTCCATTTCCAGGAGTGTATATACCTCTTGGATCTCCACTGCTCTGGGAACAGCTCCTTGGAGCCTAATATGATGGCTGACTAAGCCAGAAATATTACAACGTCTCTCATGTTACTATTTATCTCCGGTAACCTAACCGCTACTACGTCTGCCTGGTCTCTGCATTGTGTCTCTAATTTCCTACCTTGCATAGCCTTTGATGGCTCCGAATAGCCTTAAGCGTAACAACGTACAAGACGTTACGTCGTCAATATGTGACACGGTATTTCTAACTATTGACATAGTGTTCCACATGACTTTTTTGTGACAGGGCCGTTAAATAATCGTGAGTAAACTAGCCATGGTTTCCTTCGGGGTTAGCGTCAACCTCTCATTGTCATCCTTATCGTTATGCTTTATTTTGATATAGTCATATAGCTGCAGCTCGAGGTAAGCAGAACGGACAAAAATAAGTCACCTCCAAAAGCATACTGGATGCCGCCTCTGGCCTCGGTAACGGACTCAGTTCGGCGAGGGAGAAAGTCCGCAAGTTCCGTTATGTACACTGTACCCAGATCCAACTACTCAGTGATGACTAGATCCCAGATTGCAAATAGTTCATTCCTACATTTCACCCGCTGTTCCCGGTAGTCCTAAATATTTTCTATTGGACTGAGATCGGGTGATTTAGCGGGCCAGCCGAGGTGCGATTTGGTGACTAAATGTTGGCCGGACCAGGTACGTACGGTTAAAGCCCTGTGGACATTACTATTGTCATCTCGGAAGACGCGAGTGATCACAGTACACTCATCACGCAGATGTAGAAGAAGGGCAACACTTGGTCACCGAGAAAGTTAACATAAACATACTGGTTCATGTTCAAAATAACGTGAATGAGCGGGACCTATACATGCTACGAAAAATTGTCTCAAAACTTCACAGAATCTGTTCCAGTTTGAACTACACCCTCTACACACATTGTAGGTTAGACGTCTCATTGGGCCACTGGTGTACTCCTCTGTGAACCGGGTATTAAATTTGCTTGCACATTTTTTCCTCCTTACATTTGAGCCTTGAGAATGGCAGCGTGTGCTCCTGTCAAAATATCGGCGGTGTTCGACGACGTCACCCGGTAGCAAACCCGTAAGTTATTTGAACATTCGATTCGCCGGGAAACGTTAAAGAGATGAAATCGTTTGTCAGCTCTGCACTAGAGGAGTATTCCAGTGGTGTTCCGCGGACGATGTCCTCCCAGTGTGCGCATGCACAGACTTTCGCCCATCAGTCAGCGCGTGAGGCCTCTCCCTGGACCGTAACTCTCGCCGCAGTGAGTGAGAGTTTCACTGCGGTAACCGCCGCCTTTGGGTCAGACCGTATTTCCTCAGGCTCTGCTCCTTTCTCCCGGGTATCTGTGGTCAGTTTGTCGCTAGCTCCGTGATCAGGACACCGCCATACGCCACAGAAGGGGCCCCATCCGGTCTGAACTCAACATGAAACTGAGTATGCGTATTGCTCCTAATGAGGACCCGTATATATATATATATATATATATATATATATATATATATATATATATATATATATATATATATATATATATATATCGCAAACCACTGCAAACTTAGTGACGAAGGGAACATCGTACCACAATTATCAGTTTCCGATTTTTTTTCCTACTCCATTCAGATGCTTTTTCTTTCTCTCTCTCTCTCTCTCTCTCTCTCTCTCTCTCTCTCTCTCTCTCACTCCCTCTCTCTCTCTCCCTCTCTCTCTCTCTCTTTCTTTCTTTCTTTTTCATCAATCTTCTGACTGGCTTGACGCAGTCCGTCACGAATTCCTCTCTTGTTGCAACCTCTTCATTTCAGAGAGTAGCACTTGTAACCTACGTCCTCAGTTATTTGCTGGTTGTATTCCAATCTCCGTCTTCCACTATAGTTTTTACCCTCTACGTCTCCATCTAGCACCATGGAGGTTATTCCCTGACATCTTAGCAGATATCCTATCAGTCTATCCTTCTTCTAGTCAGTGTTTTCCATATATTCCTTTCCTCGCCGATTCTGCACAGGAACTCGTCATTCCTTACTTTATCTGGCTACCTAATTTTCAACATTTGCCTCTAGCACCACATTTCAAATGATTCGATTGTCTTCTGTTTTGATTTTCCCACAATCCACGTTTCACGACCAACAGTCTGCTGTGCTCCAACGTACATTCTCAGAAATTTCTTGCTCAAATTAAGGCCTATATTTGGGACTAGTAGGTTTCTCTTGTCCAGGAATGCCCTTTGCGCCAGCGCTAGTCTGCTTTTGATGTCCTTGCTCCGTCCGTCATTCCTTAACTTCATCTGCTTCGTGATCACCAATCCTGTTGTTAAGTTTCTCGCTGTTCTCATCTCTGCTACTTTTCATTACTCTTATCTTTCTTCGATTTAATCTCATTTCATATTCTCTACTCATTAGACTGCTCATTCCATTCAGCAGATCCCGTAATTCTTTTTCGTTTTCACTGAGGATAGCAATGTCATCAGTTTAATCCGAACACTTTGTTCTTCATCTTCCACTCTCATTATTCCCTGTCACCTCTTGCATATGTTGCATCTTACCCATCTCTCCCTACAGGTTAACCCTATATCTCCCAGAATTTTGAACATCTTTCACCATTTGACTTTGTCGAACGCTATTTCCAAGTCGACAAATCCTTGAACGTTTCTTGATTTTTCTGTAGTCTTGCTTCCATTATCACTCGCAACGTCATAAGTGCCTCTCTGGTGCCTTTACCTTTTCTATTGCCAAACTATCCATGACCTAACACATCATCAATTTTCTTTTCCATTCTTCTATATATTCTTCTTGTCAGTAACTCGGATCCATGATACGTTAAACTGGTTGTGCTGTAACTCCAGCACTTGTCGCTATTGCTTGTCTTCAGAATTATGGGCTAGTATTTTTCCGAAAGTCAGATGGTATATCGTCAGATTCATACGTGCTATACACCAACGTGTATAGTCTTTTTGTTGCCTCTTTCCCCAATGAACCTAACACAACACAAACTTTAGAGCAGAAGCATTGTCGTACTATCCTTGAATACCAGTCGTCCAAATTTGCGCAACTTGAGTTCCCGACAGTAACCTCGCCTTTCATCGAAAGATTGCCTTTAGGTTCCCCGGGGCTCTCTGTTACACTTTCGTATCAGCTGTACCAAATTGTTGCGATCCTGACAGCGCGCCTCTAAATGCGTTCAAAGTATGTTAACAAGCCTAATTGACAAGAATTCCAACGCCGAAATAATAGTCTAAAACATGTCGCCTTAGCATCTTCCATGCGATTTCCTTTCCATATCCACAGCACATACTCAGTATTATCAAATGGTTCAAATGTCTCTGAGCACTATGGGACGTAACATCTTAGGTCATCAGTCCCCTAGAACGCAGAACTACTTAAACCTAACTAACCTAAGGACATCAGAGGCAGGATTCGAACCTGCGACCGTAGCAGTCCCGCGGTTCCGGACTGTACCGTCTAGAACCGCAAGGCCACTTCAGTATTATCATTATCATCAACATATCATCATCATCATCATCATCATCATCATCATAATCATCATCACCACCACCAACTTCCTTTCAAGGATTAGGCTGTTGCCTGTTCCCAGCTCACAAACAAAATCTTCGCATCTTTTTCAAGGTCTTCGAATACCGCTCTCCCATTCGGCTTGGAGTTCAGGATATTCTGGAAAATTCTGTGGCCTGACATTCTATGAGGTATTGTCTCCAGTCTTCATGACATTTTTGAGTTCTTGTATTCATGTTGAAAATATTTTATTCTGTTCTAATATATTCAGTTTTTAATTATGTCTCTCCTTTTGCAGCCCTTCATCTTCCTTAGGAAACCTCATCTTTGTCGTTTCAATCTTTTTTTTATTTTTGTATTACCAGACATTATATAGTTATATTTCTCGCATCTTCCCCCTATGAAACATGGACCTTGCCGTTGATGGAGAGGCTTACGTGCCTCAGCGATACAGATGGCCGCACCGTAGGTGCAACCACAACGGAGGGGTATCTGTTGAGAGGCCAGACAAACGTGTGGTTCCTGAAGAGGGGCAGCAGCCTTTTCAGTAGTTGCAGGGGCAACAGTCTGGATAATTGACTAACCTGGCCTTGTAATACAAACCAAAACGGCCTTGCTGTGCTGGTACTGCGAACGGCTGAAAGCAAGGGGAAACTAAAGCCGTAATTTTTCCCGAGGGCATGCAGCTTTACTGTATGGTTAATGAAGATGGCGTCCTCTTGGGTAAAATATTCGGATCTCCGGGCGGGGACTACTCAAGAGGACGTCGTTATCAGGAGAAAGAAAACTGGCGTTCTACGGATCGGAGCGTGGAATATCAGATCCCTTAATCGGGCAGGTAGGTTAGAAAATTTAAAAAGGCAAATGGATAGGTTAAAGTTAGATATAGTGGGAATTAATGAAGTTCGGTCGCAGGAGGAACAAGACTTTTGGTCAGGTGAATACAGGGTTATAAATACAAAATCAAATAGGGGTAATGCAGGAGTAGGTTTAATAATCAATTAAAAAATAAGAGTGCGGGTAAGCTTCTACAAACAGCATAGTGAACGCATTATTGTGGCCAAGACAGACACGAAGCCCACGCCTACTACAGTAGTACAAGTTTATATGCCAACTAGCTCTGCAGTTGATGAAGAAATTAATGAAATAAAATGATGAGATAAAAGAAATTATTCAGGTAGTGAAGGGAGACGAAATTTTAATAGTCATGGGTGATTGGAATTCGAGAGTAGGAAAAGGGAGAGAAGGAAACATAGTAGGTGAATATGGATTGGGGCTAAGAAATGAAAGAGGAAGCAGCCTGGTAGAATTTTGCACAGAGCATAACTTAATCATAGCTAACACTTGGTTCAAGAATCATAAAAGAAGATTGTATACATGGAGAAATCCTGGAGATACTAGAAGGTATCAGATAGATTATAAAATGGTAAGACAGAGATTTAGGAAACAGGTTTTAAATTGTAAGACATTTCTAAGGGCAGATGTGGACTCTGACCACTATTGGTTATGAACTGTAGATTAAAACTGAAGAAATTGCAAAAAGGTGGGAATTTAAAGAGATGAGACCCGGATAAAGTGACTAAACCAGAGGTTGTACAGAGTTTCAGCGAGAGCATAAGGGAACAATTGACAGGAATGGAGGAAAGAAGTACAGTAGAAGAAGAACGGGTAGCTCTGAAGGATGAAGTAGTGAAGGCAGCAGAGGGTGGAAGGAGAATATAGAGCGTCTATACAAGGGCGATGTACTTGAGGACAATATAATGGAAATGGAGGAGAATGTAGATGAAGATGAAATGGGAGATACAATACTGCGTGAAGTGTTTGACAGAGCACTGAAAGACCTGAGTCGAAACAAGGCCCCGGGAGTGGAAAACATCTACCATCTGGTGAGCAAGATATACGAGACAGGCGAAATACCCTCAGACTTCAAGAAGAATATAATAATTTCAATCCCAAAGAGCGCAGGAGTTGACAGATGTGAAAATTACCGAACTATCAGTTTAGTAAATCACAGCTGCAAAATACTAACACGAATTCCTTACAGACGAATGGAAAAACTCGGGGAAGATCAGTTCGGATTCCGTAGAAATATTGGAACACGTGAGGCAATACTGACCTTACGACTTACCTTAGAAAAAAGATTAAGGAAAGGCAACCCTACGTTTCTAGCATTTGTAGACTTACAGAAAGCTTTTGACAATGTTGATTGGAATACTCTCTTTCAAATTCTAAAGGTGGCAGGGATAAAATACAGGGAGCGAAAGGCTATTTACAATTTGTACAAAACCAGATGGCAGTTATAAGAGTCGAGGGGCGTGAAAGGGAAGCAGTGGTTGGGAAGGGAGTAAGACAAGGTTGTAGCCTCTCCTCCATATTATTCAATCTGCATATTGAACAAGCAGTAAAGGAAACAAAAGAAAAATTCGGAGTATGCATTAAAATCCATGGAGAATAAATGAAAACATTGAGGTTCGCCGATGACATTGTAATTCTGTCAGAGACAGCAAAGGACTTGGAAAAGCATTGGACGGAACAGACAGTGTCTTGAAGACGATGAACTGTGGATGTTACATTTCAGATGTGTTACGACCCGTGGCTCTACCCTTCATTCGATCCCTGCGAAACACTACATTTCAGCAGGATAATGCACGACCGCATGTTGAGGGTCATGTACGGGCCTTTCTGGATACTAGAAATGTTCGACTGCTGCCCTGGCCAGCACATTCTCCAGATTTCTCACTAATTGAAAACGTCTGGTCAATGGTGGCTGAGCAACTGGCTCGTCGCAATACGCCAGTCACTACTCTTGATGAACTGTGGTATCGTTTTGAAGCTGCATGGGTAGCTGTACCTGTACACGCCATCCAAGCTCTGTTTGACTCAATGCCCAGGCGTATCAAGGCCGTTATTACGGCCAGAGGTGGGTGTTCTCGGTACTCATTTCTCAGGATCTATGCACCCAAACTGCGTGAAAATGTAATCACGTGCCAGTTCTAGTATAATATATTTGTCCAATGAATACCCGTTTATCATCTGCATTTCTTCTTGGTGTAGCAATTTTATTGGCCAGTAGTGTACTTTGTGCACATAGTTAGACAACCGACTCGTGAGGGTAACATCGTAGACCTCAGGGCAACAGACAGACCTGAACTTATCGAATCAGTTAACAGATCAAGGTATTAGTGACCGTAAGGCTGTGATAGCACCTATGGTAACGGGTCTTACAGAGAATGTTAAGGAAGATAGGAAGATATTTTTGCACAGCAAGACTGACAACATACAAATTTCAAAGCTTATGGGCAGTCAGCATCAAATTTTCGGTGATGAGGACGAAGATGTAGAGGACAAATGGAAGAAATTGCATGACATCGTCCACTGTGACCTAGACAAGTACGTTGCGAGTACGGTCTTAGAGGATGGGAAAGACCCACCATGCATCAATAGCCTTGTTAGAAAACTACTACGTAAACAAAGAGAACTTCATCTCAGATTCAAGAAAATTAAAAACCTAGCTGACGAACAAAAGCTGGACGAAGCGAAAATGAGCGAAAGGAGAGGAAAGAGAGAAGTGTTCAGTAACTTTGAATGTAAAACTTTGTCAACAAGACTGAGTAAAAACCGTAAGAGATTTTGGTCGTACGTAAAATCAATAAGTGGGTCACAATCATCTGTTGATTCACTCAGTGACCATATTGGCACCTGAAACGGCAGGTAACAGAGACAAGGCCGAAATACTGAATTTGGTCTTCCGAAATTTTTTCACCGTGGAAGATCGTAACACGGTCCCTCCTTTCAATCGTCGTACGAACGTCGCAATGGCAGATGTTGAGATAACCGATCGCGGAATAGAAAAACAGCCACAGCATATAGCAGTGGAAAGGCGTCAGAACTAAATGCGATACCTGTAAGATTCTACAAAGATTATGCATAAGAACTTGCTCCCATTCTATCAATATTTTATCGTAGATCCCTTGAGTAACGAAGGGTACCTAGCGATGGATGAAAGCGCAGGTCATTTCCGTTTTTAAGAAGGGCTGTAGGACACAATTATAGACCTATATCGTTGACGTAAATCTGTTGTAAAATTATGGAACATGTTTTATGCTCAAGAATTATGACGTTTTCGGAGAGTGAAATCTCCTCCATAAAAATCAACTTGGATTCCTCAAACAGAGATCCCGCGAAACTCATTGAAAGTGTCTGCAGCAGTGTTCAATCCGTCACAAAGGCGTGGAGCGTAAATTCCATATTAACGTCCATTAACAGTTGTCCGGGTACTTTCGATCTGATACTGTACTTAATGCAGTGCTGTCGACTGCCTTTCATTACTTGAGGTTTACTGCTCGCAGTTTCCAAACTCAACGGTACTTAATGTAATCTCGACAACAGCAACTCATCAGATCTCACTCGCCATGGCGAATGGTGCTTCATTGCCTATAATTCAAGGCACGCGATGCACACAGTATTTCACGGTCGGTGTTCGAATATTGCTTTCGAATACAAAAACAGTGCTCTCCGAGCTTCCGCGACTGTTTCGCACAATATGAAGGCGACAGAAATTACTTTCACTCAGTGCCGGAATATGTTCTCAACGCGGCGTGAAATAAGGCCTTGAACTGCTTACCGCGTTCGGATGGATGCAAGTTTTCTTTGCTTTCTCCGCCTACGCTTCACGGCGGGTTCACAAGTTTTACGCCGAAATTAACGCAGAACGCAACCAGTCCTTCCGGAAAGGAGAGCGGTGAAGCAGAAGTCGTCCATCTTCTGAGGCAGGGAATGAGATCTGAGTTCAGTTAAAAGTGAGAAATCGACTTGGAGTAGCTCTCCACATTATAGCAATACTCGATAGACTCGTCAATACAACATCGTCCCAACCAGAGTGATTGAAATGCTGATGTCTGTGACTCTGTCTAGGCACCTTGTTCACTGAAGCTAAAAAAAAAAAAAAAAAAAAAAAAAAAAAACTAGTACAGGCATGCATATTCAAATACAGAGATATGTAAACAGGCAGAATACCGCGCTGCGGTCAGCAACGCCTATATAAGACAATTGTCTGGTGCAGTTGTTAGATCGGTTACTTCTGCTACAATGACAGGTTGTCTAGATTTAAGTGAATCTGAACGTGGTGTTGTAGTCTACGCATGAGCGATGGGACACAGCATCTCCGAGGTAGCAATGAAGTAGACATTTTCAAGCACGACCATTTCACGAGTGTACCGTAGAATCAGGACTCCGGTAAAACATCAAATCTCCGACATCGCTGCGGCCTGTAACCGATACTGCAAGAACGGGACCAATGACGACTGAATAGAATCGTTCATCGTGACAGAAGTGCAACCCTTTTGCAAACTGCTGCAGATTTCAATGCTTGGCCATCAGCAAGAGTCAGTGTGTTATCGATGGAACGAAACATCAATGATATGGCCTTTCGTGTACCCTTAATGACTGCACTACACAAAGCCTTACGCCTCGCCTGACCCCGTCAAAACCAACAATGGACTGTTGTAGATTGGAGACATGTTGCGTGGTCGGACGAGTCTCGTTTCAAATCGTATCGAGTGGATGGACATGTACGGGTATGGAGACACCCTCACGAATCCATGGACCCTGCATGTCAGCAGAGGACTGTTCAAGCTGGTGGAGGCTCTGTAATGGTGTGAAGCGTCTTAAGTTAGAGTGATATGGGAGTGTTACTGGAGCCACGATGTACCAATTCTGGACGTTTGGGGTGTCGCATGGTCCTGCTGGAATTGCTCAAGTCCGTCGGAATGCACAATGTACATGAATGGATGCAGGTGATCAGACACTGATACTTCTAGATATGACGCTGACAGGTGACAGCTACGTAAGCTACCCCCCCCCCCCCCCCCCATGACAAGAACATTATTGAGCACATCTGAGAAGCCTTACCCCTCGTACTCTTACGGATTTCTGGACAACCCTGCAGGATTTATGGTGTCAGTTCCCTCCAGCACTATTTCAGACATTAGTCGAGTCCATATCACGCTGTTTTGCGGCACTTCTGCGTGCTCGTGGGGGTCCTACACGATATTAGGCAGATGTACCAGTTTCTCTGGCTCTACAGTGTAGAAAGCAGCAGCACTTTGATACTTGGCGCAAAGGTACTGCGAAAAGAATGTACCAGTAGCATACAAGATGTCTGTTGCACAACGATATTCCTCTCGTTAGTGCTGCTAACATGCTTTCCTTAATCTGAGGACCGTATTACGCAGTTTAAAAACAGCGTAAATTTCTCTCATTCCTGACTGTTCGGCATCTACTCTGCCTTAACAGTAAACATAAACATTTTGTCGATCTGAAATTCTCAGTTCGAATGTGGCAAATAGCATTACATACAGGGACAAGAACCAGTAATTTGAATGCAACATTTATTCCAGAACTCTTCCACAAATTTTTCGCCCCTTATTTTGAGGCAATCAAAGTGTTCAGCAAGAAGTTAGTCGTCTCAAACACTTCAGGTGAATACGAAGAGTATTCTCTCACTAAGGTCAAGACAAATTACGTATGATCTTTATGTATGAGTTTGTGCATCGTCTCATATGACTCTATTGTTATGATACATTATGGTGCTGGTCAGTGGGTTGGAAGTAGGTGCCAATTGAGGCAGTAGGTTTTCAGTACTTCCAGGTCTCCATTCAATATTTTGTAGAGGTCATTAAAATTTTTGCATTGATATTAGATGGCCAAGTCGTCATTTTGTGTCTGGCCTGACGGCAATATATAGTTTGAAGAGAATGGGTGTTAGTGCCGAACCTTGCGGCAGGCCGTTATTCAGAACTATGATCTTGCTGTTCAAGGTGTGCAGGGAAATCTTGGTTTTCTTGTCTGTTAAGTTTTTGACTAAGGTGTAAGATAGTCTGCATCTGACAATTCTAATTAGCCTATGCAGTAGCCCCTCAATACATAGTGTATCGTAAGCTTATGTAAGATCTATGATCAGACCGCAGTGCAGATTATGAGGAACAGCACTTGATCGCTAACAATTTCTACCTGCTCTAACAGTCGCTTGGTATATAGGAAGGTTGACTTCAGTGTACACAGTTAAACTAGTCAGTAATATTCTCGTAAATAGTTTGTATGAGGATCACAGCAGGATATTGCTCTGAAATTCTTTGGCTTTTAGCACAGCTATGACCCCTGCTTCTTTCCAGACCTTAGGGATTGTAATTGTTCAGAGGCATTCTGCGCAGAGTTTGGCCAACCACCTTCTCCCCAATGTTCCTAGTTCCTTCAAGAATTTTGGTAGGATCTCGTCAAGCCCATCAACTTTTCCTACCTTTATCAGCTAAAAGGCCTGGATAATCTCTTCTGTTTCACCTTCTTTCAAAATTTGCGTGTTGACTGAATTATTAACTAAAATATTTTTCGGGGTACTTGAAATCTCTTTCTTTTCTGCATACGTGATCATCTGACAGTAAACCGTCGATGCTGATAAAACTACAAATAGTGAACGATGGGTTGAAAGAGTAGACCTTGACTGTACGTATAATTCAGTTAAAGTCTCGACAGTTACTGATAAAATAATGAGTAGTTATGCATTACTTGTAACACAGTACCATAATGCCTTTTTATATCTACACTACAAGCCATTGAAATTACTACACCAATAAGAACTACAGATGATAAACGGGTATTCATTGGACAAATATAGTATACTAGAACTGACACGTGATTACATTTTCACGCAGTCTGGGTGCATAGATTCTGAGAAATCAGTACCCAGAACAACCACCTCTGGCCGTAATAACAGCCGTGATACGCCTGGGCATTGAGTCAAACAGAGCTTGTATGACGTGTACAGGTACAGCTGCCCATGAAGATTCAACACGATACCACAATTCATAAAGAGTAGTGACTGGCGTATTGTGACGAGCCAGTTGCTCGGCCACCATTGACCAGACGTTTTCAGTTAGTGAGAGATCTGGAGAATGTGCTGGCCAGGACAGCCGTCGAACATTATCTGTATCCAGAAAGGCCCGTACAGGACCTGCAACATGCGCTCGTGCATTATCCTGCTGAAGTGTAGTGTTTCGCAGGGATCGAATGAAGGGTAGAGCCACGGGTCGTAACACATCTGAAATGTAACGTCCACTGTTCAAAGTGCAGTCAATGCGAATACGAGGTGACCCAGACGTGTAACCAATGGCACCCCAAACCATCACGCCGGGTGGTACGCCAGTAAGAAGATAACTAATACACGCTTCCAATGTGCGTTCACCGCGATGTCACCAAACACGGATGCGACCATCATGATGCTGCAAACAGAACCTGGATTAATCCGAAAAAATGACGTTTTGCCAGTCGTGCACCCAGGTTCGTCGTTGAGTACACCATCGCAGGTGCTCCTGTCTGTGATGCAGTGTCAAGGGTAACCGCAGCCACGGTCTCCGAGCTGATAGTCCATGCTGCTGCAAACGTCGTCGAACTGTTCGTGCAGATGTTTGTTGTCTTGCAAACGTCCCCATCTGTTGACTCAGGAATCGAGACGTGGCTGCACGATCCGTTACAGCCATGCGGATAAGATGCCTGTCATCTCGAGTGCTAGTGATACGAGACCATTGGGATCCAGCACGGCGTTCCGTATTACTCTCCTAAACCCACCGATTCCATATTCTGCTAACAGTCATTGGATCTCGACCAACGCAAGCAGCGAAGTCGCGATACGATGATCCGCAACCGCGACAGGCTACAATCCGACCTTTATCAAAGTCGGAATCGTGATGGTACGCATTTCTCCCCTATACACGAGGCATCACAACGTTTCACCAGGCAACGCCGGTCAACTGCTGTTTGTGTATGAGAAATCGGTTGGAAAGTTTCCTCTTGTCAGGACGTTGTAGGTGTCGCCACCGGCGCCAACCTTGTGTGAATGCTCTGAAAACCTAATCATTTGCATATCACAGCATCACCTTCCTGTCGGTTAAATTTCGCGTCTGTAGCACGTCAATTTCGTGGTGTAGCAATTTTAATGGCCAGTAGTGTATATGTCTGTATTTGAATAAGCATGCCTATACCAGTTGTTTGGCGCTTCAGTGTAAATTACGCTGCCAAATTAGTAATTCTCCCTTAAGGGGTCGGACCTGAGCCACCTTACGCTATGTCATTTTCTCGGAATGGACGACCGTGCAGCGTCTGTACGTAGAGAGAGAAAAACACGCCGATGCCGTTGCTTGTGCAGGTGGTGCGGTACACGCCCGGCACGGCAGAGGGCCGGCGCGTAGTGGAGTCGCACCTGTCGGCGCCCGCAGACGCTCGCGAGACGCTGGACCGCGCCGTGGTGGTGGCGGGCGAGGCGGGCGCCGAGGCGCAGCTGCAGCAGGCCGCCGCCGGCTACAGCCGCTACCTGCCGCTCAGCGTCGCGGGCGCCGCCTTCCCCGTGCCCGACGCGCTGCGCGGCCGCAACATCACCAGCGTCGTCATCCTCGCGCCGCTCGAGAGCCCGTCCCAGGTGAGTCACTAAACACCCCGCCACTGTTTCACAAGCAGGCTGTCAAAAGTTACGCCAGGCTGTTTGAGTAATGCAAACGGAGAAGCCGTATCGTAATAGCAATAGGGATCCCACAGGGTTCTATCTTTTGCGTTCAATTGACCTCGGAATACAGGGAGTTCCGAAGTGTTCTTATTAAACGTTCTAGGGGTAATGCATCACATCACTGGGAACGTCTTTTTGGAGACAAAATGCTCGCTAGCGCTTTCCAGCAACATGCAGCTTGTGTGTGAGATTTGTATTGCCTATCAGGGCAAGTCAAATGAAAACAGAACAACCGCCACAATGGTGCCTTGGAATTGTTGCATTCAGAAATAATCACTGTTGTATCCTCTTTGCCACTGTAGACTATTCTACCATAGGAATCAAGGGAGAGGATGTTGTTCATGTGGCCAGTATCCTCTATCTACAACATAACTGCACACGTGTATTAACAGGGTTCTTTATTTACTTTAACAGATACTTTAACAACCTCCATGTGTTGTGGTACAAGCTCTTCAATATTAATCCACGTTAGCCTCACTGCTGCTAAAGTACAAGTCCTGCCACTCACACTAATCTGGTCACAATGTACTGACAGATCCCAACTTGGAGTGCGAGTTAGTATGCCAGTGACCGAGTGGCTGTGATATTGACTGATACTGAGCCCTCCAGGCAGCGGCGGCGATCTAATTATTTGCGTCAAGAGGGCGTTGGCGGCGCGTTGCTTCCGAGTCTGTCTTTGGCCTCTCTCCTGATAGGCACGCTTCATCCGGCGCCTACTTTCGATCTTCTTGCTATATTTTTGCCGACCGGTGTGCTGGCAACAGCTTACGCCAGCACTATCACCACATATGTTAAGACATATATCCCACAAGGAGACAATACGATCAATTCCTGTTCCATAGAACGTGGTCAGCTACCAAAACCGACGTCTGTGCATGTCTTTCTTCATGTCGCCAGTGTGAAAATCACACTGAAAGATTCTGGCTGAAGCAGATGATGTTGCAGTATTTCGCAAACAAATCGTCGAAGTGTAGCCTTGGTCAGATTGCACTGAGGAACGATCGTTAGCAAAAGAATTCCATCTGACAGCATTCCGGGCATTTAGACATTACGGCACATCGCAGTTTTGCATAGTGTCTTTGTGACACTATGCATTGATTGTGGTTCCACACTCGAGGAACTCGACAACCAGAGTGTGCCTACAGTCAAAGAAGGAGGTCATCATGGCCTTAAGTGGTGCCATCACCTCGAGTCCAACGACAAAGCCGCCGGAGGAAATAACCCACATCTCCACCGTCAACGAAATCCAGAGCTGTTCACTCAAGTTCCTGTAAGATACACGATAACCCCGGCGCCATACTGTCAGTCGGATGAAGGCTACTCTTCAGCAGTTTGGTTGGGAAACACTGCAACATCCTCTGTAGAGCCCCAGTCTTTCGCTGTGTAATTTTTAAATCTTTGGTGACCTGAAGAAAGACATGCGTGGACATCAGTTTCAGTCGGACAAGGAAATGCAAGAGTGGGTGTGGTTGTGGATCTATCAACAGGCAACCATATTCTGCGAAACAGAAATTGATCGTCTCGTCTCCCAGTGGAATAAATATATTAACGCATGTGGCGATCACTTTTCAATGAAACCATCCCATGGTCTCGTAGTGGCGCATGTTCAGTTTTCATTTGACTGTTCCTTATATAATCCAGTCATCTGCTCTGCATGAGAGGGGGTAAGATGGGTTCCTGATTTACTTCTAAAATACTTTTCTCAAAATTACAGACACTCATTCTGGAGGTCTTCTTATTGGAAATCACTCTATCAGTTTACTGGAGTAGTTAGTATGCAGATGCTGCACTCGTGGGTAGTAGATACCTATAGTTCGGAGAAACCTCGTCATCACAGGGCTGGAGAATTCAGTAAAAAGAAATCTAGCATTGCACAGACGTATCAGTGAACATATTGTCTCTGACAAAAGCTGTTTCCCATGACTTGTTCTGACACCGCTATATGTTTGAAGCAAAACCCTGAAACACATTGTTTATGTCAAGTCTATGCCATTTTGTTTGAATCAGGAGGCAGAATTAGTCCTGTTCACAAATTATACAAGCATTGTTGTAAAGCCATGCAAAAAACTATGAACAGAGAGAATAATAATTTTGTGCTAGCTTTAAACGAAGAAGAAGGGAAACAAGAAAAAAAAGTAGTTTATTCAGTGCCTTAGGTGTCAATATTGATGAAGTCTTAAATGGGTCAAACCACTTAGTAGACTTGCTAAAAAGTTTAGGTTTGACTATTTTTAGCATAAGAATAATACCCAATTTTGGGGATGCAGAAGACAGTTAATTAAATATTTTGCATATTTTCATTCACTGATGTCAGACAAAAAGTATTCATTTCACAAAAGAAACTAATTAAAATTATGTGTGTGGTTAACTTCCCTAAAGCTTGCAGACACTTCCTTGAGCAGCGCCACAATACATTTATTCACTGAAATCTGTTATCAACAAACCATCTAAGTTTGACAGTAACAGAGATATTCACAAGTACACGATTATAAGAATAAATTATCCACGTTGCCCTTTAATGTAACTAACTTTGGCGCAGAAACAGATGAAATACGCAGCTATGTAACGCTTTGACAATCTACTGATGAAAATAAATTATCTGACATTAAATATGTTCCTCCTTAACAACAGTTTCTATACAATAGAGAAATTCTTGTATGGTCTTGAATCGAAATAATTAGTCATTTCTAGAGGAAAAACTTGTGGATGGATAGCATATATATATGGTGGAGGTGGTAAGGTCCCATACTCCGAGAAGTGTAGGAGACAATGCAGGAGACCTGCACTGCCGACTAGGCAAGGTTTATATACTTCCTCATTATATATATATATATATATATATATATTGTTGTGTCGCTGCCTCTGCCTATGGGTTTTGCAACCCAACTCACAATGACTTCAAATACCAAGCATTAGATTTTCATATTCTCTCACTCACTATATGCAAACTATTAGTCCTACAACAAAATGAACAGGACCTTTTCGCAGGAAATTTAATGTAGTTAAATTCTCTACTATGATAAGTTTTATCCGGAGGCCATAGTTTCAGAATTATTCTACAAGAACGTACAAAAGTGATCTTTAAACAGGTTTTTATTGAATAATACGTAAACTGTGGCAACCATCGAAAACATATCGCAGTACAAAATCTAACTAAATTAAATTTCCTACAAAAATGTTCTGTTAATTTTTTCTGTAGGACCAATAGTTTGCACATAGAGAGCAAGAGAATGTGAAAATTTCAAACGTGGTTTTTGAAGGCGTTGCAGGTTGCATAAAATCTATAGGCAGGGGCAGCTGAACCACCCTGTACCACCTTTTTATACAGGGTGTTAACAGCGGCTATTGTGCAGTGGAATATGAGTTGGGTATTTTTACTCAAGTATTGTGTGTGTGTGTGTGTGTGTGTGTGTGTGTGTGTGTGTGTGTGTGTGTGTGTGTGTGTTTTCAGAATCATTTCTCCTGTTTACATTGGTTAAATTAGTAAGTACAGCTTCCAGCGTTCTTTTCATTAGCAGTGTCCACTCGTTTGTTATATAATTAGTTCCATAAAACCTCAGTTTATATTGGATGATACTGTGATTCCCACGGTCAAATTTGTTAGATAGGTCACAGAGAATGCAAACCAGTGTTTTTCTTTATCTAATGCTTGTAAAGTTACCTTCTCAGGTGATTTGCTCTTATGAAACTCAAATTGCTATTTACTAAGGACATTATAGTAGGACCCTGTTCCAAAGTACATCGCCTTCTCAGAAATTTTGGAAAATGATGTCACTAGCAAACAGGTAGATACTTATTGGCTTCTCTCCAGTCACCTCTCTTACAGGTGACACACGGGAGTTGGACGGTTTTTAATGAAATAATACTCAGTCAACTTTAAAATTAATGCATGTTTTTATTACACAAAATCAAAGCTCATTATTTGCCGTTTTAGTTAACAAAGTTATTTGTGAAAAATAATGTCGTCAAGGTGATGTCCATCACTTCGAATGCAGGACTCAAGTCTCTTCTCAAAATCCTCCATCACACGGACTAAAATCTCTGCAGGGATGGCAGCAATTTCTTGAATGATGGAATTTTCAACTCGTCCAAATTTCGTGGTTTGTGGCTATAGACACACTTCTTAAGGTACCCTTATAGAAAAAAGTCACATACTGACAAGTCGGGAGACCTGGGAGACCAAGGAACATTGCCAAAACGTGAGATAATCCGGCCAGGAAAGATGTCTCTAAGAGCTGTCATTGAAGTGTTTGTGGTGTGTGATGTTGCCCCATCCCGCTGGAACCAAGCGCGTTTTAAAGGAATTCTTCGTCTTCTTAGTTCGGGTTTCAAGAATGTAACGAACCGAATTAACAATATCTGTGGCCCCGTTCTCTTCAAAAAAAAATAAGGTCCAATAATGCCAACAGAGCAAGAGCACACCAGACTGTTACTTTTTCTGAATGTAGAGGACGCTGGTGGATAAGGTGTGGATGCTCTGGAGCCCAGTAACGTAGGTTTTGCTTATTCACGGTCCCGTTTAAATGAAAATGAGCTTCATCACTCATCAATAAAATTTCCTTTTCATTCGATCCCAAAATCACTTGCATTCTGTAAGCGAAGTCTTCTCGCACAGCAAAATCACTTTCCTTATGTTTTTGGACAATGAGTATCTTGTAGGGATGGAAATTTAATTCTTTATGCAAAATTCGTCTAACCTATTCACGATTGATTCGTAACTCACTAGCATGACGTCTAGCTGACTGTCCTGGGCTTCTGACTGCCGCTTGCCTTACCCTTTCAACATTTTCTGGTGTCGTTACTCTACGTCTCGGGCCAGGATGCCTCTTATCCAGTATGTTTCAAGTTGATCTGAAGTCTTCCACCCACTGAGGATCAGTGGACAAAGTTCAAAACCATTGTACAATATGCTTTAGATGAGTATGTGCCAAACAAGATCGTAAGAGATGGAAAAGAGCCACCGCGGTACAACAACCGAGTTAGAAAATTGCTGAGGAAGCAAAGGGAACTTAACATAAACATAGCCAAAGCCTTGCAGACAAACAAAAATTACGCGAAGCGAAATGTAGTGTGAGGAGGGCTTTGCGAGAGGCGTTCAATGAATTCGAAAGTAAAGTTCTATGTACTGACTTGGCAGAAAATCCTAAGAAATTTGGGTCTTATGTCAAAGCAGTAGGTGGATCAAAACAAAATGTCCAGACACTCTGTGAACAAAATGGTACTGAAACAGAAGATGACAGACTAAAGGCCGAAATACTAAATGTCTTTTTCCAAAGCTGTTTCACAGAGGAAGACTGCACTGTAGTTCCTTCTTTAGACTGTCGTACAGATGACAAAATGGTAGACATAGAAATAGACGACAGAGGGATAGAGGAACAATTAAAATCGCTCAAAAGAGGAAAGGCTGCTGCACCTGATGGGATATCAGTTCGATTTTACACAGAGTACGCGGAGGAACTTGGCCCCCTTCTTGCAGCGGATTACCGTAGGTCTCTAGAAGAGCGTAGCGTTCCAAAGGATTGGAAAAGGGCACAGGTCATCCCCGTTTTCAAGAAGGGACGTCGAACAGATGTGCAGAACTATAGACCTATATCTCTAACGTCGATCAGTTGTAGAATTTTGGAATACGTATTATGTTCGACTGTAATGACTTTTCTGGAGACTATAAATCTACTCTGTAGGAATCAGCATGGGTTTCGAAAAAGACGGTCGTGTGAAACCCAGCTCGCGCTACTCATCCACGAGACTCAGAGGGCCATAGACACGGGTTCACAGGTAGATGCCGTGTTTCTTGACTTCCGCAAGGCGTTCGATACAGTTCCACACAGTCGTTTAGTGAACAAAATAAGAGCATATGGACTATCAGACCAATTGTGTGATTGGATTGAAGAGTTCCTAGATAACAGAACGTAGCATGTCATTCTCAATGGAGAGAAGTCTTCCCAAGTGAGAGTGATTTCAGGTGTGCCGCAGGGGAGTGTCATAGGGCCGTTGCTATTCACAATATACATAAATGACCTTGTGGATGACATCGGAAGTTCACTGAAGCTTTTTGCGAATGATGCTGTAGTATATCGTGAGGTTGTTACAATGGAAAATTGTACTGAAATGGAGGACGATCTGCAGCGAATTGACGCATGGTGCAGGGAATGGCAATTGAGTCTCAAAGTAGACAAGTGTAGTGTGCTGCGAATACATAGAAAGATAGATCCCTTATCATTTAGCTACAAAATAGTAGGTCAGCAACTGGAAACAGTTAATTCCATAAATTATGTGGGAGTGCGCATTAGGAGTTATTTAAAATGGAATGATCATATAGAGTTGATCGTCGGTAAAGCAGATGCCAGACTGAGATTCATTGGAAGAATCCTAAGGAAATGCAGTCCGAAAACAAAGGAAGTAGGTTACACTACGCTTGTTCGCCCACTTGTTGAATACTGCTCAGCAGTGTGGGATCCGTACCAGGTAGGTTTGATAGAAGAGATAGAGAAAATCCAACGGAGAGCAGCGCGCTTCGTTACAGGATCATTTAGTAATCGCGAAAGCGTTACGGAGATGACAGATAAACTCCAGTGGAAGAATTTGCAGGAGAGACGGTCAGTAGCTCGGTACGGGCTTTTGTTGAAGTTTCGAGAACATACCTTCACCGAGGAGTCAAGCAGTATATTGCTCCCTCCTACGTACATCTCGCGAAGAGACCATGAGGATAAAATCAGAGAGATTAGAGCCCACACAGAGGCATACCGACAATCTTTCTTTCCCCGAACAACACGAGACTGGAATAGAAGGGAGAACCTATAGAGGTAATCAGGGAACCCTCCGCCACACACCGTCAGGTGGCTTGAGCAGTATGGATGTAGATGTAGATCTGAGGATTGTGTTACTGCTCGGAACAGCTCCATGTCGACCGACATTAAACGGCGCACGAAACAATCGCTGCGCAGCAATAATAGACTCACCGCTTTTCACGAAACTGTCATTGACAAACACTCAACGTTGCAAGTCCCACTGCTCCATAGTGACTGAGCAAATGAAATCGCGCCTTGTGTGGATCAGAACTATCCCCACTACAACCACCTCCCACCACCCCAGTACTATGCAGGTCAAAACCGTCCGTCTCCCCTGTGTCACCCTGTGCAAGGGGGTTTAACAATGGCCTATTGTGCCATGGTATAATGATGGGGTTCTGTTACTGAAGACTTCTTGTAGCTAATCGCATCTGTCCGTGTGATCGTATTTTGGTTATTAGTCGACGACGAGACGCAGTCGTAGTGGCGCACCTGACAATAGGTCTACGCTGCCGGGACGGAGGCTCGTCCAGTTGGTGTGGCTGTGGCTACTGACGCTATCCCTGTTTGCAGGAGGAGGGCGCGGCGAGCGCGCGCTCTGACGAGGACCCCCCATCGCTGCCCGCGAGGCTGGCCAAGGTGCTGGCCGTGGCCGACCGCAAGAACATCGACGACTGGCTGGCGGCCGAGAAGCAGCTGCCGTCCACCAAGCAGAGCATCGTGCTGCTCGTCACGCCGCCGTGAGTACCCACACCATTTCAGCTGCCACATTC
Source organism: Schistocerca gregaria (assembly GCF_023897955.1). NCBI lineage: Eukaryota > Metazoa > Arthropoda > Insecta > Orthoptera > Acrididae > Schistocerca > Schistocerca gregaria. The sequence continues at coordinate 415,577,641 of NC_064924.1, forward strand.
TACAGGCTCTCTTTCGAAGATTAACCATATTAAACTTGCCCGCGAAAGGCAAAGGTCCCGAGTTCGAGTCTCGGTCGGGCACACAGTTTTAATCTGCCAGGAAGTTTCATATCAGCACACACTCCGCTGCAGAGTGAAAATCTCATTCTGGAATTAACCATATTCACTAGGTCATACGAGGGTCACTCCAAAAGAAATGCACACTATTTTTTTAAAAATTCCATCTTTTATTCTTCATGTTTGAAAGTTTTACAGTGTGGAGATACATCCGTTAGGAACAATATTTTCATTTCTCCACATAATTTCCATCCCTCTCAACTGCCTTAGGCCATTTTGGAACCAGCGCCTGTACACCCACACGGTAAAATTCTGGACCAAGCTATTGGAGCCACTGTTTGGCAGCATCCACAAAGGAGTCCCGAACAGTCTTCCAGTTTCCCAAAGAGATGATAGTGACATGGAGCCAGGTCAGGACTGTAAGGAGGGTGTTTCAGTGTTGTCCACCCGAGTTTTGTGATCGCTTCCATGGTTTTCTGACTGACATGTGGCCGTGCATTGTCGTGCAACAGCTAAACATCCTGCTTTTGCCGATGTGATCGAACACGACTCAGTCGAGCTTGAAGTTTCTTCAGCGTCGTCACATATGCTTCAGAATTTATGGTTGTTCCACTTGGCATGATGTCCACAAGCAAGAGTCCTTCAGAATCGAAAAACATCGTAGCCATAACTTTTCCAGCAGAAGGTGTGGTTTTGAATTTTTTTTCTTGGGTGAATTTGCATGATGCCACTCGATTGACTGCCTCTTCGTCTCTGGTGAAAAATGATGCAGCCATGTTTCATCACCTATCACAATTCTTCCAAGAAATTCATCTCCACCATTCTCGTACTGTTCCAAAAGTTCGCTGCATACCGTTTTTCTTGTTTCTTTGTGAGCCACTGTCAACATCCTGGGAACCCACCTCGCACAAACCTTTAACGCCAACACTTTCAGTATTCTGCAAACACTTCCTTCCCCTATCCCAACGTAGCGTGACAATTCGTTCACTGTGATGAGTCTGTCAGCAGTCACCAAATCGTTAACTCTCTGGACATTGTCTGGAGTATGTGCAGTACGAGGCCTGCCGCTGCGAGGACAATCCTCAATATTGCCGTGCCCGCTTTCATTACATAACCTGCTTGCCCACCGACTAACTGTACTGCGATCGACAGCAGCATCTCCATACACCTTTTTCAACATCTTGTGGATGTTTCCCACTGTGTCGTTTTCCCAGCACAGGAATTCTATGACAGCACGTTGCTTCTAACGAACGTCAAATGTAGCAGCCATCTTGAAGACATACTGTGACGGCGCCACTCACGGGAACAGGTTGAACTAAGTTCGAAAACAAGCGGCAAGGATGTATCTACACACTGTAAAACTTGCAGAATGAAAACTGTAATTTTATAAAAATAGTGTGCATTTCTTTTGGAGTGGCCCTCGTAGGAAGGAAAAATCTAGCAGAGACCATGAAACTTGGTGATGGTGATCGTTCCTCACTATGACATATTTTTCCAAAAGATGGATGCCTTGACGTAGACTTCGGTTTTACCAGATAGCCTCTTGGCTGTTCGGGAAATGTTCCACGTCGAAAATCACTTTGTCGTCTTTTCGGTAATGCTTGTCACTAGAGTTGTAAGACTACTGTAGGCTACTACTTTTTTAGTCATCGTTCGGTTTTCTGATTTGTCTGATGCGACCCGTCACAAATTCCTCTCCCGTGCCAACCTCTTCATCTCAGAGTAGCACTTGCAACGTATGTCCTCAATTATTTGCTGCATGTATTCCAATCTCTGTCTTCCTCTAAAGGTTTTGTCCTCTACAGCTCCCTCTAGTACCGTGGAAGTTATTCCTTGACATCTTAGCAGACGCCCTGTTATCCTATCCTTCTTCTTGTTAGTGTCTTCCGTATATTCCTTTTCTGACCGATTCTGCACAGAACCCCCTTATTCCTGATCTTATCAGTCCACCTAAAATTCAACATTCGTCTATAGCACCACATCTCAAATGATTCAATTCTGTACTGTCCCAGTTTTCCCACAGTCCATGTTTCACTACCATACAATGCTGTGCCCCAAACCCACATTGTCAGAAATTTCAGAAATTTCTTCCTCAAATTAAGGGCTATGTTTGGTACTAGAAGACTTCTCTTGGCCAGGAATGCCCTTTTTGCCAGTGTTAATCTGCTTTTTATGTCCTCCTTGCTTCGTCTGTCATGAGTTATTTTGGTGCCTAGGTATCAGAACTCCTTAACTTTATCTACTTCGTAACCATCAATCTTGATGTTAAGTTTCTCGCTGTTCACATTCTGCTACTTTTCACTGCTTTTGCCTTTTTTGATTTACTCTCAATCCATATTCTGTACTCATCAAGCTGTTCATTTCATTCAGCAGATCCTGTATTTCTTCTTCATTTTCACTCAGGACAGCAATGCCAAAAGGGAATCTTATCATTGACATCCTCTCACCTTGAATTTTAATTCCACCCTTGACCCTGTCTTTTATTTCCATCACTGTTTCTTCGACGTACAGAAAGAACATTAAGGGTGGGAGACTACAATCCTGTATTACACATTTTTTAATCGAGGCACTTCATTCTCGGTCTTTCACTCTTGTTATTCCCTCTCGGTTGTTGTACACCTTTACTACCAGAGAATTCGGTAAGTCAGCATGGATTACGGAAGTTTTCGTAACAGCTATAATCAGTTAAGATCGTACTGCATTACCTGCACGTTAGGTGTGTTGGTTAGCTAATACATGAATTAGGGAACTTGTACTTTTGGCCATAAAAATAAAAAAGCACGAAAACTCCCACTTACACGAAAATGCGAAACGGAGAGTTGTTGTTGTTTTTGTTGTTGTTGTTGTTGTTGTGCTCTTCAGTCCAGATACTGGTTTGATGCAGATCGCCATGCTGCTCCATCCTGTGCAAGCTTCTTCATCTCCCAGTTCCTACTGCAACCTACATCCTTCTGAATCAGTTTAGTGTATTCATCTCTTGGTCTCCCTCTACGATTTTTAACCTCCGCGCTGCCTTCCAATACTAAACTGGTGAACCTTTGGTGCCTCGGAACATGTCCTGGCAACCGATCCCTTCTTCTTGTCAAGTTGTACCACAAATTCCTCTTCTCACCAATTCTATTCAATACCTCCTCATTAGTTATGTGATCTACCCATCTAATCTTCATCATTCCTCTGTAGCACCACATTTCGAAAGCTTCTCTTCTCTTCTTGTCTAAACTGTTTATCGTCCATGTGTCACTTCCATACATGGCTACACTCCATACACACACTTTCAGAAACGACTTCCTGACACTTAAATCTATACTCGATGTTAACAAATTTCTCTCCTTCAGAAACGCTTTCCTTGCCATTGTCAGTCTACATTTTACATCCTCTCTATTTCGACCATCATCAGTAATTTTGCTCCCGAAATAGCAAAACTCGTTTACTACTTTAAGCGTCTCATTTCCTTATCGAATTCCCGCAGCAGTATCGAAAGCTTAAACATTATTTCGATCTTGCCATAAACTGTTCTTAATTATGTACAAAACAAAACTCCACATGAACAGTACGTTCTTTATTCAGACAAGTTACGCATATTATTATTCTTATTATTAGTGTTATTATTATTATTGACATTACTGAAGTCGTATAAATATGTTGCTCAGCATAACTGTTATATATCAGATACTACTAATTTCGCTCTCTCATATTTATCTGAATTTAAAAATTTGTGAACATCCATGTATATCTTCGAGCCGCACTGTGCTCTAATGCTGTTTTTGCGAATTCCTCATCACAAAACTTCACCAGGCGATGACCCGAACCACAGGTTCAGTGTAGGACCCCACGGTTCTTAAACACGGCCCTGGTGTTGACAGGTCGGAGCCGGCCGCGGGCGAGGACAAGGACATCTGGATGTACGACCTGGCGGCCAGCGGGGTGAGCAGGCTGCGTGGCGAGCTGAGCGCCGCCTTCGTCAAGGTCGCAGAGGAGAACGCCGCCGGCGCGCCGCCCCCGGAAGCCGCCTGACGCGGCACCACTCTCTTTGTACATAGCGACACTTTTCTAAATAAATTTTATACTCTTTTTGATAAATCCCCGAGTCATTCATTTCGCACCTTCCTCGCCTTAAACGTTCCTTTGCTCTGTCACCTGAGATCAGCCAGGAAACGTTTAACGGCAAGTCCACATCGGTTCTGCTGACCTTTTTTTCACTCCAAGGAGAAGAGCACTTTCTTCGAGTTCCAGCACATTTTTAAAGGCGTGGTTCGTTTCAAACAATTACCGTGAGAACTGGTAGTGGGCCAGAAGCAGAAGCAGAAGCTCGTGCTGCGGACTCAGCAGTATCAGGGACAATGCAACACAATGCCTGATTTTTCGCGAGGGAATAAGCTGATAGTGTTTTGGGTTGACAAAATAACACTGCTAAGACACTTGGTACACCTGCCTACTATCGTGTAGGGCCCCCGTGAACATGCAGAAGTGCTGCAACACGGCGTAGCATGGACTCGACTAATGTCTGAAGTACAGCTGGAGGGAACTGACAGCGTGAATCCTGCAGGGCTGTCCACAAATCCGTCGAGTACGAGTGGGTGGAGCACGTTGCAAGGCTTTCCAGATATGCTCAATAATGTTCATGTTTGGAGAGCTTGGTGACCAGCGGAAGTGTTTAAACTCATAAGAGTTTTCAGAATGAGATTTTCACTCTGCAGTGCGCTGATATGAAACTTCCTGACAGATTAAAACTGTGTGCCGGACCGAAACTCGGGACCTTTGCCTTTCGCGGGCAAGTGCTCTACCAACTGAGCTACCCAAGCACGACTCACGCCCCGTCCTCACAGCTTTACTTCCGCCAGAGAGCTTCCGTAAAGTTTAGAAGGTAGGAGACGAGGCTGTGAGGACAGGGTGTGAGTCGTGCTTGGGTAGCTCAGATGGTAGAGCACTTGCCCGCGAAAGCCAAAGGTCCCGAGTTCGAGTCTCGGTACGGCACACAGTTTTAATCTGCCAGGAAGTTTCATAAGAGTTTTCCTGGAGCCACTCTGTAGCGATTGCAGACGTGTGGGTTGTCGCATTGTCTTGATGGAATTGCCCAAGTCCGTCGGAATGCACAATGGATGCAGGTGGTTAGACAGGATACTTACGTATGTGTCACCGGTCAGAGTCGTATCGAAACGTATCAGGGATCCCATATCACTCCTACTGCACATCCCTTACACTACTACAGAGCCTCCACCAGCTTGAGCAGTCCCCTTCTGACATGCAGGGTCCATGGATTCATGAAGTTGTCTCCATACCCGCTTAGTACAATTTGAAACGAGACTCGTCTAATCAGGCAACATGTTTCCAGTCATCGACAGTATAATGTCGGTGTTGACGAGCGAGGTGTAAAGCTTTGTGTCATGCAGTCATCAATGGTACTTAAGTGGGCCTTCAGATCCGAAAGCCCATATCGATGATGTTTCATCGAATGAGTCACACGCTGACACTTGTTGATGGCCAAGCAGTTAAATCTGCAGCGATCAGGGGAAGAGTTGCACTTCTATCACGTTGAACGATTCTCTTAGTCATCATTGGTCCTGATCTTGCAAGATCTTTTTCCAGCCGCAGCGATGTCGGAGATTTAATGTTTTACCGGCTTCCTTGTGAAACGGTTGTATGGGAAAATCCCCACTTCAGCAATATCTCGGAGATGCTGTGTCCCATCGCTAGTGCGTCGACTATAGCACCACGTTCAAACTCACTTAAATCTTGATAATCTGCCATTGCAGCGGCGTTAATCGGTCTAATAAATGCGTGAGACACTTTTTGTCTTATATAGGCATTGCCTACAGCAGCACTGTATTCTGCCTGTTTACATATCCCTGTATTTAAATATGTATGCCTATACCAGTTTCTTTGGCGCTTCGCTGTATAATTTTGTATATTAATTATTCACACTAAGAAGATACTCGACTCGGTGACTGACGAGAGTAGCTGTTTTGATAAAGTTCGGAAGACAGTGTTTGATTTCGGACAGATAGATAGTCACTTGCTTCACGAACGTGAGCTTCAGATACTTTATGCCAATACAATGATATTGTTGTAGCATTTTTGATTCCGTGTTACGGTCACCCTGCGCCTATGATCGTATACAGAGGACAGCCACATGTCCTTATTTGCAGTTAATAACACAGTTTCGTTTACATTTATCGAGCTGCACAGAGTACACTGTCGATTGCTAGCAACCTTCGACTATGTTAGCTGCGCTGAGAAAGCTATCAGTGTATGTGACACCATTTTGATCCTGCAGCCACAATGAATCAAGACACAAAGTAATTAAAGACATTAACTGCCAGTGGTTATTGATTTATATGAATATGGAAAGTTGAAAATTTGTGCTGGACCAGGATTCAAACCCTGGTCTCCCGATTACTAGGCAGATACGCTGACCACTATGCTATCCTTTTTCCTTTATTTTCAGTGGAACCATCCTGACACCCAGAGGGAGGGACAGCGGCAAAGTGGGCAAGGACAAATCGTCCACCCCTCCCCCCCCCCCCCCCCCCCCAACCACAGGAACCAAGGAAAGCATAGGGAATAAAAACTAGCAGAGGTACAATGTGTGTCAATGAGACGAGGTTTTTTTTTTTTTTTTTTTTTTTTTTACGCCACCACCACGCGTAGCAGGAAACACACATCACAAGGAGGAGGGAGTCTCAATTCACACATTCAGTGGGACTGCCAATGCATATTTTCTATGAGAAGAGCATTCCAATGACCACAGAATAATCGGTACTAAGAGTGGAAAATGTGTGGATCAGATGCCCTTTGCAATAACACCCCCAACTGTGGGAAGGGTTAAGAAGAACACTACAAAGAAAATTAGAGGAAGTTTCTTTATTTGAAATTGCAGACAGCTACACAATGCCATTCATTTAGGAACTGCCAAAACTGAAAGAAATTTTTCTCAACGTCAGCAAACGAGTAATGAACTGCATGTCTAAAAATCCATTTTACAGAGTTTGTCTTTGTTTGTGGGAAGTATCCTGAGTCTGGAAAGAGGAGCCGGTGAGGTCACATCTGATGAGGAGCTGTATGGTTAATAAAGACCAGCATCTGTCGCTCCAGGGACCAGACACCCATCACTGATCTGCACACCAAGCGATGCTCGTCCGTGTCCTGAACACAACAGAAACTTTTCTCTAATTTTCTTCGTAGTGTTCTTCTTAACAACCCCAGGGCTGGGGTGTTACTTCGATGAGCAGGTCATCTACACATTTGCCACTCTGTGTCTGCAAGGTGAATCCTGTGAAGGCATGGCTTGCTTCCCATTGACTGTAAAGTATCAAGCAGACTGGACATCAGTGGCAAGATAAGTAGCACACACCAATCGCCAGACGGCACGCCAGTCAATGCTTCATCTCAACCACATTTGGTGTCTTGTTCTGCTGGAGAAAGCCATAGATCGCCTTCGCGGAATAAGTGCATTGACGTAAGTGCATTTGCAATAGCGTATTATGGAGATAGCTCAGTTCGAGGAAAAGAAAGCAGAAGTAAAAGAAGGATGATATGAAGTCTAAATGCTGAATAGGGGCTGAGAGAAAGCGTGGAACAAGGGTCTGCAGCAACAGTCTGATGAGGCTCGTTGGACAACAGCGCCAGAGCACCATCTGAGAGCTGACGCAAAGAGCCATCATTCTGTCAAGGACAGAGCCTAAACCGTACCTGCTCCGTGGGAGGGTGAAGGTCTCATACCGAATCTTGGCATATTGCATCTGTTGGAGAAAATTGAGGCTCATAAATGATGATCTAGGAGCTAGCAATTGAGGGCAATCTTGTGCTGCCGATCTCCCATAAAATCGAGTCCTAAGCATAAGATAGTAGCAGCTACATGCAATGGATCAGCGCTGTCCTCAGGAAGCCCCGCACCTATAGCCATAGTGCTCGATTTGTGGACATTAAGGTAGCTACCAGAAGCTTCATCGTAACTGGTAACCCATGCTAAGGATTTCCTGACCTCAGCACTGCTGTAAATAATCAAGACGTTATCATCCACGTAACTAGTGCAGCAAAAGATGTGGTCACCAAGAGACATCCCAGACATGCATTAATGGAGACCACAAAGCATGCAACAGTGGAGATAGTCGACAGCCTTGATGCATCGAATGACGCATCAAGATGGGAGGAGTGACATCGCCATTGTAGAGTACATGATCCATCACTCCACAAAGGAGACGCATCACAATATCGACAGTAGTATCAGCGTATCCCACATTACAGTGCACTCCCTCCATGTAGTTGTGATCAACCTGATCGAAAGCCTGGCTGAAGTTAAGGGTGGTCAAAAGCCCAGGCACATGAAGAGCTTGAGCAAGAGTGATTATGTCTCGATAATGACAGAGAGCAGTGCGGATGTTATTGGCACCTCCCAAAGAGGCTTGATCAGAGGAAACCACATACCAGGTCGTCCATTTAAGCTGTGCAACCAATAGTCAAGTAAAGACCTTCATATCATGTAGAACAATGCCAAGGGGTAATAACTGCAAATCTTTGATGTACTGCAAGGTTTGTGGATGGGAATAAGGAGATAGCCAAGGAAACAGTCAGGAATCTGCACGTCAGAGGAGAGTAGGGGACGAAATAGCCGATAAAAATTAAGTGGGAGGTGGTAAGAGTCAGGCGACTTGTTCATAGAACCTACTTTGAGAGCATCATGGACTTAGTTCTCTGTGACAACGGTTAGCAGAGCCGTCATTGCATCCCCACGAACCAGGCCAAATGAGAGTCAGGAGGTCGCTGCCAGGGTAGGCAGGGTGGTGACATTGTGTGGAGTACAGCATAACATAATGTGCATGTAGGGCAGACCCTATGTCACATTGGCTATCCAAAAGCCGTCCGTCATGAGTCATAAGAACATTAATCAGTGTCCCTTGATGGTGGCATTATTTCGTTACCACATGGTACATAGACAGACACTCCTGCATGAACCCTTCGTGTGCATGCCCTGACCATAGCTCCTTCAACGTAGTGTCAAGAGAAAGCAGTGAACTGTGTCTTTGCATCTTCACCACCTAGCATCATGTTAGATTCCCACGCTTTGCTCAGAGGACTCACTGGCATGTATTGCGGCATCAATGGCAGGCTGTCCACATGGTCTCGAAGGGAAGGGAGCAGTCAGTTGAAGTAAGATGGAATGTGTTCAGTTTTCACGGTCCCTGGCCACACGACACCTTTTGGTGGCAGAGAATGATGGCACAGATTTAGGTGTCATGGGCCAGACTTCAGCAGCCAGAATCCCACCGCCAATATTGCAGGAGGTATAAACACGATTGGACCGACTGGAAGAATGGCCAGTAAAATGGGTAAACCCCAGACGATTGCCATGAAGATGCTCCCAAGAGTCCACAGGGTTGGCACACTAGACAACTGCTGCTAGCTTCGCACATAAAGAGTGATGCCTGGATATAGCTGAAGTTGCCTGCCATGATCAATGCTTCCTGCTGCCCAGGAAGAGGTGTGAGCACCTTGGAGAAGAAACTGGAACATTCGCAGTGGTGACCCAGACCAGATGGTATATAGACGCTGATGATCCTGACACCACCAAATGTGAGAGTCATACCTTGGGCATCCAGAAGATAGGCAACTGCTTCAGTGAGGATACGATCACACTTTGAGGACCGCCATCCCACTACAAGTGGAGCAAGAGTGGGAGACATGTGCCGTAAAGCCAGGCAGGGTGTCAAAAGCTGCAATATTCACCTCCTGAAGCAACATCAATGTCTGTAGCGTACAATATTTCGTGGTGTAATGTCAATTTATGGCACACACAATTGGTACTGACTCTGACCATGTCTATGTGATATGTCTGAAAAGCTGCTATTGCTAGGCAGGTGGGCGATTCAGACACAGAGGATGTACAGAGCCCACTAGGCCCTGTGAAAAGGCACAGCACTGCTGAGCCTACCAAGGGAGTAAACAAATGCACACTCGCTCACAAGCAGCCCTACAGGTGAGGTGCAACTGAGTTGTGGTCACCTGACCACTGCTGAAGATAGAGGGCAACGAAAATTTGTGCCAGACTGACATTTGAACTTGGGTCCCCTGCTTACTGTGCAGATGTGCTGACCACTGCACCACATGGACACAGTGGCCAACACAACTGCATGGGCTAGCCCACATGCCTTCTGACAGACCAAAATTCTCAACTTATTCGCACACTACTGATTTTGCCCATTATGCTCATGATCACAGCATTTCACCAGTTCTTGGAAGAGTTTGAGCTTGGTGTGCAACTGCACTTAAAGGATCATTATACTTATACGGATATGGCGTCTGTTCTTTTGGACATGTCCAAAAGAACAGACACCATATCCATATAGAACTATATACTTAATATAGTTCTGGCGATATCAGCCATGACCTTCTTCTTCTGTGCGGATGCACACATATTCCCAGAACTCTTACAGGACTTGGAAGAATGTCTTCCACGAGTAATGAGTGTGTTGAGGTGGGACACTATGAATGTAGAGTGTGGACATACAAGGTGAGAATGTGAGTCTCACGGGAGGCTTGTGTGAGATAGTCCCTGCAGTCACACTATCATCTGTGCCCTCAGTGGGCTCAGATGGAAAGAGTGTCTGCCATGCAAGCAGGAGATCCCGGGTTCGAGTCCCGGTCGGGCCACACATTTTCACCTGTCCCCATTGATCTATATCAACACCTGTGCACAGCTGACAGTATTAATATAATTCTAATTTCATAGAGGATCATTGGTCATCCTCACCTTGTCTGAAAGAAAAGACACCGTTTTGATCCTGCAGCTACTACGAATCAAGACACGAAGGAATTACTGTCATTAGCTGCCACTGGGCATTGATTTATATCAATGGTACAAGCTGAAAATGCAGGACTGGGATTCAAGCCCGAGTCTCCTGTTTACTAGTCAGATTCACTGAGCACTATACCACCTACAAACAGAGGTCAATCCAATTGCATGTACTACTGTAACACGCATAAATAATTAAGGTGACAATGGCCAAAAAGTCCTTCAGTGAAGATGCACCCCAAGCTTGAACTCTTATGGAAATTAGTGAAATGTCACAAGTAAAGACAATAGTGGACAAGGGGCACTACATCAGCACTGTGTGGGTAAGTTGAGAATTTGGGTCCAATGGGAGGTGTGCTATGGTAACCCACGTAGTTGTGTTAACCATTGTGTCCTGCTGGCATAGTGGTCAGTGCATCTGCTTAGAAAGCAGAAGACCAAGGTTCGAATCCCAGCCCCACATCTTTAATTTCATTGTGTCTTGAAAGCTATCGATATCAACTGAAGTGATTCAACTTCATTCGAAACAGCTTGTCATACTGGTGGCTGTAATTAAAGTGCAGCTACTGATGGAGCTCTAGTATGGGCTACAGTTACTGTACGGCAGTGATACTTGGTAAATACCCTAATTTGTTAATACTGAACTGATTTATGCTGCATAAGAATTTAGCACCATGTGCAAATCTGGTGCTGTACTCTGTTTGTATGATAGTATGACATCAACACTGTCATTTGACAAGCCATAACATGAGTGAACAGTACAGCTATCAAGAAGATAGACCATGCACTGTTAGTGAAACTATTTTATGTAATGGCAGCAATTACAGTGCTGCGCTAATAGAGCATCACCAACTGAAATGTCTGACAATTTTATTAAATCATTTAAAGAAGATGACAATGGCATCTGGAAGAGGAATGTATTCTACCCTGGTGGAAGTCATTGATGAGGATGCCATTGCTGTAACTGACAATACAGCAAGCACCCTGGGGAGTGTCACCAAGCCTGCAGTGTCATAATAATTGTCCATCCAATGATCAACAGTACAGTAACTTTTGTAGTCTACTTTACATTGGTACCTGCACAAGAGCCAGACACTGCATCTTCCTAAACCTCATGATCTGCAGGAATGTTCTGAATTTGCTCTTTGGTTTCTGACATGGGTCAAACTTGATCACATGTAGCCGGGCAAAATTCTATGGAGTGATGATGCATATTTTACACTACAGGGTGCAGTCAATACATATAACTGCTGAAATTGGTGTACTTTATGATGTGGATTGACAAGCACCTTTATTCTCTGCCCATTATTCTTTGAAGAAAATACACCCAGAGGGCCTGTCAGCTGTATCATGACATCTGCACATTACAGAGACCTCCTTGTACAGCACTTGATTCCTGCTTTGGAAGAGCACAACTATGTGAAAACCATTGTTGTCACACAAGATGGGGCAACACCTCACGTTCTTCCCTCAGTGAAGGATCTGCATAATACAATCTTCCACAAATGTGTTATCTGCAGAGGTTTTCCCAATGTGTAGCCTGCTAGATTACCAGGTCTGGATCCATATGCCTTTTGGCTCAGGGGATATCTAAAAGAGCACATTTACCATGGGCATGCTCATTTTCTAGCCAAACTAAGGCATGCATACATGAACAAGTTGCTCAGGATTCACCAGTATTGCTGTGAACAACTGTTGATCATATTATTTTATGGATGCAGCATCTTGGCAACTCTCTTCTAGTGCTCATACTAAATAAATTTCTAAGCAGTAGTTACCAATAAAATCAACATTATGCCTTCTACTTTTTTTACCTATTCTGCCTGCATCCTACTCCTATGCATGACATATCAAAACCAGGTTTTTATCTGGTGGCCACAGCTAGAACATTTTTTTTTTTTTTCAGTGTAAATTCATTTGCTGCCATGCTGTAAATGAAGCCCAGACTGGACTTCTATAAGTATCTACACCATAACTCCCTTGTACCATCTGCCACATGAAGAGTCTTTTTAAAGTGAAGAATTGAAATATTTGTGAATATTTGAAGACTACATTCCATATAATTATGACTTATTAAACCACATCTTACTTGATACAAATTGATGCAACAGATTTTTTTTAACAGTTTCATGTATTGTATATTATTATCAACTTGCACCACAATAACATCCACAGAGATTATTTGTTGTACATTATTAACGAAGCCCATGAGATATTGTTTACTGACGAACTACTGCACCGAGCAAGATAAGCTGTCTGTCCGCCTGCCTGTCACGTAATGAGGGCGGCGCAGTAACTGCTGGCAGTAGGTGGTGGGCGGCATTGCTGTCCTCATTATGTGATCTTTCTCATATAGTTTTAAAGGAGCTAGTTGTTAAAAAATTGGATTATCTCATGAGGTTTTCATTCATCTGTTTCAAGATGAATTGCCTGCATTTCATTAATGGTCATAGACACTGTGATATTTCACCATTAAGTAAACTGCTGTGTGAAATTTGAATAGTTTGCTATGAAAAATAGAGGTCACTATGAATTTGTGTTCAGTGTGTGTTAGATCACACATTGCTAAGGTACAGAAATTTTGCTTTAAACTTGAGATGACATCTCTATCTATCTGCAGCCTCCAGAAAATGAATTGTTTCTAATGGACTCATTTCTGCTCATTCAAGCAAACAACAGAACAAAAGTAAAATATTCATCTTTCATGTCTGATAAAAGGTCTAGATATGTAAATGAGTATTTGGCAAATAACAGTATGCAAAGCAGACAGAATTTTCCTATGTATTTAACGTGCAAAACTTTCTTATCTACTGCTACATGTGAGGAACCATGGGTTTTTCAATGAAAAAATGTAAATATTTTGAGGGTCATCAATTGCTGGTGAAATGAGTATTACTGCGGGATTACAACAATGTATGCAAAGGAAGTACACATTTTATTTCTACACTGAGCATGAGATTTTCATAAGCTATTGACTTGGCTTGTCCTCAGCTGTTTGTTTAATAATGGACTTGTTTAGACTGTAACTGTATTAGTACACCACTAATGTGAAATTGTGTAAAATCCAGTGTGTTGTGCCCAAAAAAAGCTAATTTTAACTAGGAAACAAGAGGAAGAAAAAAGGATTTACAAGTCAGGTAAAAGGTAACAATAAATTTCTCTTTCTGCATGAGTTTCAGCATAATCCTGTAAATCACTGCATTTTTGATAATAAATGGTTGAATTGTCAAATTATTAGTTGTACTGGTGAAACCTGTTAATACAAACATTTGCAGGCTCACTGGCTGTAGCTTACAAGTTTTACAAGATATAACTACACTTCCACTACCACACTGCACTTGTCTGCAAGGGAACCCCCACCCATCCCTTACTGTGCCACCAATGCAGTTAGGAATCAAGTAATTCTGTAGGCAGTCTATCACTAGGTCTATCACAGTGTGCCAAAGAACAATGGAATGAAATGTGTCAAAACATTTTGTTCTATCCTGAGGTCTTGACTTTATTAAGTTTATAATATGAAGCATTTTACTTTTAAATTCGTTGTAAAAATTTAGAACAATGGTAAAAACAGTGGGTCTGTTACTCTTCAGACTTGTGGAAATGAAAGTATGAGCTCCTTGGTCACTCGATCAGTTTCAGTGTATACATGGCCTCAGTAGGTATTCTTACAAAAATTCTACTCTCTTTTGTGATTGATAGGCCCAATATTCATAATAAAAGTGAATTTTGGCAGTTACTTTGGTGTCTTGAGTGATGTTGATTATATTTCTCAGATAATGGTACAAAAATCATGCAACACAGTATCTGCTAGTTCTTAAATTCATGAAATAGAAATTTTATGAGCAGCAAAGTTGCTAAGAAGTCCCTTCCATACAGCCTAACCACCTGTGGTCATTGCATCTGCAGTATTGAGCAGTCCCTTACAAAATATACTGAGGGTCTCACTGAAGCCTTCATTGACCTTAATTATCCTCCCAACATTGTACAAAAACAAATCTCCCATGCCTTATCTTTCCAGTCTCCCAACATCTCCCAAAGTCCTACTGACTGGCCACAGAGGAGCATTCCCCTCATAACTCAGTACCACTCAGGACTGGAGCAACTGAATTACATTCTCCACCAGGGTTCTGATTACCTCTCATCATGCCCTGAAATGAGAAATGTCCTGCCCACTATCCTTTCCACCCCTACTACAGTGGTATTCCACTGTCCACTGAACCTACACAATATACTCGTCCATCCTTACACAACCCCTGCTCCCAAACCATTACCTCATGCCTCATATCCCTGTAATAGACCTAGATGCAAAACCTGTCCCATGCATCCTCCCACCACCACCTACTCCATTCTAGTCACTAAGATCACCTATCCCATCAAAGGCAGGGCTACCTGTGAAACCAGTCATGTGGTCTACAATCTAGGCTGCAACCACTGCGCTGCATTCTATGAAGGCATGACAACCAACAAGCTGTCTGTCCACATGAACAGCCACCAACAAACTGTGACCAAGAATCAAGTGGACCACCCTGTTGCTGAACACACTGCCAAACATATCCTTCATTTCAATGACTGCTTCACAAGCTGTGCCATATGGATCCTTCCCACCAACACCAACTTTTCTGAACTGCGCAGGTGGGAAGTTTCCCTGCAAAACATCCTATGTTCCTGTAACCCCCTGGCCTCAACCTTTGTTAGTCACTGTCCTCACCCATCTGGCCCCCTCCCTGTTCTAATTCCAGCACTACACACCTGTCATTGCACCACCACACCCAGTCTTTTTATTTCTCTCCTTTTCTGCTACTTCCTGCCCCCCCCCCTTTCCCCACCTCTCCCCTGCCCTCTGTCTAACCTGTAGCACTACACTGTCTGCCACTTCCACCATACTATCCCTCCCCCTCCCCACCCAGCCTCCTCCTTACCCCCACCCAGTTGCCTCTCCATCATGCACTGGCGCTGCTACTCGAAGTGTGGTTTCAGTTGCCTGAGACTGCACTTGTGTGTGTGAGTTGCATTTGTGTGAATGTGTGTTTGTGCATGTGTGTATCCATTGCTGATGAAGGCCAATGGCCGAAAGCTTTAATTGTGAGAGTGACTGAGCATCTCCGCTATAGGCCTATGCTAAGTAGCAACTTTCCTTCTCACAATATTGTTACATTCCATATGGGATTTTCTGTTGTTTGAAATAAAAGTTTATTAGTACATGCTGCTGAACAATGGCCTCTAAATTCATCACTGCTAAAGAGTCCCAGGAAAACCTCGGTCAGAATCCAGGGATTGGAATTATTTTTAATTTATTTCTGTGACAGTGTTGTACATTGTCCCAAACAAGTTCATTGTGACTTATAAACTTACAAAATTGTGTTAATGTGGGTCATCAGCCTTGCTTTAAACAAGGAAACAAAGTCAAAAATTGTCAAATTTGTATCAGTTTCTGTTTGCAGATATTTTTGTTTGATTGCTGGTCATCATAATTATCACAACCTTTAGATTAGTCTGCATAAAATAAACCTCTTTAACAATTACTATTAAAATATGTAAATTTTCATTGAAAATAAATAGGTAATCTAATTTTCTTCAACATCTGCAACATAAATGCCAATGTACTGAAATTACTGAATACTAGGAAAGTCGTAATTCTTTATGGTTTGAGTAACTGATTTCATCTCTTTGTAATATCAAAAAAAAACTTCTACTAAATTATTTTCCATAGTAAATGTCATTAAATAATGATTATTCTAAGTCAAAAGTCAGTTCACAATCATAAATATATAACTACATCACAAAAACATCATGTATTGTGTTCTAAACAAAGTATAGTGTATTCTACCACAGATGAGTCTCAGTCTACTACATTACACTTTCAGCTTATGTAGAGAATCTCCACAAAAAGAAAATATGGTAGAAGTTCACAGCCATATAGGTGAACAGCCACACCAAACACACAACAGCTAAAGTTTCTACAGAAACAAATGCAGTTTACTAGTTTTAACTACATCTTGACAAGACTGTCTTTCTGATTACATACCATCTCCAACTTTCAAATGGTTCCATGATCACATGTGAGCCTTATTCTTCTGACCAAGAGCACATTCACAAAGTTCTGATACTTATCCAGAAAATAATTAAAAATAGAATCCTTGCCTTTGCACAGGAGCTCACTTATAAAAATTCCAAGTTTTCTATACTGCCTTAATAACTTTATTGATTACTAAAAACAACTAACTCCCAAATTCAGAAGTATGAAACACTTTTGAACACCATCCCAACCCCAGAGAGCCTACAATGGCCTCCTGTATCCCTAATAGTTGCTGGACAACATCTAGATTACATGAGCCAGAAATGACTCCTAAGATTATTAAAACATACAGGCCTTCTAGCCAAAAAGCCTCAGGATTAGGAGTCAGGCATTATCAGTGGTCACTATCATATCCCACCAATAGGATTATTCAGGAAAGAGCTGCTGCCTGCCACAACTTCTTGCAATATTGTTTATGCTGCTAGTTAAGTGAAATTTTCTAGTCAATGAATGAGGCTACAAAGCTCCACATGACAGTGGACACCAACAGTTTCATCCAGCTAAGTGACAGTCACTTTGCCTGAGGACAATATCCACCCCACATCACAGTAGTCAGTACTAAACAGTTGTAAGGGGCTGCCTGACTTACAGTCAGTAGTTAGACTCAGCATTATAGAACTTATAGCTGCAAGAATTAAATTTTTAAATGCCAAAGTAAAATTCACATGGATGTTCTTTACAAAGAATAGATTTTAGGGAAATTATAGAATAGGAAAAGCACCATATAAGATATCAATACTTGATCCAAAAAATACATACAAACAAAGAGAACAACAATATTTAAAACAAAATACACTTCTCCCTCTTGCTGCATCCTTTACACAGAATTATATATTTTTCTAATGTTAAAATTTTGGAGGTAGTTATTTCATTGTTTAGGGATTTTCTTATATAACACAGTTTTTGACCAAATCTGCTTATGTTACTATGTTTACCATAGTATGTAAAACCTAAATAATTATTATCTTTCTGGTATTATAGATATTTCAATAGAGTAAACTTGTGGGAAAATTATTAACTCCTCAAATAACAATTGCAATCTGTCATGGAAGGAAAGCAAGTAAAAAAAGTAATGGTCACCAGTATATAAAAAAAATCAGAAATCAACCTTAAACACCCAAGCTGACATGCCAAAATAAATAAAACTATGCTATAGAAAATACAGACAGGTCTAGAGGGAAGTTTTATAGGCTGTAAAAAGGCTAATCAGTGATTCAGATATCAACAGGGGAAGCAATTTGGAAGTCTGTAGACAACAGCATAGGAAAATGTAAAACAAAAACTCATAAATTCAAAATCAAAAGTGAGGGTGAAGTGACAGAAGATGCTCAACAAATTGCCAATATATTCAATGAACTTTATGTAAACATAACACCAAACCAAACTAAAAGTATGTGCAATTCAAACAATTAAAATCTAAATGTGCCAATTTGTGAAAAGACAATGTTTCTGTACCCAGCAACAAAATATAAGGTGAGAAATGCTATTAATAAACTAAAAACTAAAATATTTAGTAATATTGAGAGAATTTCAGACAAAGTAATCATAGTTCCACCAGTATAGATTCTCCGTCAACTGACACCAATATTTCTTTCAGGGCTGGGGTGTTTCAACCAGACTTAAAGTTATCCATAATACAGCTACTCCACAATAAAGGATAACATGGCTTACATAAATAGTTATACACCTGTGTCACTGCTGACAGGTTTTTTCTAAATAATACATTTTGTTGACATGTTTACATAATGCAAAAACTCCACCTTTACTGTTCAAGAATTTACGCTGTTTCTTGTTTGATACTAAACACATCTCTATGTCTAACAAAGTTCCTACAGAAAACAGATTCAGTTTCAGTTCAGTCACAAAAAACGCTCCACCAAATACTGTTTTGATAAATTTAACTCAGTTCCATGGACACAGTTCCACAGTACTGTAGAGGACAAGGGGTTATTTTTAGGAAATATGGTGCGAAATTGTGATTTAGTGTGTTCTAGTGTGTGATGTGCCAGCCTCATGGCAGACGGCAGACAAAGGCTAGCCGGCATGTTATGCAGGTGGCACAGTTTTGCAACAAGTGTCGGTATGTGTGTACATGCGTGGCAGCCATCAATAGCCAGAACGCAACATTAGCAGAATTACACAGATGCGGCCCATGTGTGACGCAGTTGTGTTAGCCAACTCATTGAGAACATTCTAATAAACACGGCGCCATGTAATCAGCAGATTCAGCAGCGGTCTGCGCTATTTAATGGCATCAGAGGTGGGCGTTGGCATCTGTTTGATTGGGCGTTCGGTCGCTGTTACGTCGTCATCATCAGTGACGCTGTCCCCAAGGACTGGCTGGCAGAGGGCGTTGCCCACTGCTGTACCGGCGACTCCCGGCGTCATCACAAGTCACAGCATCTGCAGGAGGCGAGCTAGGCCGGTCCTCATGCTGCTAACCTCCTACTGCCAGCATAGCCGCTGACCGAGCACGGCATCACATTCCCCAGGCTGTGCGTATCAGCACATCTCCACGACAACACGAGCGGTGGGGCTGAGCTACCAGAAAATGTATTGGTAGAACCAACAATAAAGAGGAAGATTGCTAAAAACAGCCACCTTCTTCTACCTAGCCATGCCCTACAACCCCGACCACGTCACCCGCTCCGGTCATCCTATTACAAGTGGAATCAGTTGGCCAACCTGCGCATCATACACTCTTGTTACAATTGGTGACAGTAGTGGTCTTCTCCCTGGATTTGGAGGAAATTGTGGCTGGTAATCGACGAGGCTATGTGGCACCTCAGAAAGGCAACAATGGATCAGCAACTGCTGCAACATGACAAGTAAGTGCCAATTTTTTGTTTGGTGGTTTGTCTGAACCTGTAGCATAGTCCATCTTCCCTTCCTATTCTTGTTTCTGGGCTTACTGTAGTCTTGATTCGACAGCTGGTAGTGACGGAGCAGTCTGTGTCAGCCGAGGTGGCTATTCAGCAGCTACTTGAGCGAGTGTCGGAATTAGAGATAGAGCTTGCTCGGTCTAAAGAAACGAGCAAGGAATGGTTTCTTGTTAATGCAGTAATTCTGGACACTAAAGCTGCGTCTTTGGTCACCCCTTTCTCAGGAAAAGTTGGGGAGAATGTTATGATTTTTTTTTTTTTTTTAGAACCTTAGCACGGCCGCTAAATTGGGTAATTTGGGGGCAGAAACACTTTTGCATGTGGCTAAGTTGAAAGTAAATGGGGATGCCAGAGCATACATTACATGCCATGAAGAATTAAGGGATGCTCAGACATTTGAAGTATTCAAAAAAGGTTTGCTGGAAAGGTATTGGAGGAAAAATATGTCTAGATATTATAGGGAACAATTGAATAGAATGTATCAAAGGAATGGGGAATCAATAGAAGCTTTTGTAGATCAAATTCAAAAAAATAATGTTAATACCTATGAGCTAATGGATTCTGATAGGGTTAATGAAGCTATTCTGTAGGAAGCTGACCAGAGGGTACTAGACGCATTTTTGTGGGGAATACAACCTGAAACCTCCCGCAAGATTAGGATGGAATTCCCTAAGACTCTCAATGAGGCAGTCAGAATCGCTGTGTTGTTAGAGGAAGTTGAAGCAGTAACAAAGACATAGGACAGGAAAGCAGTGTTTAATGCAGATGTGGTCGGATGGGACCCATTAGACGCGATTGCAAGGCAGTGCAGTGCAGGAAATGCAGAAGTTGGGGTCATCGGGAGCATAATTCCAATGGGTCCTGGCAGAAACATGATAGGAAACCGCAAGGTGGGCCCCACGCCCCTCAGTTAGATGGGGCAGGGGGTGGTGTGTCCACTGTGCAACACACCCGGTAAGGATTAACGTTAGTGCAGAATCAGTGGCATACCTTTTTTCTGACCGGCTTGGTGAGGGGCAGAACGTGCAAAGTTTTATTCGACACCAGATCTCAGGTATCCGTGGCAAGTAGAAATTTACTCGGTAAAGTAGAATTAAAATCACCACACTGGGTGTTAAGTGGCGTGGGTGGGGGACAGGTGAAGTCACTCGGATCAGCGATGTTAAACTTCCGAGTGGAAATGAAGAACTTCCAGTTGTTGGCAGCAGCTATGATGTCATACTCGGATTGGATTTCCTGGTTGTGCATCATGCAAAAGTTAACCTGGAATGGCATACAGTAGAACTGGATGGAATACAATTTCGCCTAGGTTCTGTGGCTCAAAAACCATTACTGTTGCAAGGAACCACCCAGACATTGGGTGGGCCACCTAAACTGCATACAAGGTCCCATAGGGTTAACTCGTGGGATGCTATACTGAAGGGTACAGGGGCAGATGATGGAGCTAGCGTACCAGTAAATTCATTGTGTGTCATTGAACCTTTGTATGAGAATGAGCCTCTCAGTATTGATAATTTTGGCCTTGAAGAGATGCAGTTAGCACGGGGTACCATAATAGTAAATCTGGAGATAATAGGGGAAGATGAACTGGATAAGGATTGTGCAGCAGATTACACAATGCCGGGAGAGTCTGTCAGCTGGTCCACACTGAGGGGTAAAGTAGCACATTTAGAAGGGCAAGACAGAGAAGTCATGGAGAACCTTTTGACGGAATATAAAGAGTTATTTAATTCTCATGGTCCACTGCCCACCGCACTGTTAGTTCAGCATTACATCCCCACTGGGAATGAAGCCCTGGTGTATAAATGTCCATATTGTGTTCCAAAAAGTTTACAGCCTGTCATGGAAGAATTTATTAATCAACAGCTTAGGGATGGGATAATAGAAACCAGTAGTAGTCCCTGGTCCACTCCTGTCATAATAGTGGGTAAAAATCACCTGATGGGGGGCAAGGTATGTTGTTTTTGTTGTGATTATCGTTTCCTGAAGCAAAAAACTCTATTGAATGCATACCCAGTGCCTAATATCACGGAAACTCTGGATAATTTGGGTCAGTGTCAGTACTTCACGACCTTAGATCTTCGAAGCGGGTACCACCAGTCGCCCTGGAAGACTGACCGAAGACAGCTTTTTCAACACCTACAGGTCATTTTCAGTATCGGCGAATGCCTTTCAGGCTCAAAAATGCTCCGGCAACTTTCCAACAGTTATTAGATAGCGTGTTACGAGGGCTGAAACCTAATCGGTGTATGGTATATTTGGATGACATAATTGTTTTCTCAAAGGACGTGCAAGAACATGTGCGCCGTTTGCGCGAAGTTTTCGATCGTCTAAAAGCAGCTCAGTTAACTCTTCATATGGAAAAATGTCATTTTTTGTTGCAAGGAGTCCGTTATTTAGGTCATAAATAGGACAGGAGGGTGTCCGCACGGATCCAAAACTTGTAGAGGTGGTAATGAATTTTCCGACTCCTACAAAAGTAAAAGTGTTGCAGTCTTATTTAGGTCTCGCCAATTAAACAAGAGAACCACTTTAATTGTGGAAGCAATCAGACATGCTATCATGTTCTTAAGCCACGCATAAAAAGGAAGAGCTAATGTGAGTTGTTTTTCTTTTGTTTCTCAGGAGGCGTGACGTTCTGGTAAGACCAGCAGTTGGACGGTTGACGATGAAATCTGTACATTAGAGGATACATTTCATGAACTTCATTCCATGGTGGCTAACCAGTCAGGGTTTAATGACACACAGGGGGAATATCAACTACTACGATCAGCTTTTTAACCCCGACCACATCACCCACTCCGGTCATCCTATTACAGTACCATGCCCAGTCACAGCACGGAGTTTATCATACATAACCCACAGTAATTTTCAGTAACCTTTGCACATTGTCCAGTTTCCTAAACTGTTCTCTCTTATTGCACATATGCTCAATAGACCTGTATTCATGGCCCAATAATCTTCTAGGTCAACTCCTTGATTCTTACACATAAAGACATTTACATCCTGATGGAAGTTTTTATTTCTTGTCACAGATCTTTAATTCCCTTTTCAAATTCCTCTTTGGTTTCTTTTGCAGCTTGCTCAATTTACAGGCTGAATAGCACTCGTGATAGGCTACAACCCCATCTAACTCACTTCTCCACTGTTGCTTTCCTTTCATGTCCTTGGACTCTTATGAATGCAGCCTTGCTTCTGTACAACTTGTAAACAACATTTTGCTCCTTGTATTTTATCCCTGCTGTCTTCAGGATTTCAAAGAGTGTAGTCCAGTCAACATTGTTAAACATCTTCCCTAAATCTGCAATGCTATAAATTAGTTTTGTCTTTCTTCAACCTATACTCCAGGATAAGTCAAATCAGCAGTACTGCCTCTTGTTTTCTTACCTTTCTCTGCATTGATCATCCTATAGAACACTACTGCAACTCCTTCTATTCTTTTATAAATAATTTTCTTCAGTATTTTACAACAGTGACTTATTAAACTCATGGTTTGGTAGTATTCGCACCTGTTTGCACTTGCCTTCTTTTGAACTGGAATTATTACACGTTTGTAGAAGTCTAGGAATATATACTCTGTCTCATATATCTTGCACATTAGGTGGAATAGTTTTGTTAAGGTTAAGGGTTCAGAATCGTTCATACTTGTAACATAACAGTAGAAATTTGGCTTTCCTTAAATTACGGTACCTATATGTGCATACCTGTACCTACATACATTTCTCCACTGTCCTTAGTGATAATAAAATAAATTATGTATGCTATATGCCTTTTTTTCCTGAATTTGGATTTGGCAGCTGTCAGTCAAAGATTCATAAATTAATATTATTTGATGAGTCTGGCTGGTTGAAGTGGCATCCATTTACTTCTGATTTGAAATGTATTTTAGAGGGCTTTCCTTTAACTGTTTCTGTAAAATATATAATTCTGGCCTCACTATTGTACATTGAAGTTTTGTAATTTTTGTTGCTAATGAGTTTATAATTGGAAACAAGGCAATGATTAGTCATTTACATGTTGTTTACACTGGTTGCCGTATTGCTCATTGCCCATTTGTAAATACGGAGAGTGTACTAGTAAAGGAGGAGAGGGAATCCGGAAATTTCATGTCATTGTCGGATACAGATGTTTCATTGTCATCTTCCTATGATTCCTACATCCAGCATAGAAGGGCTTTGTACAAGAGGGTGACAGCTACTAAATATCTCCATTGCTGTGTTAGGAATATTGTTACAAATGTACCTAAATACAGTGGTGATTGCCTGAAAGAGAGAAGGGAGGTCAGACCTCCTTGCTTTTGTGTAGTAGAAGTAGTGGTAGTTCTAGCAGTATTTTTACAATAAACCTCTACACACTTTTTCATTGAGTGCAAAAGACTTTATCTCATGTTATTTCCTTTAAACAGCTAATGGTTTAGAGAGCAAGTCAAAGCGCAAAAGCTTAGATCTAACCTAAAGCTGAATGAGGTGTGAAGCATATGGCAAGAAGACAAGATACATACCAGGCCACCTGTAAATGCTCAGTTGCCATGGCAAACATTATAAACAGGAGATGGGATACTACCTGTCTTAGCTATGCTGAAGTTGTTATGTGCTAGCCCTACAAAAGAAAAATTATACTGTTGCCCATGTTTGCTGAAGGTTTTGACGATCTGGAGAACTTGTCTAGAGGTTTAGCAAGGCATATTTCTTCTATAAATATCATCTAAGTAGTTTTATTATGTTTCAAGAATCATCCAAACAAGTGTTTAGTATTTCAGAGCTACTTCATAAGCATCATAAACTGATGAAAATCAGACACCACAATGACCTTAAAGCCAACAGAGAAATGTAGTGCCAATAAAGGAATTCTGATTATTAAGTGGGTAGATGAAATAATTAATTAGGAGGTGCTGAACTGAAATGAAATGAAGAAAAAAGAAATTTATGGCACAACTTTTCTCTAAGCGAACGGATCTGTTAACAGGACACTCTGTGAGGTATCAAGAAATATTCAGTTCTGCAAGGGAAGCAAGTGTGGTGGGTAACAGTTGAACAGGAGATGTAAACATGAGTACAGCAAGTTGCAGTAGTTATTCAGAGGTGAAGAGGGTTGCACAGGATAGACTATCATGACAAGCTGCATCATACCAGTCTTCCAACTGAAGACTAAAACAAAATAACGACGACATCGCACAGAGATATCCTTTTGAATATGAAATTGTAGATACCAAGTAAAACCTAGATTGATAGTCTCAGTCTTTCCCATTTGTAAACTAATACATAAATTTATGCATTATTGTATGCTTTAGTAATATCCAAGAAGACTGGTGTTATATTTTCTCTTTGTATGAGTGCACTAAAAATATCTGCAAATAAAAAGATCAGAGTGTTTATTAACAGTTTTCCCTTCAAGGAACTGTTTTATCAAATTTTATAAGGTTTTGCCTATGCAAGATACCATTTCAAGAGATACAGGATTCTGTTCATGTTGGATTTCAACTAAACCTTCTTGGCACCATTGATATTATCAAAAAAGGTTTCTAGTCAAGAAGAATCATCTGTGCCTGAATTTTCTCCTGTGGTGATTGCAGTGAAAAGCTTATCTTCTACTCCACACTTCCACTAAGCTTACCTTTTGGTACAACTTGCTTTCTTTTCCTGTTTTTATAACGTAAATAATTTTAGAAAAAAGTCACATGTTTTCTATATCCTGTCAGTCTACTCTTTAGCTACTTATGAACACCATTGGTTCCACTAAATGGCAGTTTTCACAGAAATCAAATTTCACAATGAGCAACTAGATGTAGCTCCGTTGAAGACATCCAATAGATGATAGAATTTATGCACAGCCATCATGGAAGTATCAGAGTCATGTACCAGACTGTACGGTACATTCATGCATTGCCCAAAAACCTTACTTTGTTTCCCCTTGATTTTGATAGTACTGAATAGATTTATCTTCTCTATAAAGTTTGAGTTTGAGCCCGAGCTGAAAATGCTTGGAGTCAAGATGTGTGTGTTCACTGTCATGTGATGAAACTCAGTTTGGCTACACCAGTGTAAACCATTCCAGAGAAATGTAGAGAAGTAGACTAAAATTTGGTAAAGGTGGAGTTTGTAAAGAAACTGGACAATGCCTCACTCACTTTTAGTACATAACCCAATACATTACTTTAGCGTACAAACTGATACACATGTCACATGTATGATACATGAAGTCAATCTCTCTTTGGTTGTTACTAGCAGGCTCTTTATATTAAGTGCCCAAATGTATTTATATTATAACTGGATGACTCTGATGGCTTAGTGTGTGTTAGGATTCACTGCTGAAGAGGGTTGTTGGGCAGCTGAAGAAGGGCTAATAATGCTTACAATGACTTCTTTACTGAGGCTTGATTACAATTATTAGTGGGCAGTGTGGAGAATATGACAGTGTCTCGCCGGATGCGATGTTCTCCAGCTGGTGATTGCACATTCCACTGCTCAGCAACTGGGGCTGCATCGCCAGGTACAATTGCTGGGACAGCAATTAACGCTGACAGCTACTGTGATACTCAGAAAAAACTCAAACAGGCAAATCAGAACCGGAGAAGAGGAATGCTGGCATACACATTCTCCATGACAATGCTTGCCCACACATTGCTTGGCAATCATTGCTCTCCTGGAACAGTTTCAGTAGAACGTAATCACCAATCCACCCTATAGTCCTGACTTGGCACCCAGTGACTATCACCTGTTCCCTAGATTAAAAGAACATTTGGCCAGAAAGCGATTCAGCTCCGACAACGAGGTGGAAGAAGAGGTTCATAACTTTCTGAACAGCATGGCAGCGAGCTGGTATGACATGGGCATACAAAAACTGCCACAGCGTCTACAAAAATGCATCAACATAAATGGTGATTATGTCGAAAAATTGCTAAATTTAGAAATACACAGGTCTATGTACCTATAAAAAAAAGGAGATCTCGAGTAAAATGTTATTGCATCCATTTGCTCTTAGGATGGGATGTATGGACAGTAGTTCCAGGTAGTGCAGAATGTGGAACACGGAAAACTTAGTTTTACCATTTATTAATAAAGGCGGTGCGACAGTGCATTACGCGTGTCTGGTGACCCGTCATCACTGTGCCGAGAGCGATACATGTTTGCAACTGGCCAGTCTCAGACTGCTCTTTATAGTCAATGGCTGTGTACACGCCATGACGCATGACTCAGATTGCATTTCCAGGCAGCATTCCGAGTGATAAGCGCACACCGCGGCGGCTCTCCCGATGTCCACTATGGCCGTACAATTCTACTGTTACAGTATGAATTTTTTGAGTTTATTTCAAAAGATGTGCAGTTTTGAGATTTTATTGTTGTTATTGTTCTTGTTGTTACTGTTGTGTATGACTTTTTACACAATGGTAAGCCAAAGTGTGCTACATAGTGGTGCAGAAACTGTCTTCATAGGAACGCTGGACAGGAACAGAAATGACTAGTGAACAAGATAACACAATAAATTTCTCCAAGAATACAAAGACTTATTACAAATAATGCAGAAAGGAACAGAAACCACCATTCACAAATTTGAGGCTCCATGAGCTAAAGCATGGACATCGGTGTTGGAGACTCGACTAGGTGGCATGCACTTAGCTTCATGTAGTGAAGTGGCTTCAAATTTGAGTGGGGCAAGTGGCTGCTGTGGTGTCACCACCAGACACCACATTTGCTAGGTGGTAGCCTTTAAATCGGCCGCGGTCCGGTAGTATACGTCGGACCCGCGTGTCGCCACTATCAGTGATTGCAGACCGAGCGCCGCCACACGGCAGGTCTAGAGACACTTCCTAGCACTCGCCCCAGTTGCACAGCTGAGTTTGCTAGCGATGGTTCACTGACTTCTACGCTCTCATTTGCCAGGACGATATTTAGCATAGCCTTCAGCTACGTTATTTGCTACGACCTAGCAAGGTGCCATTATCAGTTACTATTGATATTGTGAATCGTACCATAAAGAGCGACGTTAATCATTAATTGATTAAAGTTGCGTATTACACCAGCTACGTCCGTTTTTCTCAATTCTAATTCCCTTGTCATGTTCCAGACCTCACGCCAGCCTGCGTGAGCTAAAAAGCGTGCATTTCGGCCTCCTCTAGTAACACGGTGTTGGCTCTCCAGGCAACCACAACATTGGCGACGAGGCAAAACCGTGTTCTTATCGATATTGCCCTGATTTACTTGTGTAATGGCTTCACCACAATCTCCAGATGTACTGTCCGAATTTTATCGCTTACAGAATCAGCAGACGCAGGCCTTACTGGATGCCCTTGGACAGCTCGTCCAATGTCAACGTGCAATGCAAAACGACGCGGCAGCCGCCGCTCCACCGCTAACGCAGCCACAACACGCTGTTGCACCCACTTTTCGACCTTTTGATGCTGCACTGGAAAGCTGGACAGAGTAGTCACGCCAATTTGGATTCCATCTCGCCGCCTACAGAATTCAAGGTAACGAGCGGCAGCCTTTTTTGTTGTCTTTGGTCGGTGTGAGTACGTATCATGTGATAGTCAAATTATTTCCACGCCGCGACCTAGCAACTCTGTCCTACGAAGAAATTTTGTCTGCATTAGATGCATATTTCAATGAATCAGTCAATGTAGTTGCCAAACGTTATACCTTCTTTCGTACAAAACGTTCGGCAGGTCAGACTAATCGGGAGTGGGTTGCAACCTTGCAAGGCCTTACTAGGGAGTGTGCTTTTGAGTGTCAAAGTGGACCCCCTGATTCAGATACTATGGTACGTGATGCAATTGCACAGAACGTTTCTGATGTTCGTATAAGAACAGATTTTGAAACTAGTAAATCATTCCCTTCAACAAGTGATGGACATATTGGATCGGCAGGACACACTTGACTCTGCTCAGGATTCATTTGAACCTTCGCCAGCAGTGTGTCAGGTTAACCGGCGCGCCGGGCGAGCTGCACGGAGCAGTAAACAGCCCTCGCGGCCGGCCGCGCCGCTGCCGCCAGGCTCTCAGCCACGTGTACCACGCCGGCAAGCAAATGCAGTGATCAAATCATGCCCGCGGTGTGGTACTAAACATTCGCGTGAGAATTGCCCGTCACGCCAAGCTATTTGCTTTTACTGTATTAAAAAAGGACATGTTCAGAGTGTCTGCCAGAAAAAGCTCAGATCGGAATCTCAAAACCGTTCCAGGCCCTTTGCTTCGCGCCGGAATCGGAATCGAACCAAGGATACTAAGGCTCGCGAAACTTCGCCCATGGAAATTCATGTAGTTCATTCCACTCCGCCCAGTGCCACTCTCTCTAACAGTGACTGTGTTCGTCCCAAAAATAGTGTGCGTCGACATCGCCGGAACTCCCGTCAAGTCGCAACTGATTATGTACCAGTGTCAGTTCACGTTGCACGAGACAGTCGCTCTTGTCAGCAGGACAATAAACTTTTTGTAGACTTGAACATTAACGGCAAAGTGATACAATTCCAGCTCGATACTGGAACTGCAGTTTCACTGATCAATCAAGACACTTACAAACTGCTGGGCACACCTCCGTTGCGTGCCGAAAATGTTAAGTTAACTAGTTGTTCAGGTCAAGATATCCCTGTGTTAGGACAGTGCAGCCGTCTAGCAACATACAAAGGACAAACAAAACTTGTGTCATTTTACGTCCTTCGTTCTTCTTCTGCAGTGAACTTGTTTGGTTTCGATTTATTTCAGTTGTTTAAATTGTCTATAGTAAATCAGGTCCTATCAGTGAACCAGACGGTGCCTTCAGACAGTGTTTCTCGTCTATGTGAAGAATTTGCAGACATTTTTGCACCGGGCCTCGGTTGCGCTAAGAACTATAAAGCACATTTGGAACTGAAAGTAAACGCGCAACCGAAATTTTTCAGAGCGCGCAATGTTCCCCACGCACTGCGTGATGAGGTCGCAAAAACATTACACGATTTGGAATCACAAGGCGTAATTGAACGTGTGCAGGCTTCTCTCTGGGCATCACCCTTAGTAATTTTGCCAAAACCTTCCGGAATATTGAGACTTTGTGTGGACTTCAAGGCGACAGTAAATCCACAACTAGTGATTGCAACTTTTCTTTTACCCCGCCCGGAAGATCTTTTTGACAAACTGTGCCCGAGTAAATATTTTTCGAAGTTGGACCTAACAGATCCGTACTTGCAAATACCGGTGGACGAAGAATCCCAGCGCGTTTTGGTGGTTAACACGCATCTTGGTTTGTATCGATTCAAACGACTGCCATTCTGGTGTGCATCCGCCCCTGAATTGTTTCAGCAACATCTACAAACTGTTTGTGCGTCGGTCCCTACTGCAGCAAATTATCTGGACGATATTGTGATCTCTTGAAAGACGGAAGGAGAACATTTGGCCAATCTCAGAACATTATTTCAGGTCTTGCGACAAAATGGTCTTCGCTTGCGGAAGGACAAATGTGTTTTTTGCTCGTGACTTGCCATACTTAGGACATGTACTCAATGCCCAAGGCATACATCCCAGTCCCACGCACCTTCGTGCCATACAAGACTTGCCTTCGCCGCAGAATTTGAAGCAGCTACAGAGTGTGCTGGGAAAAATTACGTATTATAGTATATATGTGCCACATGCCTCTTCCATTTCAGCTTCGCTTCATCGCTTACGCCGTAAGGGTGTTCCGTTCGTCTGGACGACGGAATGCGAACGCGCTTTTCGCCATTTGAAATCGGCGTTGGTTTCCAATACTTGCCTTACGCTATTCGATCCCCAGAAGCCCATTTTATTGATGGGATTTCGGATTTCGGAATCGGTGCTGTACTTGCACACAAAGATGGATTGCACGATCGCCCTATTGCCTTTGCGTTCAAATTGCTCTCGTCTGCGCAAAGAAATTATTCACAGATCGAGAAAGAAGCATTGACTCTCGTGTTTGGTGTTACAAAGTTTCATCATATCTTGTATGGTCGTCACTTTACCATAATCACAGACCACAAACCTTTGACATCGCTTTTTCATCCGACCAAGCCGGTACCTCCACGTACAGCGCAGAAATTCATTCTCTGGTCTATTTTCCTCCCGCAGTACCGCTACGATATCTTCTATCGGTCCACTGCTAAGCACGGAAACGCCGATGCGTTGTACCGTTTGCCTGTTGCTGAGGATAGAGCATTCGATTCCTCCGAACTTGCTTGCATGTTCATTGATGCGGAAACCGATGACGTGGTCGAATCGTTTCCGATTGCTTTTCGTCGTGTAGCTACAGCCACCGCTGCCGACCCTGTCCTTGCTACCGTTCTGCGTTTTGTTGCTACGCAATGGCCCTTGTCAAAGTCACGGATCGGGGACCCATTGGTTCGCCGATTTTTTGCTCACAAAGAGACTTTTTGTACGACGTGTTTTGCTTTTTCGTTCTAATAATGATCAGTCCAGGGTCGTGGTACCAGTTTCGTTACAGTCCTCTGTATTACAGCTTCTCCACCAAGGACATTGGGGTATAGTGAGAACGAAACAACTTGCTCGTCAGCACTGTACTTGGTTCGGAATCGATGCCGCGATCTTCTTGCATGGTGTGTGCTGAACAACAATCAGCACCACTGAGGAAATTCCTTGCATGGCCTAAAGCCACTTCCCCTTGGCAACACTTACACATCGATTTTGCTGACCCATTCTGGAATGCTCGATGGTTGGTTGTGGTAGATTCATTCAGTAATTTTCCTTTTGTTGTCCGGATGTCTTCCACGGCGTCATCTGCCACCATCCAAGTGTTATCCGCTATCTTTTCACTTGAAGGTCTTCCACAGACTATTGTTTCCGACAATGGCCCACAATTCATGTCTGCAGAATTTCAGTCATTCTGCAAGGCCAATGGTATTCACCATCTGACGTCCGCGCCGTTTTCGCCACAGTCAAATGGTGCCGCTGAATGATAGGTCAGGACTTTCAAGTCACAGATGTTGAAGTTGAAAGAGTCGCATTCTCGGGAGGACACGTTATTGCTCTTTTTGCCCTCGTATCGCTCTCAGCCCCGAGATGGTCCCTCGCCGGCTGAGTTGCTCCACGGTCGCCCTCCTCTAACCTTGATGTCTTTGCTACATCCGCCGCCTCAGGTTCCTGTGCAGCGGCAGACACCCGCTTTTGCTCCAGGCGACGTTGTCTACTATCGCCACTATCGCGGTTCACGGCGTTGGCTCGAAGGGCGCATTCTTCGCTGCCTCGGACGCGCTATGTATCTGGTTTTGGGGGCCTCTGGTGAGGTGCGTTGGCATCTCAATCAGCTGCGCCTCTGTCGTCGCACGGGATCTGCCGTTCGCCGTTTGCTTTCAGCGAAGGTGCCGTCCAGTCAGCGCCCCGGGGACCCATCTACTGGCTTGCCTCAGCTCCAGGTGTTACCGAAGCTACCTTCCATTTTGCCCCATGGCGACACGCCGCAGCCGCAGCCGCTGTTCTCCCGCCCGTAGTGGACGCGTCGCTGCAACCGCCGGGTGCCTCCCTGGGTCACGGTCCGCCGATCGCTTCCCGTGACCAGTTGCCCTCCGACATGGAACTCTTGCCGGCTCCGGACCATACGTTGTCTTCAACCGTCGGGTGCCCTGGCCCGATGGAGGTCGACCCTTCGTCCCCTCCTGTCTCTCTACGGGCGCATACACCACATGTTGGCGTGCACCCTGGAGCACATTTTCAGGTGTTTCCTAGCTCCCCGCAGTCCGGATGGCAGGGTGCGGGTGGCACAGCCTCGCCTGTTGTTAGGCTCCCATCCTTGTCGCATAAGTCAACATGGGGTCCTCCCCACGGCGGGCGGAAGCCTTATGCCACAACCGTATGCCGATTTGCGGGGGAGGAATGTGGTGTCACCGACAGACACCACACTTGCTAGGTAGTAGCCTTTAAATCAGCCGGGGTCTGGTAGTATACATCGTACCCGCGTCTCGCCACTATCAGTGATTGCAGACCGAGCGCCGCCACACGGCAGGTCTAGAGACACTTCCTAGCACTCGCCCCAGTTGTACAGCTGACTTTGCTACTGATGGTTCACTGACTTCTACGTTCTCATTTGCCAAGACGATATTTAGCATAGCCTTCAGCTACGTTATTTGCTACGACCTAGCAAGGTGCCATTAAAGTTACTATTGATATTGTGAATCGTACCATAAAGAGCGACGTTAATCATTAATGGATTAAAGTTACGTATTACACCAGCTACGTCCGTTTTTCTAAATTCTAATTTCCTTGTCCTGTTCCAGACCTCACGCCAGCCTGTGTGAGCTAAAGCGCGTGCCTTTCGGCCTCCTCTAGTAGCACAGTGTTGGCTCTCCAGCCAACCACAACAGCTGCCACTAGCCCTCCTATATTGCAGTGGCAGGGGGAGCTTGTAGTCCAGAGCCATTGGGGGCATGACTCAGTGGACATGCTCCATTGGGTCCACCAGATCATGCACAACCGCTGTTGGTGTTTGACAGATACAATTCCGTTGCCATGGGCTGCTATCAATACATGATACAATAATAATAATAATAATAATAATAATAATAATATACCACAAAACAAGCTTTCTGATTCCACCCCACCAGAGAAAAAGGAAATAGGAGAGATCATCAGGGGCTTGTAAAACAACAAAGTGTCTGGCAAAGTTTCAACTGTTGCAGAACTTTTGAAGTATAGAGGAGACAGTTTCATGGAATGACTTGAAATACTCTTTCAAAAAATCTGCCTCATAGGAGAGATTCTAGAAGAATGCAGAGATGCTGTCATCCACCCATTGCACAAGAAAGGAGACAAATCCAATGTCAGTAATTACAGAGGACTATCACTTCCACCAGTAGAATACAAGATCCTTGCCATTGGTCTCAAATATAGAATTGAACAACACGTAGGTCAATGACTAGATGAATATCAAGCCAGCTTTAGGACAGGAAGATCATGTACAGAGCAGATCTTTATCATCAAAACCTCAATCAAGCCAAAGACACTAGCAGCTGGTAAGAAAGTGATCACGACATTTGTGGACTTTAAAAAGGCATACAACTCCATAGATAGACACATTAATAGAATTGCTGAAAGAATTTGGAATAGATGATAAGACAATGAGGCTTATTCAGCAAACACTAACCAACATCCAATCACAAATTAAATTTTTAGTTGAACTGTCAGAGCCCTTTGAAATAACAGGTTTGAGACAAGGGGAGAGGCTCTCTCCGATCTTGTTCAACTGTGTTTTAGAAAAATTTATCAGAGAATCTGAAAATTGCAACTAACCAGATTGAAGTCCCGAAGTAAACAGCAGTGGAAGCAGGATTGCACATGTCTTTTGAGAAGACACAATATATGAACATAAATGCCACTGATCCAGACTGGGCAATGAGGACCAAGTATGGCAACATCAAAAAGAGTTCAGAAGTTCAAACAACAATAAAAAGGTAGCAACTGAAGAACGGGCAAGAAAAATGGAAATAGCATTCAGATTGTGTCAGAACACATACCAATCTAAATCACTCTCATACCAGGCCAAATTCTAACACTACAGCACAGACGTCAAAGCTGAATATTTATATGCATCAGAGACAATGGCCAGGAAGGGACTTTCAGACTTAGAAAAGAAAGAAAGGACATTCCTTAGAAAGATTCTTGGGCCCAGAAAAATATATAGCGAATTTACGTTCTGCCTACGATCAAATCAAGAACTTTATCAATGATCTGAAAATATCACCACCACCATGAAGAAAAGAAGACTGTCTTTCTAAGGACATATTAAAAGAATGGAATCAGATTGGCTCACCAACAAAATTCTTCTCTTCCAGGAAAACAGGAAGACACAAGTTCCACAGGTGAAAGAAGTGCACTGGGATCTAGAAAAATGTGGGATCACAGCAGAAGAAATAGTGAACAGGCAGATCTTTAAGAGAAAGGTTGCGGAGGGGAAGGATTTCTTCAAGGAGAAAATGAGGAAGAGCAAGAGTACTCTCAGCAGAAGAATATGCACGAGTGAGCCAATGGATGAAGGAGTACTGGTGAAAGAGGAAGGAAGAGAACTTTAGAAAGTGAGGGAAGTTGTGTAGACGTAGCCCATAGGTGGCTGTAACGAAAATAAGTAAATAAAATATTATTATTAGTATTAGTATTATTATTATTATTATTATTATTATTAGTAGTAGTAGTAGTAGTAGTAGTAGTAGTAGTAGTAGTAGTAGTAGTAGTAGTAGTAGTAGTAATCGTGGTGGTGGTGGTGGTGGTGGTAATTATAGGTAGAGAATGAATCCTCCCCCCCCCCCCCCCCCCCCCCCCCCCAGAGTCAAAATTCAAGTTAACTTATTCCTGCAAGCCTGCACTGACATTGCTGCATAAAGGCAAGGGAATATGACACAGTGTCATTGCTGCATGGACTAGTGTTAAACAGTGACTTTGTGGGACAATGTAAATAGCTGAAGTAAGAGTAGTAAGTGAGGACAGTGAGAACAGTTGGAGCCCAAATGTATAGACTGTTCCCAGAACACATGTATGTAGTCTTTAGAAATAACCATGATGTAAATTCAGGGACAAAATTTTCAAATTTTCCACAAGGAGGGGGAACGTTGTATTGTGGAGGAATGACATACTTTCAAAGCCCTATTTCTGGAATTTCTTCACAGCTGACGGTACCATCAGTTCACTAGCCATCATGTATTTATGGTGGCCTCGGAGCAATCCAACACGCAGTGCACCAAATCAGAGTTTCATCAATC
Organism: Schistocerca gregaria; assembly: GCF_023897955.1. Classification (NCBI taxonomy): domain Eukaryota; kingdom Metazoa; phylum Arthropoda; class Insecta; order Orthoptera; family Acrididae; genus Schistocerca; species Schistocerca gregaria. The sequence continues at coordinate 415,613,129 of NC_064924.1, forward strand.
TTGCTATATGACACCATCATCAACAGCAACAGCAAAAAAAGCAGCCTGACGCATTACTGGTACACTGATGGAGAAAGACTGCAACACACTCACAGACTGTGTTCAGTGGCACTAGGGTATAATAATGTGCATACTGAGGGGTTGTAGTGTTAGTGATTCATTTGGCAAAGTCATTGGTGAACAGGTGGAACTCACAAGGTCTGTCTGTGCAGTCTCTCTTTTGGCTATGCAGGCAGCAACTTTGCTGTGCTTAGAGGTGAATACTGTTTGCAACACTCATTTTTGGATACAACATCCCACACTGACAAGAATGTACTCCAGTTGAACAGTTTCAGCCATTTTAAAGTGGCCACATGGTGAGCCTGTGGGAAACTGAATGAGAATATCAACAGATTGCTGTGAAAGTTGAGCACAGTGTATCAGTAGTGTGTTGCTACTTTCAACTGTGGAACATCCTCATACCTGTATGCAGTATCAGCTACTATCCTCTCGGCCGCAATTTCAAATACGTGTGCTATCAGTTATGCTGCAGAGTTTCCCACAGCTGCTATTGTGGCATGAATGTGGTGCCATGAATGATTATGCCACCATCAAAGAGATGCAAGCATCCCCTATCCAGAGCTCCAGCGACAGGTGTACTTAAATTCGAACATTCACGCACTTGCCCCCATTTTGTGTGTTTGCCATCTGAATAACATTTACAGACTTTCATAGTGGCCAGTGTTTGTCATCTACTGTATAGTTATTGTATTGAAGACTGTCCAACTTGTAAATGTGCAGTATCTGTATATGTTCTACCATTCAAAGCTACTGTTAGCAACAGATGCTGCAACCACAGCAACAAAGTTGTGTGTTTTTTTTTTAATATTTGATGTTAGATGTAGACTAAATTAATATCTGAATTCTTTGTTCATGAACAGCATCTGTTCTTCACTCCTGTATTCACTGAAGAACCACACAGTGTGCAAGGAAGTCATAACAGACTGGCAACAAGGATGGTACGTGGAACAAGGAGCTTTTCCAGCAGCATCCTACACAGCTTGTTCAGTTTGAGTCAACAAATAGCAGAACTGCTGTCAGCAGTTTCTTGCCTCACACAAGTGTAAGCAGCCCAGCAGCAAAAGGCGCCAGAAGATAAAGAAGGAATTCAGCTGCTACCTCCACTCTTCCAGCAGCTTGACGAGACAAATTAATCATGAAAAGAATACGTGACACAGCTGCATCAGCATTTCAATGCCTACGAAATCATGGGTGAATCACACTGTTAATTTTCCTTTTCATATGTGGAAGTGTACACCTACTGACTCCTACTGAAATTATTTCCCCTCATAGAGCCCCAAACCCAGCGCTATGGGGTTGTAATTGCAAGATTAGATGAATATTTTGGGATTCACATACACATTGCTGTTGCATGGTACAAATTTTTCTGCACACAAAATCTTAATTATCAGTTCTATAAGGAATGGATTGCAGACTTACAGAGCACGAATAGAGACTGTAAATTCAGTTGTCTCTGTTGTGCAATTTATCGGGATTAAATGCTCTGTGAAGGTATTGGCTCTTCAGAAAAGCTGAATGCAAGTTTTGTCATTGCATGGGACATGCAAAAACAGTCTGCCTGCAAAAGACTAGAAAGCCCTCCTCTGTTTCGTACAGGAATCAAGCAAAACAGGAACAAATAATTAATGTCATTTCATGTTAAGATTCTGTGCCATCTCCTCCTCAAAAATCAGACCCACACACTCCAAAAAGCCTCTCCCAATCTTGAAATTCACAAAAACAATTCGGTGCACACATGGAAATAAAGAAGTTTTTCTCAACACGAAATGGACAACTATATTCAGAGAACACTCTGAAAGCTTTGGATTACATTTCAAATATGCATTGCAAAAATTGATTTTCGGAATCCCATCTTCAGTTGTCATTGGATAAAGATACAAAGAAAATTTTTGTTGTGAATACTCATGTCGGCTTGTTTGAATGTCAATGGCTACCTTTCAGAGGTGCTTCCACGTCTGCGTTGTTTCAAACATTTCTTGAACAAGTGCCTGTTAGTTTTATGACATAATCATCTCCAGACAAACACTACAATAACACCTTAAAAATTTGGACTGTTTTATTCAACTTTTAATTGAGGTGCGCCTCAAATGTAACTTGCAGGAACATTCTTTTTTCAACATGATGAATGAGTACTTAAGACATATCACTGAAAACAATGGTGCTTGTCCCTTGATTAACATTTGCAAGCAATTTAGAAATTGCCATCTCCTACAAAATTACAATAACTGCAAGCTTTACTCAGAAAATTGATTACACTAAGTTCATTCCTAATTGAGCACAAATTGCCACACCGCTGTACCATCTCAGATACAAAAATGTTCTGTTCTATTGGAGAACAGACTGCGACTAAGATTTTCAAAGACTGAAAAAATGCATTGCTTCATCAACGTTGCCTTATGCACTACGATCCACTGAAACCACTTGGGCTCGCAGTAGAAACCTCATCCTATGGCATCGGGACTCTTTTAGCCCATGAAAGTGACAAAACAGAATGTCCCATTGTATTTTCTTCCAAAGCTTTGAACAATGCTCAGACTATCCAGTCAGCTGGAGAGGGAAACCCTGGCTATAATACACATTGACACCAACTTTCATCATTACCTGTATGGCAGAAAATTTTTTCTGGCCACAGACCAAATTTCAACATGCAAATTTTGACAGATCTTCTCATTTACCTGTCTGCACAGATGCAGCATTCGACACATCAGAAGCTTCTTGTTTACATTTTGATTCTTCTGATTCACAGGCACTAGATTCTTTTCCTATTTATTCATGAAGGATTGCCCTAGCCACGGAGCTGGACCAATCACTATGATTGCTAAAAAGGTCAGCTGTAATCTCAAAAATGTATTTCCAATCCCTTAGTGTGAAGATAATTTGTGCACTACAACAGATTATCTCTTCTGAATGATGTGACTCTGCTTCACATGCCTAATGACCAGACTACAGTGCTAATCCCCAACCCATTGCAACAGCAACAGCAGCAGCAACAGTTGAGTCTTCTACATAGAGGTCATTGAGTAACAGTTCGCACTAAGCAGCTAGCGTGCCAACATTGTATGTGGATTGGGTTAGATAAGCAAATACCAGTATGTGATGTTACAATGTTGCACTTATGCAGAGAATGAGGCCACTCTGCACCAGGAATGTTTTTCCTGACCATATTCTGACACTCCATAACAGTACCTCCATATAGACTTCACTGGCCTCTTTGGCAGGCATTTTGGTTGATTAGCATTGATGCCTATAGTAAATACCCTTTTATTATCCCAGTGCATTCAATGAATGCTGCCAGCACTATCAGAACACTGTATTTTCTCCAGAAGGCTTGTCACACGCAATTGTTTTTGACAATAAACCTCCTTTTTCTTTCAAGGAATTTGCACAATGTTACAAACACAATGGAATCCAGCATGTCAGGACAGCACCATTCTCACCACAGTCTAACAGCGAGGCTAACGTTTCATTCGAATGTTCAAGAGATAAAAGTCAAAACTTCAAGTTCCACATTCATATGAAGATACCTTACTGGTGTTTCTGATTTCATACCATAGTTTGCCTACTCCTGACATTTCACCAACAGAATATTTGCATTGGAGATGCCAACAGACCTTACTGCATTTGCTTTGTCCTTACCACTCTGCTCCAGCTTCAGACTTCATCATGGAGCTTCACCCAAACATAGAGTTCAACATCAAGTGTACTGTACAACAGGCCACACTTATGGGAACCTTATGTTGCTCTCAGATCAGCTGGCAGAGCACAGTCTACTATTTGTGGCAGTGCAGGCACGCATCAGCACCAACAAAATCAGCTAAAACTCCATGAATTCAGCAATCCTGCCAAAGATCAAACTGTTCCAGATTTCTTTATTGCATGGTGTCTGGTCACTGTGATGCAGCCAGATTTGTCTGCTGCTACACAGCTTACTGAGCAGGTGCCACCATCTGTGGCTGTTTCCCAATGGAAGTCTCAGCCTGCCCAACTGCAATGCCGTTGCCACCAACTCTGTAGATTGCCTCTTGCAGGGACATCAATGCCATCACTGTTGGCTAGTTACCTATGCTCCATGCTCCTACCTTTGCCATTAGATGCATCCTGTGCCCAGTTTTCTGGGGCAGTTTCCCTGGTGCTTGCAAGATGCAATGTCGGGACTTGTGTTGGTGTGCTCTGTCCATGGTACAGGCCTCCTCCCATACCTTCCAAGTTTAGTGTCAGCGACACTTTCAAATATGCTGCTGCCAGTTAAGCCACTGCATTTCTTACTCCTGCCAACATGGCACAAGGGCGCAGCCATAAACAATTACAATGCTGTCAATAAGATGCAAGAATCTCCTTTCAGGAGCTGGTTGGTAGCATGAATGTAAGTTTGAAAGCAAGGAATACAGCAGAAAAATGGGGGAAATGACATTATTACATTGTCAGAATTGTCCTATTATCTTATCAAAACTTACATAAGAAGGCACAACTAGGACATGAAGGGGACTTATTGTGAAATGGTACAACTGTGACCAACATCTTACAGTCTCATTTCAGGTTTTGAATGGTTCTTGTGTGGAAAGTACGTGTCTTAATGCCACATGACAAATTTGGTAAGAAATATTGGGAGTAAACTTTCTGTTCCAAACAAAAGGGGAGGAGAGTTTGAAAATATTCATTGGTTTACCACAAACACTGTAGTCCAGTTTTATTATTCTTGTTTGTTCTTTTGTCATTCACCCAGTAGTTATCCTGAGCTGTCCCACAGAAAAAAAAATCATCAACTGATTCTATGACCTCAGAGGAGAAAAATCAGAGAAATAAGAGCTCATATGGAGACACACTAACCACCATTCTCCCTGCACACCATTCACGAATGGAACATGAAATGTGGAAAATGGTAATAGCACCAGAAGTATTTTACAGTGTACATCACAAGCAGACTTTAAGTTTGGATGTAGATGAAGAAAGTTAATTTGTACAACTTTATTTTTTATGTATTGATACACAGTATTTCAGTCTAACTAAAATTGACTAATCACACCTACTTTTACACTTACTCTGCTGCTTTCATCCATTTGCCAAGAAAATTTTACTGTACTAGAGACAAATACTACAATATCTGGTAAATAAAGAAGGCTCTCGTATGTTTCTTTAACACTATTCCTCATTCTTTAATTGATTCTAGGAATCTGATAACTTCCTCTAAGGCAGTGGACATCAAACTTTTTTTCCTCAAAGGCCAAAACTAACAATATGATGAGGCACCTCGGGCCACACATTTCAAGGTCTTTTTATTAATTGGCAAACCACATAAATGGTGTATATGAAGCTCCAATAGACTAGTTATAGTAAAGAAGCGAGAGGTTTACTACCGACTTTCTAGCACTTATCGTTAAAGTCGATACCATGCGGACCACTAGGAGTAGAATGTTCTCTGTTTCAGATTGTTGCCACCCTCAATTACCCGTAAATTGTAACACTGCAATTGCCCGACGGAATGTTGCTGCGTTGTCTTTCTGAACAGATGGTTAGCAACAGCAAATGGGCTTATACTTAAATGTATTATGTAACATGAGGCATGATCACACCTGTTTTCTACATGTTTTGAAAGTCATTTTTCTTCAGCTCACTTGACTGAACTACAACAGCCTTAATTTTATTTTATACTAGATGAGGTACCTGGCATTGGCTAGGTATGTACTTATTCCAATCTTATGTTATTCTGTCTCTCCCTTCCCTCACTCTGTATCACATATGACCATCCCTACAGGGTGATCGGGAATTCCCATTACAGACTTCTAGGACTTGTAGGGAGTGAATACATCATATTTTGAATAGGAATCCATGTCCGGAAACATCATCCAATGAGACTACAGAGCGTCAAAGTAATAGGCGTGGACGTCTGTAAATGTACGTATACATGGGGTGATTCCATGATGATATAGACTTTCTGGGATGATGGAGAATGATAAATGTATTAATTTGAAGTAAGGATCCCTGTACCAGAAACGAACTGGTCGAAAGTTATACATGAAAACCATTCTGATACCTCTGACAGTTGAATATACGTACTGGTTCTTGTGTTGCGAAGAGTGTAGGGCTGGTAACTTTCAGTGGTGGTAGTGTGGACAAAAACAAGGAAAAATGTCCAGTAAACGTGGGCTCTAAATTTCATACCTGAGGAGCTATGACCATTCTTTCATCTTTGCTAATGTGAAACACATCTCCTCAATGAGAGGCCATGGGCATGCGGCACGTTTGATGCACGGCTCACATTGTTAGCTCACGTCTTTAGTGCTCTGGAACACCAGCAAGTGGTACGTTAAATGAAAGTGGTTGATGGTTTTCAGTTACTTAATTACTTCCCCAACTTTAATCACAATTCTACACAGTTTCCATAAACAAAACACTGCTACGCCAGACAAGTAGATAACTAATGCTACCAGTGCGAAGCCAGGTAGGGTCGTGAGCCGCATGAAAACATGATCTGGGCCACAGTTTGACAACCACCGCTCTAAGGGTTTAAGAGTAATCTTGACTCCTCTTTCAGTTCTGAGTTTCCAACTATTGTTGTTAAGTCTAGTGTAAGCTGTTGCATTGATGTGTATAACATTTAATATACTAGCAGAGAATGCTGTATTTTCAACACCTTATTGTAAATGCATTGTCAGAATTGAGTTGTAAGTCGTTTTTTTTTTTTCTCTCTCTCTCTCTCTCTCTCTCTCTCTCTCTCTCTCTCTCTCTCTCTCTCTCTGTACTATGTATCAAAGAGGTCCACAAGCACTTTATGTGGGGCATACAGACTGGATATTATGAGAGAGAAAATGACCAGCATCAAGATGAAACACAGTCAGGTCCATACAGGTTGGTCACAAATTGAAAAAAATTGTGAACAATATCTGGAAGGCAACTGAACAGCCTTTACTTCACACTCTCAACACGCCCCATCAATTGATGCTGAACTTTTACCCACAGCTACATAACTAAGTGCTGTAATTTGTTCAACACACCAACACAACTGACACAGGGATAGAGTTTTGCGACATTTCTTCATTTACACCACGATAAAGATGAGAATTTTCTCCACTGTTTTATCATTGGGGACATATGAAATTTTCCAAGATGCACTATCCTTTTGGGATTGACAGAAAACCCTTGTTAAATTTTCTATTTTTATTTACTTCTGTCAAGTGTAGACCACGTATGCACTACAGCATTCATAGACCTTGTACAAACCGCAATAGAAATTTTAGAAATTCCCATCAAGGTATTCTATTCTTACATGGAAACTTTTTATCCTCTGCAGTTTATTGAACAATGGATTATTCTGCTTCTCTCAAATAAGAGAACTTTTACAATTAGTATACTTCTGGCACTGTACCAAGCAACTTTCATTTCCATTTCTTCAACAGAAGATATTTCTTGCAGAATGATGTGTAGACAATGACACTACTGTACAGATTGAGGTAAATTTTTTATTCCAATCTTTGGCATATGATTTACATTCCATCAGTGAACAAGAATCAGTGTGTGGCTTCTCTTCCGCAGAGTGCCCTATCTTTCACTTTGGCTTCTTTGGACCGCTTTTGTTCTAGTCTTCACTGTTGGCTCGTAACTTGTACTACTGCCATATTTGTTACGTACTAGTGATTAATAAATGCATATTCGATACTTACTGTGTGTTATCTCCAACCGATCCTACATGATAACCACAGTGGTGACACCGACACCATTGTCATCTCATCGCGATTTATTTTTTGCTCGTTTTCGTCATTTATGAACTTCATGTGCCAGCCCACATTGTTCCACCACAATGGCTCTACCAGTGTATTTTGGTGCAAGTGTAACGGGCCCCATTAACTATGCCACTTGCCAACACGAGTGGACAAGTGTACCTTCTTCGAATCTGGTTAAAAGTGAACAGTTATTTTTGTATAGCCACACTGGCGGCCACTTAACCTTACCCGGTTCCACATGCCACCACCTAGCATGGCAGCACAACAAAAGCCACAACATGGACACTGTAAGCCGCTGAAAGGAATGTGAACAACCTTCCATTTAAAGACATTGTGGTTTATTCTTTATGTACATTGTTACCTTCGGAATGACTTGATATGCCGACAAAGTTCAAGTTCCAGAACTGTGAATTGAACATTTCTATACACGGGTAGCACATTCTAGTATACATAGTGTCGCAACCCTCCGCACGCCGTCTCGGTGACGCTGGTCACCTGAACCACACTAGTTTCCGCAGCCTTCGCACCGTGGTTGCACCACAACTGTCTTTCGCCCACTTTTATAATAACGCGCCATTTCAATGAAGCCAGTTGCCTCAACCGTGCCAGTTTCTGCGACTGCGGCATTGTGGTTGCACCACGACTGCCTTATGCCTACTTTCTTAAAGGCGCCGGCCGTTCCACCGCCACCAGTTACCGGGTCAGCAGTCCCTGCGACTGCCTCCTGCCTGCTGTTGCAACAGCACCAACCGTTACAACTGTGCCGCATTCTTCGTCAGGCTTGCAGATTGGACGCACCGCATGCATCATGCAGCCACTGCCCAACGCAAGCCTCAGGCAATGCACCATTCACCCCACTTTCGGCATTGGAGACGTTCTGCTCTGCTCACACCGATCTCTATCTGCTGGTGCTGACTCCACATGTGTTTACAGGCAGGTTCCCTAAACTACCTGCATTGCAAAACGACAATCCAAAAAGTTGGTTCGCCTTTGTGGACCATATCCTGTACATCCACAGCATTTCTGACAAAAGCACCAGTTTTGTCTGTCTGACGAGTCATCTCCACACACAAACAGACCTCATCAGTGACTTGCTCCTCTCACTGCCCGTCTCGTATTAATATTCGATGGCCAAAGCACTGCTTATCGAGTGCCTTTCCTGCCCTTCAGTGGAGGCTATCCATCACATTATTCATGAGGAGCATCTCGATGACTACATACCTTCGCAGCTTTGGCGGTGCCTACGTCCTTTTTTAACCGATGATCAAGCATTACCTAATGCCATCCTTTGGACATTGTGGATGGTCAAAATGCCTACGGATCTGCAACTCCATCTACTGTCTCACATCTCCAACCCACTCGAGGCTCGATTAGGCAGGGCGGATCAGGCTTACGCTATCTTTCGTCACTGACATCGCCTGTCACAAACGACATCTTCATAACCCTCAGTTGGCATGCCTGCACCTCCGGTTCTGCGCCCTGCTGGCAGAGGCCAACACACTCGCCTCAGCACCTCAACTGCCAGTCCGGAGCTGCCACCTAGTGGCCTACAGGAGGTACTTCCAGTGGGCTCCCTAAAGCCGCCGACCTTACCTGAGCACCAACCCGATCGGGTACCAGCCCCGACGCAGTGAGCTGCGGTTCCCTCCCGCACCGCACCGCACCGCACCGCACCGCACCGCACTGCCAACCAGCCTACCCGCTGTACTGGTTTCACGCTACTTCCAGGGGCGCTGTCGGCAACTGCCACTCACCTTGTTCCTACCAGAACGAGACCAGTGGACATGTTTAGGCACCATGTCCTCCCTATCATTCGACACTACACCACTCGCTTCAGCAACGTGGCGCCTCTATGCCACAGGCATCCACTTTCTCATCAACACTGGTGCTGATGTTAGCATAATCAAAGCCAAGCATGCTGCGGATGCACTATCACCTTCTACCCTTGCCTTGATCACCACCAATTTTTCTCCTATTGCGGTCCATGGCTCAATCAAGATGTCGTTTCACCTGTCACTGGTCCACACCTACGTTTGGACCTTCCACGATGCTGATGTGGATGAACCTGTGACCAGGTTGCATTTTATATACCATTAGGAAATTTCACAGGACCTGCAGGCCACTGCGCTACACTACACGTCTGGCTCTATAGTTCTGTGCTCACACGAGTTCAGCACGACTTCCCTCTCCGCTCCTTGGCTGTGCTTAATACTTGTACATCCCTGGTCAAGTGCATTATTACACGGCTCTCTGATTTGTTGGACGCGCACCCACAAATCGATGAACTCCGCACGCAGAATAATGCCTTATGCACCCACATCGCCTCTGCCTCCGCTGAATTGTCACATGCACATCACCTATCAGCAGACCCACAATGAGGCATTCCGTTGCACGCCTCTACAACATCTTCTCGCCAATCTGCCCTGTGTCGAGCATTCCACCATCTGCTGTTGTTTTCTCACTGCCGCACATGAATCTACATCTGCATGCTCCACTCCTGCATTGTGTCTTCCATCACCGACTTCAGCCGACACCCCACCTATGCTGCCCACTTCACCAAGGTCAGTGAACCAACATTGCCTGCGGATAGCTTCTTGATACCTATCGCCGACCCTCCTACCTGAGTAGGAGCCATTAGTAATGGTACTTGTCATAGGGTTCGCACCACTGACGGCACACCTGTTTTTTATAAGGCCAGGCACCTTAATGCTTCCGAATTTCTTCATACAAAGGAGGTCGTTCAGGATCTGTTCACTTTGGGCATCCTCTGCCCCTCCAATGGCAACTGGTCTTCACCTATTCACCTTTTTCCGAAAAAGGACGGCACCTTACGCTCATGCATGGACTACAGGACCTTTAATGCTCACACCATTATCAATAATTACCCCATTCCACATATCCAGGATTTCACACATTTACTATATGGTTCTAACTTTTTCTCTGCTTTAGAATGTTCCAAGGTATATCTTTAGATCCCTATGCATACACCAGATATTCCGAAGACAGCTATCATCACACCCTTTGGCCTATCTGAATACTGTTACATGCTTTATGAACTGAAAACTGCTGGGAAGATATGGCAATATTTCATTGAATTCATTTTGCTCCCCCTGCCATTTGCTTATGCTTACTTAGATGATATACTGATCTTTTCCTCCTCTGCAGGGGAGCATCAAGTCAACTACATGCAGTCCATTTGGTGCTCACTGCCAACAGCGTGGTGATCAACCATGATAAATCTCAACTGTGTCCCACATCAGTTACCTTCCTAGGCCATACTGTTTCTGCCGACAGCCTCTGACTGACGAGTTCTCGTGTCGAAACCATACTTGATCTTCCTCTCCCAGAGGTTTATGATCAGCTCCATCATTTTCTGGGAATGGCAAACTTTTACCGTCACCATATTCCTCAAGCTGCCTCCATTCAAATAGCGCTCACCGATGCTCTCCAGCAAAAACACCACTGGGAAACAGAATTTGAAGTGGACGAAACCCATGCTTAACGCTTTTGGTAACCCCAAAACTGCCCTCGCCAAAGCCAAGACACCTGCCCATCCTGACCCTGAGGCCCGTGTCTCAATCACAACTGATGCCAGTGACTCAGCTGTGTGTGCTATATTACAACAGCACACCGCCAACTCCGTCCAACCCCTCCGCTTCTTTTCCAAGAAACAGAGCCAGTACAAGCAGTCGGCTTTTGGTCGTGAGCTCCTCACTGTGTACAAGGTGATTAAACATTTCCGTAGACACTTTGAGGGATGATCTTACACAATCTATACAGATCACAAGCCATTCGTGAACACTATTCATAATCTGGCTAAAGACCTTCCACCGAGGTGTTTTCGCCATATGGACTACATCTGTCAGCACTCTTCCAACGCATGCTACATCCGCGGTGCAGAGAACTTTGTGGAAGACTACCTTTCCCCGCATCTGCATGCTAACTGTACTGCAAAATCTGGAGGAGCTCACCCAACTACAAGGCGATGATGATGATATACAGCGAATAATATCAGACAGCAAATCATCGCTCTGTTCAGCCCCATATACTGTCTGGGTCGATGATCTCTGTCCTTTGCAACACCTTTACGGGCACACTCCGCCCTCTGGTCCCTACCGCCCTTCCTCATAGGGTCTTTACTGCCTTGCACGATTTAGCCCACCCTGGGAAGTGAGCTAGGTTACAGAGCTGGTTACAGAGCACTTCGTCTGGCCTGGCACGAAGCACGACTATCGTACTTTGAGCCGTGTGTGTGTCCTGTGCCAGCGCAGCAAGGTCGGCAATCACATTCAACCTCCATTGGGCAAGTTTGACATTCCAAAGGGGCATTTTCGGCACATCCATATCGATGTCGTTTGGTCCCCTCCCCCCTTCCAAGGGTTACAGATACATCTTGTCAATCATTGATCATGTGACCCGCTGGATCGAAACAGTCCCACTTATTGACATGATGGCCAAGACTGTTGCCAGTTCTTTCATATTGGCATGGGTTGCTCAGTTCGGCTGTTCCGTCTCTCACAACCGACCAGGGATGCCAGTTTGAGTCAACCCTCCTTGCATGACTCTGCGAACTCTGAAGCTTACCACAAGCAGGTGAATGGCCTGGTCAAGTGGTGACACTGCACACTCAAGGCCAGGCAATGTGCCACGGTGGCCCTCACATGGGTCCTGCTGGGTATTCGCTCGGGCCATAAAGAAGATGGGAATGCCTCGCTTGCTGAGATTCTATACGGTGAACCCATCCTTCTTGCCACCAAGTTCGTCGTCGATTTATCACCGTCAGCCGCAACCGAGGATCTTCCCGCCCTGCTCGAGTGGGTTCATACCCACATCGCACATCTCTGCACCCCACCTGTGTTTGTCCACAAGGACCTTGCTTCGTGCGGCTCTGTGATGCTGCAGGGTGACACCGTGCAAGCAGCCCTGCAGCCACCTTATTTTGGCCCTCACCTTGAGTTACGTCATGGAACAAATACATTCGTGATCCACTTACATGGACGGCCAGACAGTATCCGTTAATCGACTGAAACCAGAACTGTCACCGGCAATGCTACTGGCCTGCCTTCCGCTAACTCGTCTCCGCCTGTGCAGCCATTGGAACCACAGGACTCGTGCACCACCAACACCCTCACTTCCAGCACCAGCCACCGCTTACAACGATCGCACTGGCACCAAGATTACGAATTTGGGTAATGAAGCTTCTCTCTGCCATGCTCCGCACTACCAAGGCGGGGGGGGGGGGGGGGGGGGTCGCTCTGTAGTGTCTCTAGCACAGAGTGCCCATCTTTGACTTTTTACTTTGGCTTTGGCTTCGTTTGACTGCTTTTGTTCTAGTCTTCACTTTCGGCACGTAACTTGTACTACTGCCATATCTGTTATGTACCAACGATTAATAATTGCATATTCATTATTTAGTGTGTGTTATATCGAACTGATCCTACATGATAACCGTAAGTGCATTACCCACACTGCTGAATAGGACAAAAAGTACGCATTAAATTTTGAATATTGCTAAAAATCACATTTTACTATTAACTTCATTGAAACGAGGCTCAGGGAATCACAAATGGAAGAAATTACTTACAGCTGCTCATACGTGAGTGCTAAAGCCAGTAACAGTCTCTAGGCCCACTTGCAACAGAACATATTTCTATAAAAATGCATAATATTGTTGATGCAGGTTCACAGTTATCACCTGGCAAGATCCAGAGGCTTTTTAAAAACCTTTTTGACAGTAATGTGTGCTTGAACTCAGCATAATATGTTCACCTTTCATAATCGATGTTTCGCAGTAGAAACCTTCTGAATGCATCTGACAGGCAGATAAACTTCAAGTGTCAGAAACTCTCCTCAACTTCTTTTAACAATACAGATGCCAAACTGCTAACTTTATTGCAGTATCACACACACAGGACAATGGCTACTGCACAGAATGGCGAACTGACTTGATCCAGAATAGAAGTCTACAGATAATGTGGTGTTAGAGGTAAAATGCTTACAGTGGAGAACAGTTTAGCCAAACTAAAGGCCCTATTCCAAATTAGACCCAGTTTCTAAATGTTCACTTTAAAATAAGTATAAGGATTAATATGAAAATTTTAAAGCTTCCTAGATTACTGTCCGTTGCTTCCATTTCCAATAAATATGGTTGCTAGATGACACCCGTTGTTAGTAAGCTGTCCATGTTTCACCCTTCTTAGATAACTGACTAGGCCACTTATTCTTCATTTAACTACTCAGTCCACTTAAACTGTGACAGCAAATGAGTATTTCCATGCAGTGATTTTTATTATTATTAGGTAGAATACATGAGAATCAGTGTTGTGGACATTTTCTGCACTTTTGGTGATTTCCGAGTTCCAACACAAAAGAAACTCTCTTTCAAGGCAAAAGCCTATTGAAATGAGTGCTAAGAGCAACTACTAGAGGAAATGAATGAAACTGGATGATGGCTGTTGAGCCCACTGAAATTACTCACAAAACATTAGCACTTTTGAGACTGGAACATTTGCACATGGTGCACGAGACTCTTCCTGTTAATGAGATCTACATTTATTGGACACCTAACTCCTGAGAGCGACAAAAAAACCTGTGGAGATTTGTCTCTGGCAACAGATGTTGGAAATTTTCATTTTTGGTGGTCAGAAGCAGTATTCAGTATTTTAACTGGTGGTGAAATCTGCATGAATCAATTTAAGCCAGAAACTAAGCAACAGTTATGCAGTTGGATCTTCCAGAAATGGACACACACTATGCATATCTAAAAAGTGCAGTTGTAGGGAAAAGAATGGTCAGATTTTCCCCCCAGGAACTTTCTACTTTGCTGTCACTGTTGTGGCTGGAGATTGACCTCCAAGTTTGATTCCTGGATTTTGCTTACTGCTTACACTTTACAAGAATCAATAAAGAATACCCAAAATACAGTCTGCACAGTACCCACAACAATGCAATAGCTCATTGGATATCACATGCAAATTTCTGCTAAACTTGCTTATTCGAATCATTTCTGGTTCTGGGCAGTTTCTTCCTGTTCCCCAAAGTCAATCAGTTTCCATCTGGAGAACAGCAACTGTCTTTAAATATGGTGCATACACAATGGATCTGCCAATGAAGCCTTCATCAAAAGCTCAGAACGGGCGTGGTGGCAAGAAGAACATGCAGGTTAGTTCTTTGAAGATACGTAAAGATATGAGACTTTACAAAGACACCTCAGGACTTCATGAATGTCCCTAGCATATAGGTTATGCCTAGGTAAGGATACACTGCATATTTTCAGTAATGTTAGTTTTATAAGCACAGAAGTAGAAATCCTGTGAAAACATTTAAGTAACATGATACACAGTTCCACACTGTGTGATACTAACAGGTTTGCTCTAAGCACGAAAATCTTGTAACTATTGTAATGTAACAGACTTATCTATTACAGTATGATTTCCTAATCATCATGATACACGATATTTCAGCATTTAGTGTATTACTTAATACACTGTGTCTTGCTATGTTACCATGTATTTAGATTTATGTTTATTCCTTTCACAGTAATTACTCATTGTCTAGAACTATTTTGAATAAGTGAATACCGTGCAAGTAACAAGTTTATTATACTATCCCATTTACAAAATTACTAAGTTTGGAATTTCATGTTTGCATGTTCCTATTTTCTTAAAACAATTTCTAATCCAGAAAGATGACTGTTCAATCACATAAAGAAGTTTTGGGAAACTTAAAGAACAGAAATTTCTAGAAAAGAAATGCATGTCATCATGACTAATTACTGAAACTGTCAACCATTTAGTAAATGATGATCTCTAACAGGGTTCATAAGATAGCTAGATGTACCAAATAATGTTACTGTAAAGTAGAAACCTCTGTAAATGAAAGTAATTAAAATGATAAAGTACTTTAACACCAATTTGAATATTTGAAAAGTTATTGTTTACAACAACATTTAACAAAATTTTGCATGAAGAATCAAATATGCTGAAAATGTGCCCATTACACAGATGTTTACCCTTTTACAGCAAAAAAATATTGTTATGCTTAAGTTCTTATAAACATATAGTTGGTCTTTAGAACATTACTAATTTTCTAGAATGAGCCATGTATTTCTTATTATAAGTTGTTACATTTTTGTATAAGGGATAGCACATAGGCAAACAGACACCTCTGCTTTAGAGTTAGTATCATGGATTTGAAATTATCAGAGACTGGAATCGACAACTGCATGAATTTGTAAATTCATCTCCTGCATCTGGAAGCAATAAGTCTGAAGATACATTCAAATAGTGTGTGGTTGTTATGTTATCTTGAAACATCCTTGACCTGTTATTTCTATATGAAAGTTAAGTGCAAATATTATTTTTGCTCTAACAACATCTCTTTAACTAAAATCATGTGCTGACCTGTCTTGGTCGAAGCACCAGTTACGTCATGTAACAGTTTTTCTGTTGTAACAACAAGATTGTTACATCAGAACAGTGTTCAACTGTATATTGTGCAGATTATCTGTTTGACATGTCTTTGAGGCTGACCTGCCGAGCATATCCCTTTGAGTGAGTATTGAAGCAAGTGCACACACATGAGGGCACACTAACATCTGCAGCAATAGTTGAGAGCCATCAGAATCTTATATAGGGTATTGATTGCTCTAAAGAGCATGCTTTAACAATTTCTGGGTTGGGGATTAACTACCTGGTTGGTCATATGATATCATGCATATGATATGCAGACCAGTCATTTATGCATAGCTCATTAAAAAGGAGCCTAATGCAAGTAACCACTACAAAATTATTAAATAGAATTATTAAATAGAATTTCTGGCCAGTACTTATTTTCAGAAGACGAATTATTTTTGTACTGCTGATATATATTCAGAAAGTGTACAAAACTAGGCTGTTCCCCTTATCCTTAATCAATGGAGTTCATCTTGCAGCCTAAGTGACCTTGAGATGTAATTGATGATAGGAAATTAATGCTATGTACAGACCTACTGTTACGTTACACTATATATTGCTTTCCATATTTTGTCTCACAAGGTAGATTATTAGCTCGGTATCTGAATGAAGTAACGAAGGATGTACTTTAAAATTGTGAATGTTACTATGTCAATTTAATGTACATTTGTTAATCAACAATGCTGTATCATTAACACAATGATTGCCAGGAGGCAGGCACTGGCCACAGTGGAGCCTAGTACCTTACACCTTGGCCTGCTGGTGAAACTTCCACCAGTATGCATGCTAATCAATGTATGTGCATCTAGAAACCACCATTCAATACCCCAATTTTTATGTTCTTATCCAAAAATCATAATTATTGAATCAAATGTATTAATAGTAATAAGAAACAGTTTATACTAAGGAAAGCTGTACATTTTTAAATATTAATGTCACTGAAACATGTGAGAAATTTGACAAGTAACATAAAATCTTTTCACCACTTACCAATTTATAATTAATTGTCTTGAAAATCTGAACCAGTTCATTACCGCAATCGAGGCTGATAGTTACTTATGTACTCATTTATTTGTTATGAACTGTAAATTGTAACCGATGAATTTGCAAAAAGGAAGGAAATCAAGGTGATGAGACCTGGGTATGTTGAAAGAACCGGAGGTTGACAGTTTCAAAGCAAACATTATGCGATAATTGACTAAAACAGGGAAGGAATACAGTAGAAAACAAATGGGTAGCTCTGCAACATGGAGGGCACATGTCCTTGATTGACAACACATCAGTAAACAGGTAACACTGTAGAGACCAAGCATAATTTGTGAAGTGTATTTCAGTTGCTGTTGATAATTTCTCTGACAATTGTTCACAAATACTATTTGCTCAAACTTGCATCTCATTTAATACCCATAATAATTAGCAGTTGCCTCTGTTGTATCACCCTTTGTTTACAACACAGAGAAAACTTTCTGGAAGGCGCTTCCTAATAACATCTGTATATGTGCAGGTTCCAGAGTACTGTAGAAGTCAATCAATATTTTCAATCTTGCGAAGATAAAATATGAAGAAAATGGTATGCAATCAGAATCACCTACTTCTCTTTAAGACCTACATACATTATCTATTAGTTAATTTCTTGGACATTCATTCCAGTGATATCAACATTTGATTGGACATTGTGGTAACATTAGAAGAAGCTTGAAGTTACTCTGCCAATTCTGTGAATTGTGGCTCAGACACTGATTATTGTGTGAAAGTCCAAACAAAACTAGAGTACATTCCAAGCCCAAAAAACATGTACAATAATAGCTTTCAGTAACAAAGAAAAAGGCTGTAGATTTTTTGGTTAAATGAAGGGGAGAGAGAACACTTAAGCTTAAGCAATGTACAAAGCCGGTTTCATAAAATCTGAACATGAATTGAGTAAATGGAAGACTGAGTTACACGAAGTACCATAGATGTGCCAAAATGATACTCAAAAAATTTGAAAGAAAAAGTATTCGAAAAATTTAGAGTTGCTAATGAGAGTCAATGCACCATTACCAAGGGAAATCTACAATACCGGGTGCCCTGAATTTCAAGTGATATGATCATTTCTGGCATCCAGCAAATTATAAGAGGAAGAGGAAGTTGCAAAATTAGGAAGTTTCATGCAAACTGCACTTTGTCATTTCAATTGCAAGGAGGGGGGGGGGGGGGGGGGGGGGGGAGGGGGGGGAGAGGGAGGGGGGGGAGAGAGAGAGAGAGAGAGAGAGAGAGAGAGAGAGAGAGAGAGAGAGAGAGAGAGAGAGAGAGAGAGAGAGAGAGAGAGATATATGGGGGTAAGGGGAGGGGGGGGGGGGTAGCTTGTGCAATCTAGGAATTCTATGACTTGTACATATACAACAATGTGCCAGAGATAATTAGCAGCAGATTTCTGTTTTTTGCAACTGTATCTCTGTTGCCACGAAAATGGTGGCAAATTAGATTTGAAAAAAACAAAGGAAAATACAGATTACTCACAAAAGTCTTGTAACTGACAGCACAACCTGAATAAAATGGGAGAGAATAATTTTGAGTGTTGCATCCAAAAACATCGTCTTACCATTTGTAGAGAATAATTCGCTGCTTTTGTTGGACTCCTGGCCTGTACATAACGACTTCTCTGTCTTCAGGACAATGGTGAAAATACTGTTAGTATAATTCAGATTCCAAGTGTGATTCAGCCTTTCAATAAGAAAATTTTTTTTAACAGTTTAAAACATTTTTTTCAGGTAATTGTTGGACAACACAATTTCTGATAGTTCTTTGTCATTTCAGATTTATCAGCAGAATAGTACTGTTAAACTTCTGTCATTTTTGCACCATCAGTTTGCATCACCGCACTTCACAAATTTGATCAACTACACATAGTACGCAACACAATATACAGAATGACCACTTCTTATTACAATCCAATTTTGTCTGAATAAAACTAGTTAATACCGTGAAGCTCCTGAATGCATTAATTTCTCTCATCAGGTGTGCCTGGTATAAGGAAAATGTTTGTTTTCATCATCTCACATAAGCTTCGCATTTTTGTGATGACTACAAGGAATAAAAAAGGAACTATTGCATTTTGAGAATGAAATCGTGGTCCGGATAGGATGTATTCTTTCTATCGAGTGCACAATTTGCCAATTTCAACCCCGGATCATTTTCAACCACGTATCTTAAGCTTTAAAAATGTGCTTGAAAATTACCCAGAGCTGAAACTATCCTAGTGAATGGATAATAAAAATAATACAGCCTACTTGGGCTGTGTTTTCATTCTCAAAACACACTGAGGTTGGGGGACCCGATAAAAATTTTTTGAAGTAGTTTCACTGTTAACAAAAGATACGTTATTCAAAAATTATCATAAGAACTGTGCTACAGGAATTGTTATAAACATATTTAATGTGAACACATTAAAGTCTTGACCGATGGAAGTCATCTGTAATGTAACGTCATACAATGCCTTGATTTTATTTCCTCTGCTGATCAGATGTGTAAAAATTACATCTGCAACACTTTACCTGTCAATACGAGCTGCAGATTGTTAAAAAAATTAATGAAACGAGCCACTTCTGCTATGGTGTAAGTGCTTAAAATTCATGCAAGTTCCTTTGTACTTTGCATCAGGAGGCACTATGTCCTCTTGTCATGGCAACGTCTGCTTATTTGCCGATTTGAGCACTGTACAAACTGCTGCTACAAGCAGTTCTTCATGCAGCAAAATCGACAACTTTAACTGTTTTTCCAAAAATATTTGCAGTGTGCCTTAGCAAATAAATTTTGACAATGCATTTCTTTCAGTGTATTCGATCTGTGTGAAAAATTTCTGGGTAGTTTTCGATGTCAAATTGAATCATTTCCTTATAAGCAAAGAAGGGAAAGGTGGAAGGAGTATATAGAAGTGCTGCACAAGAGAAATAAAATCGAAGGCAATGTTATAGGAAGGAAAGAGGGTGTAGATCAAGGTGAGATAGGAGATACAATACTATGAGAAGAATTTGACAAAGCACTGAAAGACCTAAGTAAAAACGAGAGCCCCAGAGTAGGTGGCATTCCCCAGAACTACTGATCATCTTGGGAGAGCCCGCCATGATTGAACATTTCACCTTGTATGCAAGACGTATGACAGGCAAAACACCGTCAAGCTTCTAGAATTTAATAATTCCAGCTGCAAAGACAGCAGGAGCTGACATGTGAATATTAACAAACTATAAGATTAATATGTCGTTTAAAGAAGAATTTTATTGCTTTGGTAGATTTTAAGAAAACTTTTGATAACCTCAACTGGAAAATACTCTTTGAAATTCTGAAGGGAGTGAAAGGCTATATACAACTTGCACAGAAACCAGACAGCAGTTATGAGACGAGGGACATGAAAGGGAAGCAGTGGTCGAGACGGGAATAGGACAGGGTTGTGGCCTATCCGCTTTTTATTTGATCTGTACAACAAGCAAAAAGTAAAGGAAATCAATGACAAAATTTGGAGAACACGCTATAGTTCATGGAGAAGAAACAAAAACTTTCCAGTTTGCCAATGACATTGTCATTGAAGAGCAGTTGAATGGAATGGACAGTGACTTGAAAGAAGGATATAAGATAAACATCACAGAAGCAAAACAAGGGTAATGGAATGTAGTCTGATTAAATCAGGCAATGCCGGGAATTAGATTACGAAACACGTCACTGAAAGCAGTAGACAAAAGTTTTGCTGTTTGGGCAGTAAAATAATTGATGATAGCAGAAGTAGAAGGGTTAATGGAGACTAGCAACGAAAAAAAAGATGTTCCTGAAGAACAAAAATTAATTATCCTCGAATAAAGATGTAAGTGCTAAGAAGTCATTTATGAAGGTATTTGTCTGGAGTGTAGCCTTGTATGGGAGTATAACATGGATGAAAAACAGTTCAAACAAGAAGGGGCTAGAAGCTTTTGAAATACGGTGCTACGGAAGAATGCTGAAGATGAAATAGGTAGATTGTGTAACTAATGAGGTGGTACTTAATAGAACTGATGAGAAAAGAAATTTTAGGAACAAAAGAAGAGATTGGTTGATATGAAACATTGTTACATCAAGGGATCACCGTGTGTGTGTGTGTGTGTGTGTGTGTGTGTGTGTGTGTGTGTGTGTGTGTGTGTGTGTTTGTGTTTTGGGAAGGAGGTGGGGTGAACTGTACAGTGAGAGCAAGGGATGAATGCAATCAGTCAGTAGTCAGTTTATGTTGCAGTAGTTATTAGGAGATGATGAAGCTTGCACAGGATAGAGTAGCATGCAGTGCTATATCAAACCAGTCTTTGAACTTATGACCACAACAATATCTGTACGTTCTACTTTAGGATAAAAGACACTTTTGCAGGTTCAAATCCAGCAGTGTTACCCAGTACCCATCATTCTTCTGCATCAAACAGTAATCAAAATTTATGCACAGTAATATTGTTTTTGTAATATTATTAACAAGGTTCTGCAAATTTTAGATTGTTTGTATCACTTCCCTTTCTACAAGTGGCTTCATAAATTGCCCAGAAACATAGGATGAATGCCCCATTTCCACTACATTAACAAATTTTAAAAAAATATTTCTTACATGAAACTCAACAGGAAGATCACTATCTGTACTCTGTGTGCTTGTAGTATTAACTTCCTCCTCATGCTCCCTTACATGGATTAGGCGATTTCAACTGTTCAGGTCAGTTAACTGCAGCTGTCAGTTCTGTGGTCTCTCTGTCTTGTCCCTCTGTGTGTGTAGTCAAGAATTTGTTTTGGAAGCGTATTTTCAGGCATTTTATCTACCTGATCCCACCCTCTCATTCTATTTAGATTTATTATATCGTGCACTGAATCAACTTGTGATACATTCCTAAAGTCTCATTTCTGAAGTGATGATCTCTGATGCACCCTTCAACACAATGGACAAATATCATTTCTGCAGCCTGGTTTCTGCTCATATACTTTGACATGGGAACCCAAGTTCCAGATTCATAGGGCACAGGAGGTACTGAATGGATTTTGTAGAACTTCATCTATGTCTCTTTTGTGGCTTGCCTTTGTAGCGTACTTCTAATGGTTCCATGGATGGCATTACATTTTAGGACCTTTATATCACTTTCATAATGAAAATTTTGTTCCATTTCACTGAAAACTTGAAATTGGGGCACAATTATTATTTCTTACAATGATTAACTGCAGTTTGTCAATTAAAAGCCAATGACAATGTTAATAATATCCACGGCTTACAAGAATTCACTGACAGAACATTTCCAATTAAAGTATGCTACAAAACCAGCAGCTAATTACAGTGTTAATTTTCTTTTTTCTTTCTTTCTTTTTTTTTTTTTGTAAACTGTCTCCTATTATTTGAAATTGTGTACCTGCACATGGCTGATGAAGTATATGAATTGAGAACAGTCACAGTACGTTCCATATGCAGAATAAACTTCTGATCTGTTTCCCTTCACAATGGTAATATTTCAGACATTCCATGTATCAAACAATGGAAACTCCAGGTATGAATATCAAGAATGTACGAAAATATAGATAGTTACTTACCATAAAGAAGACATGTCAAGTTGCTGACAGGCACAATAAAAGGCGCGCACGCGCACACAAGCACGCACGCACACACACACGTCAGTGTCTTTTTATTGTGCCTCTCTGCAACTTGACATGTCTTCTTTACATGTAAGTTGCACTCTACAATTTCCTACATTGTACACATGCCATTTAATTTTTGATGTTTCCACAAGTATATTAAAACAGTGGGTCATGTTTCAGTATGTTTTTATAGTTGGTAAAAAACCCATATTACTAGTATGGCAGCCTGGCAAACATTTCATGTAATTTGTACACAATCAGACCAAATCCCTCAGTCAAGTTATTGTGGCCAGTAAAAGTAAACTGCAGACAGTTTACAACTATACTCTAATAAATTTACATGGTATTATCAGCTTCTCCAAACCATAGCATCTAAAGTTGTATCGTGTAACTTTATAGAATGGGGTAACACTTCCTTAGGCACTGTACAGCAAGGTATGCACTATTCAGCACGCCTCGTTTTTGACATGCTTTCATCAGAAATGGCAAAAATCTGTGACAAACCCCAGAAAGGTTTCCTTGTAGCACACTCCTATTCTGCGCAAGAGTTCCTCACAGCCGTTGAGAAATTTTCTGTGGGATATGTTATTTGTTTCTATGTGTGTAGTTTTTATTATTAATTCTTTAATTTATTGTTTACATATTCTTAATGTGCATTCCAAGTCATCATCTCCCCACGCCACGGAACAGCTCTACTGCCTGTTGCTTCTGAATCTTTCTCCTATGGAGATATGATAATACACTCTTTGTTATCAGTACTGCCAAACAAACTGTTCTTGAAGAGTGCTCAGTAATTAAGACACTACAAAGCATTTCTACATTTTAAATCCTGGGAACTAGCATTCACTGTTAAGCGTCGTATATGCTATTTTCTTGTAAAACCTTCCTCGAAAACTGCTTACAGTACTCACATCATACCTTCAGCCTTCTCATCCCCTCCCCTCATTCCTTCCTTTAGTAATTACTTCTCTGTAACAGAGCTGTGTCTACAGTAAGACTGTGACAAATTCTGCCCCTACAGTAGCCCTACCAGATTATTAACTGATCTCTATGACATAGTTTGAGAGGTTTTAAATGGTGATATAAAGGGGAAGAGGGGGGCAATCTCAACCTTTTGCCCAGGAAAGGCTTGCATTGTAGGGTAAAACAACTTTATCAAAGTTCTTTTTTAACAGGGGTTTTGCAGTGTGCAAGGCAATTCCTCGTATCTTATTAAAAGTCAGAGTGTGGTCCTAGCTTTTAAGCTTTTATAATAGATTTGTGATCATCTCTGACACTGTAATACAGACCCAATCCACTTTAACTTGAAATTCCAATCATGCAGTCTGTAGTCTTTATTCATGTCTCTTTCACTGACCTATTCCCTTCCTTCTTGCCTGTTACTTTCATTTGTTAAGTTACTGGTGGATTTTTCCACATTAAAGTCGGATATTTAGTACTCCCTTTTTCCTTCATTATTCCATCAAGCTGAGGTAAGCTTATCTCGGCATTCTCATTTCAATGCACTATACGTCCACCAATCTCACTGAACCAGCAGAAGCATATCAGTAAATTGACATCTATTCTCATGTACTGTCACCTAAATCATGCAACACCAGCATCAGCAATGCAGCTGAAGTCCTGTTTCTGTTTCCCAAAGCAAATATTATATATTTTAAAACTTGTCTCAAAAGCACAGCTCATGAAACAAAACAAGAGTGAAATGCCTACAATGAATGAAATTCCAAGCTCACAATGAGAACTGAAAATTCACACATGTTCAACAAACAACTACAAAAAAACCACTAAGGAGTCAAAGTTTTTCCAACACTTGCCCTAACAGAAAGTGAGCATGTCAGCACTGTTAAAACAATGCCCTCCTACATGACATTAAGAATAATGATACTGACTTCTAACAAATTGCACATGCTGACACTTGTTAAGAATCATAGACATTCTAGATAACAAGTCTTTTATTCAGCTCTCATTTTCAATTTAAGTTTTAGACTTTCATAAAAAAAAGTATTATGAAGGGGAAAGATCACATTACACTCACGAAAGTCACACATGAGTAGTTCTGATTAAAATTTCATACTTCATTTCCAACATCACTTTCAGCAGTATTTACAAGCTTTTGTTATGAAATTCACGAATCATACAGCACAAATCAAATTAACTAAGAGAGATTAAGGTGTTTCTATAACAAGAGTAGCAGTAACAACAAAAATAAAGAAAAAGACACTAGCTACACACAACAATTTAGAAAGAAGAGTAATCTCTGATAATTAATATTAAAAGATATATGGTGCAATATAATATTAAATTAATGGGAGTTCTCTCTCTCTCTCTCTCTCTCTCTCTCTCTCTCTCTCTCTCTCTAAAACTACACACACACACACACACACACACACACACACACACACCATATTTATAAGGGATAAACACAAACTCTCGTAAGATGATATAATCACTAAGTTTATTGATGAATATAACATGCCAAAATGCCACACAGAAAGAACTGCACTGTGCTCAAGACTGTACCTTTCCATGTAAACTACAGCATATAGCTTTTGTCTTGCAGTACATGTGTTTTAATGGATACATATATTCAAATATTTTAATGACCTTTTATTGGTAGCATTTTGGCATCTATATAGAAATAACAGGAACAACTAAATTTTAATTTAATTTATTAATAAAGTAGAACAAGATCACAATACAGCAAACCTATACGACTCCACAAGTGTATAATGTGAACCACCAAAAAATTTATCTCTACTCATTTATACATTTACAACCAAAGGACGAATTAATCACCAGCATTAACACACACAAGTCCTGAAGGCAGGAGTAGATCATCTTGAGCTGAAGAGATCCAACTACCTAACATACAGTTAATGATAACACGGCACTGTAGGTTGGGCACTTGTTCACCGGGAGCACCACACTTTTCCAAGAGAGGGTTTTGAGGTGCACAGTGAAAGGTACATCATTATATACACCTGGAGCATACTACAAACGTGGAGCTATGTGCAGTAGGCAGGTTGTATTCCAGTTTGTGTTCAGTATGTACAAACCTATGTTTAGAACATCGTCACCTTTGTTGAAATATGACAGAAGAAAGATAAATGTACAAAGCCAAACTGAAATTTGTGTTTTGTTGAACTGTCCACAGAAAATTTATGGAGATTTTTGAATTTGCATCTTATAAAATGCTAATGAAACTGAAGACCAGTGTTAAAAACAGAGCAACCTTCCTTCCTGAAGTTATGAACGAGGATAATAGTTCTGTGATAGGCATAACATACTGCATCACATGGATTTTGTTTCCAACAATGCACAAATTCTCCCGAAGTGTAGTAGATTACCCTGTAATGCACATGTGCTTGCAATGTGAAGTGCAATGCAGTTCACATTTATACTACACACCTCTGATTTCTGCATGCTTTTAGCATTTGAACTACAGACTAACATGGGTAATGACATACAACTGTTTCTTTCCATCTTCTTTGCTCTTTTTCTTAAGGACTTCTCAAACAGTAAGCACAAATACTACTACTAGCATTATGCATTACAGAGATACAATCATGGACATGAAATTGTGACCTGTCAACCCCCTCCAAGCACTCTACCCTGCCATGCCGTTTCGTGACACCAGCAATTTCCATTGACTGGATACAAATGTCAACAGCAAACACACGCCAAGACGAATGTCATCACGACTCGCCATTTCCACTGTCATCTGCATCACCATCACCGTCCGCATCACCATCCTCTTCATCATCGTCGTCATCATCGTCGTCAAGATCGTAGTCATCATCATAAAAGTCTGTCATATCGAGCACAGGTTCGGTGGCTGGCTTTGACACCTGTGTCTTGATACAATAGTCCTCTAATGTCGTAGGCACTACAACCCCATCTTTCTCTGCTTCAAGTCGGGCAGCTAACACTTGTTTCCTGGAAGTTAACAGATATTTACAAATTTAAAACAGATTTATGTATTATTTCATGGCACAAGAGATTAAGTATTTGTTTTTCGTTTTTGAGGCTGATATGTACAAAATCTCTACTGCTTACACAACACATAAAACACAAGGTATCAATATTAGTTTAGTGTAGAAGGAATAGTACATAATTTTAACTCCACAGAACCCCAATTTATTTATTACTTCATGACAACACCGTTTCTCCATTAAGCACAATTTGAGAAAAATTTAGGAGTTGAAAAAGAGTCAGTCACAGGGAGGAGGTATGTAGTAGCAATCACCTACATGGCAGTCAGGAAACTACTAATAGCAGAAACTATACCGTACAACTATTTCTTCAATCAGTGTCATTATTAACAGTGATTTACTCCCAATGTCTGAATTCTTGGAATTTGGGGAGGTTAGGGTGACTTATAGTAACACAGTAACCTTTATCTCTTAAATGAGGACTCGAGAGGACAACTTGCCCTCATTGTAAAGTTAAGCTGAATTTATTTTTCAATCACAAGGGGTGAAAAAAAGCAACTTTATTGAAAGCTATTTACTGAACTTATAAGTTGCTAATTTCAGTAAGTAATGATACAGTCACTACTGTATCTCACCCAGCTACCTCAGTAAACAACTATTTGTATCTTATTCCCAGCTGCAGTTCTGTCTATTTTACTAGACCACAATTAGGTTCCACATACGATATTTGCATATGCCCTGAACCTCTGATCACCCCCATGAAGTATCTACAGAGGAGTGACCCCCATGAAATATCTAAACAGGAGGGACCTACTGATTGAGCAAGCACTTTAATTTTTTTTTTTTCCTTCAGCAGTCCTGAAGACTAATTACTGTGCCCAGAAATGAGTACCAACCAAATCACGAATTTTCCCACCCCTGCCACAACCTTATTTCACCACTCACCCCTCTCAATCTACTCCTCCACTGAGCATCGCACACCTCATTCCACTTGTGGCCAGACACAGTTCAGCGGGTACCACATTCCAATCCCGTGCATCTGCTGCCTCTGTCCCAGCTGTTTGCCACCTCATTTTCTGCATGTTTTACAATATTTATTTAGGCAGAATGCTCTTCATTTCTCTGGTATTATTAAGCTTACCCTGTGTATTTTAAATGGAGATTCAATGTTCTTTCTGATAATGATTCTAATTAGTTTTTCAAGCTTTCTTCACCACGTGGATGTTAAGACAGCAGAGTGAAATACCTTCCAACAACCTTTAAACTTTTCCAAGAAACTTCAGATCCTACAATTTACATATTAGAATAAAGATATCCACAAATTCTGTTACAGAAATAGAGGAAGTTAATAATAAATTTAAAGGTGGCCAACAGAAAATCTGGCCAAACATTAGGTAGCAGTGTGGACAGATAAACAAAAACCATTTAAAATCACTTAATGGAATGAAGATTAAAAGAAAGAATAAGAAAGTATTACAGGCAATGGCAGTATAATAATAATATTAAATTTTGACAGTAACGTATCACAGTTACATAAATAAATCATAACTATTAGCTCATCTGACACTAATGAAGTCCCATGATGTGTAGTATTCACAGTTTAGGCAGCATTCAGAAAAATGCAGCAAATATTATTTGCCATGTTCAGTGAAACAGTAAATCATTAGCCTTAGTGGATACAGCAGATCTCAATTTCTCCCTAGCAAACTAAAATACCTTTACAAAATTGTTAAGGCTTTCGTGGCCACTTGTTGACAAATTGGCCATTTGGTTCTATCTCTGGTTCTTAGGCCAAAGTTAGTCCGGTGATTTTTCTGACTTTTGCCAGAACGAGGGGTTGTCATTGTCAAAGCTTCACTCTCCACTGCTGGTAGCTCACTTGTGTCAAGCTTGCAGTTACAGATCATATGAGTGTCTACTTGGTGTGTCAACATCTGGGGCTTTTCCATGGTCATTACTGCTGTGGTTCTCCCCTTGCTACCAGCAAAGGTCTTTTACTGCAGTGCAGGAATCCAGGATTCATTGACCTTGAGGCTTTCCTCTTTCTTGTTGAACCTATTGTCACGTCTCAGGATTTCTATAGCTTCCCTCAAGAAGTAGGGTGGTAGCTCTTCTTCACAGTAAGACCTTAAATGTCACTGAATTTTATTATGTGGTCAGGCTAACACATGACTAATTTCTGCAACTGTGCCAACCTGCAATGCTGCTTACTTTCGATGATCCTGGTGTTGACTGATGATCCAGTTATTCCAACAGACTTTTACATACATACATGGTATGCGGTGTATTCCCAACATTACACGTCTGTTTCTTTTGTACCTTGCCAATCTAACAACACTTTAATCCTCTGTCAATTTATAGCATGCAGTGCTGCGGCTCACATACTCATCTTGCTTGCATTACAAACATATTGATCAATCCTGTTCCTGCACTTGTTAGTGCAGGTATTAGTCCATGAATATATGTGTGTGTGTGTGTGTGTGTGTGTGTGTGTGTGTGTGTGTGTGTGTGTGTGTGTGTGTGTGAAACACTGTTTCCCAGGTTTTCACAACGCCTCGTATCCAGCATATTTAGAAGTGGTAGCTGTTAGTCCTTTTCCATCTCCACAGTAAATTTTATGTCGGCATGGAGACTATTTGGATGTCTTAGGCAGTCACCAAGCTGTTCCTCTCCATCACTCCAACCAACAAAGGTATCATGACATTAACTATATCACAGCTCCGAAGTTGTTTTTTGAGAGATCAGCAGTACTAGGATTGGATGTGATGGTCTGGGAAATCTGATTTTTAACTAGGCTGATGGGGTAGTTACGTCCAATGAAGGCTGAGATGACAACGGTGGAGTATTGCTGTAAAGGGTCTGCAACTGAACAAATGTTTACCAGAAGTGCCAAGGCTGCCTGGGAGGAAATATTTGATATGAAAAGGATGGCAACTGTCAAAATGTAGGTACTGTTGTTTGATAGTAGATTTAATGTGACAGCTGGCCTTCAGTGAGGATGAGATCAACAGCAAGAAAGTGGCATGGAATTTGCAACAGAACCATGTGAAATTTAATTTGGAAAAGGTATTTAGAGATTCCAGGAATTTTAATACGTCATCCGCACTGTGAGTCCATATATCAAAGACATCATCAATGATGAAACTTCCTGGCAGATTAAAACTGTGTGCCCGACCGAGACTCGTACTTGAGACCTTTGCCTTTCGCAAGCAAGTGCTCTACCATTTGAGCTACCGAAGCACGGCTAACACCCGGTCCTCACAGCTTTACTTCTGCCAGTATCTCGTCTCCTACCTTCCAAACTTTACAGAAGCTCTCCTGCGAACCTCGCAGAACTAGCACACCTGAAAGAAAGGATACTGCAGGACATGGCTTAGCCACAGCCTGGGCGATGTTTCCAGAATGAGATTTTCATTCTGCAGCGGAGTGTGCGCTGATATGAAACTTCCTGGCAGATTAAAACTGTGAGGACCGAGCGTGAGTCATACTTTGGTAGCTCAAATGGTAGAGCACTTTCCCACAAAAGGCAAAGGTCCCGATTTCGAGTCTCAGTCAGGCACACAGTTTTAATCTGCAAGGAAGGTTCATATCAGCACACACTCTGCTGCAGAGTGAAAATCTCATTCTGGAATCATCAATGATGTAAACTAAACCAGATGCTGAAGGCTTATGGATCTCAGGACAGCCCCCTCCAAGTAACCCACGAGAAGGTTGACACACAAAGGAGCCATCCTGGTTCCCACAGCCACACTCCTGATCTGTTTGTATGTCTTCCCCTCAAAGGTGAAATAGTTGTTGGTAAGTATAAAGTTGATTAAGGTAGGTAGGAAGCATGTCAAATGTCTGGCATCAGATAGGAGCTGAATGAGTAAATGTTCAGCACCAGCAGGACCATGCACGTGGGGGGTGTTGGTATATACAGAGGAAGCATCAATGGTGACAAGCAAGGTGTGTTGTGGAACTGGGATGGGAACAGAATTCAGACAATCTAGGAAATGGCTGGTGCCTTTAACATACGAGGGAAATCTCTGTACTATGAGGTGTAGGTGTTTATCAACTACAGCAGATATATGTTCGGTGGGGGGCTTTGAAGCCAACAACTATAGGATGGCCAGGGCGATTGATTTTGTGTATCTTAAGAAGAAGGTAAAAGGTGGCCGTGGGTGGTTTGGGTGGGTAAGAAGTTGTATAGATTGAGATGGCAGTCCTTGTGAGGGGACTGGGTTTTTAAGTATGAACTGCAGGTCAGTTTGAATCACAGGAATGGGATCTCAATGGCAGATGACATATGCAGAGGTGTTAGACAGCTGGTGTAAACCTTCACTAACACACTCCTGTTGGTCAAGATGACAGTGGTAGATTCTCTGTCTGCTGGGAGGATAATGATGAAGTAAGCAGCTTTTAGGGATTGCAGAGCCTGGAGTTCTACAGAGGACAAGTTAGGTCATGTAGGAACCTGAGGTAGGCTTGTGAAGCAATGCTGGATGTGGGGTATTCTTGAAAGGCTTGTAAGGGATGATTCTGAGGTAGTGGTGGTGGAGCAGGTTGGGATTGTTGTCTGAAATGTTCAAGGCAGGGTTCAATGTCAGGTTTCCTGTTGGAAAAGTATTGGGATTGCATTGCGAAGTGATATTTCCAGATGATTTCATGTGTGAAAAAAAGTAGGTCCTTCATCAAAGTAGCACAGTTAAATGCAGGTGTAGAGCTGAAAGTGAGACCCTTGAATAATACATGAAATTCAGGAAGGGAGAGTGCTCCAAACACGAGGCTGAGAACATTGTAGTGTTGTGACTGGTTCTTTTGATTGAGTTATTACTGGTCTGGCAGATAGTGGTGAAGGCTGTGGGATGTTAAGGAGGTTGGCCGAGCTCTGTTTGATAGAGAGGAGGTGTGGTTGATGGTGTGGCTGTTTAGGAAGCTGCAGAGAGAGACAGGAAGGGCAACACCATGGTCGAGGTAGTTCAGGAGAATGTGGGACAGCTTTTTTAGGTGAAGTCTGGCATGTTGTTGAAGTTTGAAGTTGGCTTAATGGATGATACCAAAGAAAATGTGAGGGGCAGATAACTGCAAGATTTTGTACAAGGAGAGAAGGCTGGTGGAGTGTAAACTGGCAGATGAGGCATACAGGTGACATTACCAGGGTAAGTGCATGGGATTGCTGTATTTGAAACTGTAAAGGATACTGGTGTTGTGCACAATTACATCCAGAAACAGGGACTTTCAATATCAGGCCTTTGGGAGTAACTCCAAGCGAAAAGTAGGTTCCCAGAAACAGAATGTGCGACCTTAGTTTTTACAGTGTGAAAGAGTATTTTCAAAAAGATGGGATGTAATGTGTGATGAGATCATAATGGCATGAAAGGATGATTCGGAGTGTCAGAAATGGCAGAAGTAGCAAAGAAGAGAAGCAGAGCGTGGGAAAGGACAGAAAAACAGAAGAAAAGGAAAACTTCAGAAAAATCAGAAAAATTTGTACAAAAAAGTGAGAACACATAACAGTTAACAAGAGATAATGAGTGGGTGACAATTTCTCACCAGAAAACTGGACTGGAAGAGAAGAAATGCATTAGGGAAAGTCACAAAAAAAAAAAAAAATTAATTTAAAAACAGGGCAAAGGGGAAGTCATAGAAGAAAATGTAAACTACTGCTTGGCAAAGTAATGAAGGAGACGGTAGTAAAAGTGTATCAGTGATTTGGCGAAAAACAAAAGCATAAAAATATGAAAAAAATTACATATAAACAAGATAAGTTGAGTGCACAAAAGAAAATAGCAGTCCAATTTACAAATAAATCAATGAAAGACGATCGGGAGAAGGCCCTTGAGTGTAGTGAACAGTAAAGAAATTGTTATCGGCAAATTTGTAAATAACAATGGACCCATCCATGTCACAAAAATCCATTGACCTCATATTATGACTGTTAATAATTAACCGACATAATAAAAAACTGGCAGCTGTTAGATAGGTAACCTGGAGCTGGGATCGGGTGACCATTTAGTAATGTAGATACTACTGTAACATCAATACACAATTAGATTTTCAAAGAAAAAATGCTTCTGAAAGCGGAACTAATATCTTTGTTGACCTGATCCCACAAAAAATAATAAATCCAATAAAATTAAATATGTAGGTGGTGGTTGTTGTTGTTGGTGGTGGTGGTAATGAAGTGGCAACAACAAAGAATCCTGACACCTTAGAACAAGGATCCAATACAGGTACCTAACAACAACAACAGCGTGTAATAGAAATGCCATTTGCATTCCTACATGTTGCACAGTATGTGGTGGCTTCTCAGCTGAAGTATGTGACGTGCAATGTCTGTAATGTGCCATCAAAAGTTAATCGAGGGTCATCCCGTTCCCAGTGCATGTTAGCAAAGCCTTTGGCCTCCAATCACCAGCCTTTTAGATTTAACAATCTTCCAGTGACATACAAGTTACTGTCTTTACTGTATAGACACTGAATCGTTTATGAATACACTGATAAGCCAGAACATTATAAGCACTGTAAAACCACGATGTTGGAGACTTCCTGGCGGCACTGCAGGCACACGACGCACAAACGACAGTACGTAATCAGAGCACACACAAACTAGGGATCACCCTAGCAAATATATGGGCTGCTAACGGGAAAAGCCAATGGCATAAGCGACTTTGAGTAACAATAATCTGCCCTTTGTCAGAGCCTGTGAACAAGTGTCTTGAAAACACCAAAGCTCGTCGAACATTCATGTGCTACTGTCTTGAGTCTCTATAAAGAGAGGTAGGAGGATAGTGAAACTCCCACTAGGCGCTAAATGGTTGGACATCAATGACTCTTCATGTGGATATCAAGTTCAGAGGCTTGTCTGCTCCGTAAAGTAGGAAAGAGCACAATTCTGGTGCACACTCATGTGTTTCGGTGCACACCGCTTGTTGTACATTGTTGAACTAACAATGCCACAGTTGACCATCCCTTTGTGTTTACATCTTGATCCAACAACATTGTAATTACAATTACAGTGGGCACGGGACCACCTACTGTTGCTCAATGGAAACTTGTCAGCTCCTCAGGTCAATCATATTTTTGCTGTACTAGATCGATGGTCATCTCCACAAACTCCATTGTCGAGTTCAACGGCAGCTTGAAATGTGCAGTGCGGGTGGGAGCAGTATTATCCTATGGGAGACACACTTCTGCGCATATATGGGACCTGTGACAGTAATCGAAGACATGCTGATAGCTGTGAAACACCCACATCCCTTCAATACACGATGTCTTCCTAGACAGCACTGTCATCTTTCAGCAGTATAACTGTCAATCTCTCAGAGCCAGAACAATGCTACAGTGGTTAGAAGAGATTTATAGTGAACTCATTGATGTTTAAGTGACCAAATCTGCCCGATATAAATCCTATCGAACCCATCTGGGTTGCTATTAGGCATCATCCCCATGTACGAAAACCAGCCGCCCATTTACACCATTACATGACCTGCGTGTAAACATCTAATGCCACATGCCTCCACAAACTTATCAACACACTTTCAGATCCTTGATAAGCAGAATCAGTGATTTACTTTTTCGAAGACAGGTGGTCATGGTGTTTTGGCTCATCAGTGTGTAATTCAGTTCAGACATTTAGAGCATTTCTCCAATGAATACTATTTTATTCTCCTTGAAAATGAGCAACCTATGCTGGTGTCAGCTGTGGAAATCAAACAGTGTAACCACATAAACCACATCAGTGGTAGACAGTTGTTTGATAATACTTGTCACATTATGATGGTCCTTTGACAGCAGCTGTGACGGAAATGTGGCAGCAGTGAAAATTCACACTCTTGGCTTAAGAGAAAGTATTCTCATTTCCAAACACACAAGAAGAAAACATTGTGGGAAAGTTGATGTTTCTCTCCCACTTAACACTGTTGCTGCTCTGCGGTTTAATACTGTGGGCATTAACTTAATTCCTAAAAGAAGTTATTGCAGTCACTAAAGAGGTGCAGGTTTTTATAACCTGAATAAGGATGATGATGATGTTGTTGTTGTTGTTGTGGTCTTCAGTCCTGAGACTGGTTTGATGCAGCTCTCCATGCTATTCTACCCTGTGCAAGCTTCTTCATCTCTCGGTACCTACTGCAACCTACATCCTTCTGAATCTGCTTAGTGTATTCATCTCTTTGTCTCCCTCCACGATTTTTACCCTTCACGCTGCCCTCCAATACTAAATTGGTGATCCCTTGATGCCTCAGAACATGTCATACTAACCGATCCCTTCTTCTGGTCAAGTTTTGCCACAAACTTCTCTTCTCCCCAATCCTATTCAATACTTCCTCATTAGTTATGTGATCTACCCATCTAATCTTCAGCATTCTTCTGTAGCACCACATTTCGAAAACCTATTCTCTTCTTGTCCAAACTATTTATCGTCCATGTTTCACTTCCATACATGGCTACACTCCATATGAATACTTTCAGAAATTACTTCCTGACACTTAAATCTATACTTGATGTTAACAAATTTCTCTTCTTCAGAAACGCTTTCCTTGCCATTGCCAGTCTACATTTTATATCCTCTCTACTTCGACCATCATCAGTTATTTTGCTCCCCAAACAGCAAAACTTTTTTTACAACTTTAAGTGTCTCGTCTCCTAAACTAATTCTCTCAGCATCACCAGACTTAATTCGACTACATTCCATTATCCTCGTTTTGCTTTTGTTGATGTTCATCTTACATCCTCCTTTCAAGACACTGTCCATTCCATTCAACTGCTCTTCCAAGTCCTTTGCTGTCTCTGACAGAATTACGTCATCGGCGAACCTCAAAGTTTTCATTTCTTCTCCTTGGATTTTAATACCTACTCCGAATTTTTCTTTTGTTTCCTTTACTGCTTGCTCAATATACAGATTGAATAACATTGGGGAGAGGTTATAACTTTGTCTCACTCCGTTCCTAATCACTGCTTCCCTTTCATGCCTCTTGATTCTTATAACTGTCATCTGGTTTCTGTACAAATTGTAAATAGCCTTTCACTCCCTGTATTTTACCCCGGCCACCTTTAGAATTTGAAAGAGAGCATTCCAGTCAACATTGTCAAAAGCATTCTCTAAGTCTACAAATGCTAGGAATGTAGGTTTGCCTTTCCTTAATCTTTCTTCCAAGATAAGTCGTAAGGTCAGTATTGCCTCACGTGTTCCAACATTTCGACGGAATCCAAACTGAGCTTCCCCAAGGTCGGCTTCTACCAGTTTTTCCATTCATCTGCAAATAATTCGCGTTAGTATTTTGCAGCTGTGGCTTATTAAACTGATAGTTCGGTAATTTTCACATCTGTCAACACCTGCTTTCTTTGGGACTGGAATTATTATATTATTCTTGAAGTATGAGGGTATTTCGCCTGTTTCAAACATCTTGCTCACCAGATGGTAGAGTTTTGTAAGGACTGGCTCTCCCAAGGCCGTCAGTAGTTCCAATGGAATGTTGTCTACTCCGGGGGCCTTGTTTCGACCCAGGTCTTTCAGTGCTCTGTCAAACTCTTCACGCAGTATCATATCTCCCATTTCATCTTCATCTAAAGCCTCCTCCCTTTCCATAATATTGTCCTCAAGTATGTCGCCCATGTATAGACCCTCTATATACTCTTTCCACCTTTCTGCTTTCCCTTCTTTGCTTAGAACTGGGTTTCCATCTGAGCTCTTTATGTTCATACAAGTGGTTCTCTTATCTCCAAAGGTCTCTCTAATTTTCCTGTAGGCAGTATCTATCTTACCCCTAGTGAGATAAGCCTCTACATCCTTACATTTGTCCTCTAGCCATCCCTGCTTAGCCATTTTGCACTTCCTGTAGATTTCATATTCGAGACATTTTAATTCCTTTTTGCCTGCTTCATTTACTGCATTTTTATATTTTCTCCTTTCGTCAATGAAATTCAATATTTCTTCTATTACCCACGGATTTCTACTAGCCCTCATCTTTTTACCTACTTGATACTCTGCTGCCTTCACTACTACATCCATCAAAGCTACCCATTCTTCTTCTACTGTATTTCTTTCCCCCATTCCTGCCATTTGTTCCCTTACACTCTCCCTGAAACTCTGTACAACCTCTGGTTCTTTCAGTTTATCCAGGTCCCATTTTCTTAAATTCCCACCTTTTTGCAGTTTCTTCAGTTTTAATCTACAGTTCATAACCAATAGATTGTGGTCATAGTCCACATCTACCCCTGGAAATGTCTTACAACTTAAAACCTGGTTCCTAAATCTCTGTCTCACCATTATATAATCTATCAGATACATTTTAGTATCTCCAGGGTTCTTCCATGTATACAACCTTCTTTCATGATTCTTAAACCAAGTGTTAGCTATGATTAAGTTGTGCTCTGTGCAAAACTCTACCAGGCGGCTTCCTCTAAGAAATGAAAGAGGAAGCCGCCTGAATAAGGATATAGAATTGAAAATGAAGAGGATGCACCACAAACCAATGGCAGGGGTTTGAAGAAGTGAAAAAAATATACATAATGTGACAGTTACTTGAATGCTGGCTTTACCTCAACAAATGACAATACTGATAGAAGAGACTACAGTGTATGCAAAGTCTCAAGTTTTGGCAGCAGCATGTATGTTTCAAAGCAAGTTAAAATGTCATTCCAAAGCCATTCATTCCAACTTTGTTGATAGATGTTTCCACTTCTTTGCTATAAAGCCTACTGAATTAGAAGCACAAAAAGAAACTTTTGTAAGCAAATAGTGCTTTGCAATCATCATACAATGTTGCATATAGAGCTACTAAGTGCAAAAAGCTCTCTATCATTGGAGTGCAACTATTCCTATTGGTTGCTACTGATTATATTCATATAATCATCAGCACATTGGTGGGGAAAACTGAGGGCATTGTTTGACAGTGGCACACGAGACCAGAGACGCAGAATTCACACATATGGCACATTATCCCAATGCTGTTACTTGAAAAAGTAAAACAAATTCAGGTGCTGATGACCTCGCTGTTTAGTTGTCTAAGCCATACATCATTAAAACAAGATCAATATGAGCTGTAGCTCGATAAGGCTACAGACAATATTAAAGTTTCACATTTTTTGTATGGTTCTCAGATGTTAGTTCCATCGTGGAGGACTTTCTCTTTGGCAAAATTGTCATTACAAGTACAGAAGCTGAAGGCTTGCTTGTGACACTGAACAAATTTATGTTTGAAAGCAATTAGGAGTGGACCAAGTGCACAAGTTTCTACTGAAGGTGGTCATGCAAGTCCCCACTTTTGGAGGGTTGCAGGCCTCATTCAAAACAAAATTTCAGTTTCAGTGTGGATCTCTGAATTGTTCATAGAGAACCACATGCACCCAAAGCATTGGAGACCTCTACTGAATCAGGTGTTAAGAGAATGTGGTGAAACAAGTCAACTAAGGAAAAAAGCACCAGTGAAAGCAATTGTTAAAAAAAAATTGTGAGATAATATGGGAGCCATATGTATCTTTTGTTGAAGTGGTGCCACTCCAGTTCTTATGTTGCTTTGTACATTCCAGTTATGGTAAAAAATGTTCATTTTTCTCAAATAAATCATGTGTAAGTCAATCAATTCACAAAAAATGAAGTTTTTGCTATTACACACTACCTTCATATAGTTAAATGCATTGAATCTCTCATCACATGAACAAGTATGCACATTTTAAAATTAACCATGTATTTTTTAGCTTTCAGAAAAAAACAAAGGAAAAGAAAAATGAGTGAAGATGGTATCTATAAATCTTTTCCTAGTTGCATCAGTTTGTAATCTCCACCAGGTGCATAACTAACATAGAGCCGAGTTCCTTCTGAATTAACTTCTGCAGAACAACAACTTGCTGAGTTTCCTTATAACTGTACATTGAAGAAACAATTTGGCAGCATGGAACTTCACGTTTTTGTTTTTAACATCTGATAAAGATAAACATCCACTGCTCAGTTGTCACAATGAAGGAACATTAAATCCATTCATAGCATTGTACTTTTATTCAGCTGGATTTTCAGGAGTCACTGCAATAAGAAATACAGAGCATAAAACTGAGTGTCAAAGAGGAAAGGGGTACCTCTTTCCAACTTTATTCTGATATTTGAGAATTGTATTATGAACAATGAAGTCATCCAACTTGTTACCTATATTAATTATAAATCTGTTGAATAAACTGAAAAGTGTGTCATTTTTCAACTAACCTGATCACATAAACTGAGTTCTTTAAATGTCACTGATAGAACAGTGTTTAGACCTAGTGTTATGTGGAAAAATTCTGATATATAACAGATGCTAGTAAACAAAACACTCCAGAGTCCCTGAGCTAACATACGGGTTGCTTGCAGTAACCAACAATAATTCATCATGTCACGGAAGCAGACCTGTGACATCTTTTATTGTTTCTGGAAGTATCATTGTTAAATACACTACTGGAAAATGAAAGAGGAACACGTTGACTCAGGTGACTACGATGTTCCATATTTTCACGGAACATTACAAGAGGGCAATTAATGCAATGATCAAATGTGCAGCACTGGAAGCAAATAAGGAACTATGTCGTCAACCGTTGAACACTGCAAGCTTCACAGCAGTTGTTCAGAGCCAGTAGCAGCCTGTTTGCCATGCTATATTGAGCTCTATCTATGCCTGCAACATTGTTATCATTCCACAACAGCATGGTTATGAATTGTTTGTGCAATTCACGGAATCTGGGTGATGTATAGTGGGTCTGCGGAACACTGGGTGGTCAACCTGCCGACTTGTGCCAGAAGTGAGATGTCACCACAATGCATCGTTGTTGCCAGTGGTGTGCATGCTTGTCAGCCCGGGTCCAGTCAGAGGCAACATACAAATGCATGCCAACACTGTCTCATCTTACGAAGTGTTGTATTAGACTGCGCTGTGACTTCACAACAAATTATGGACTCTGTTGCTCCAGGAATACGAGTGAGGACCACTTGCAACTGTTTCTGTGGAGCAGGGTTACGATCATGCATGCCATTGGGGCAGCTTCTTCCCATTCCCCAATATCATTCATCCCATCTCCGCTGGTGTCAGGGTAGGTATTTGTAGAAGGATGATTGGAGACATTTTGTCTTCAGTGATGAGGGTAGCTCTACTTTGTTGCCAATAATGGTCGTCTGCATGTGTGGTGTTGTGGAGGTAAGCACCAACTTTGGAGTGTATACGATAAAGGCATGTGGGTCCAACACCCAACATCATGGTGTAGGGAGCCATATCTTGCAACGCCCTTTCTCCTCTGGTGAATGTAGAGAGACCATTTAACAGTGCACGGTACATACAAAACATATTCAGCCCGTTGTTCTGTCATTCTTGCACCAATAATGCGGCATGCTTCTCCAGTAAGACAGTCCACTTTTACATGTATCCCGTGTCACCCAATATGCTCTCCATGGTGTATGCTAACTACTGTGGCAGCGTAACTCACATATATGTTGCCTGTTAAGCATGTTTGGGACTGTGTGAATCATCATCCTATGCAGTCTGCAAGACCAGCAGGAGATATCGCCCACTGAGGCAACAGGTGGAAATTCAGGAAGGCTACATTCATCACCTCTATGATCATCTATTGGGGGGGGGGGGGGGGGGGAATTGCAGAAGGAAGGTAGACAACAGGTTTCTAGCTGTGAGGTATTGGGTGCCCTATTGACCGTACTCCGATGCTTATGGCTCTGCCAGTGTAATCGTTTGTTATATACATTCTAAACAGATTATCAGTAAAATTTCTCCTCTTTTGGCTCGACAAATTCTTTTTTTTTCCAGTAGTGTAATTATCTCTTGTCTTAATGTCAATATAATAATTATTTAATATCATGATCTTGTTTATTAAAAACAAAGATTCCAAGACTTACCAAGCGGGAAAGCGCCGGCAGACAGGCACATGAACAAAACACACAAACACACACACACAGAATTACGTGTTTTGTTCATGTGCCTGTCTGCCGGCTCTTTCCCGCTTGGTAAGTCTTGGAATCTTTGTTTTTAATATATTTTTCCCATGTGGAAGTTTCTTTCTATTTTATTTACATGATCTTGTTTAGATAGTTATAATATTGTGAATATAAACCACCAACAACACTCATACAATGTAGGCTTTCACGGCCAGTGTTGTCTTCAGTTGAAACTTCCGGGCTGAGAGGCCGTGGCCTATGTATAAAATTTCCACCTGACGTTTCATCTCCATCTGTGGGAGACATCTTCTGAGGTCGTCCAGCTACTGCCACTGAGGCTCCAGGTACTCTCACATTTATAGAGCACATAGAGGGCACCACCATTCGTCATGTGATGCTGACCGTTTGCCTATCTTTGGAAGGCATCGTCATTCTCGATTAAGAGTAATCGATTGTCATTCTGCTGGTGCAATGTCCACGTCCATATTATGTCCAACTTTAAAACTTCCTCTTTTCTATTAAAATTGTTATGGTGTTTGTGAATTTCTATTGCATCTCTATACATGCACGGATGATAATGGGATGTTCATGCTAGAACGCTTGTCTCATTAATTTTTTTTACTATTAAAAACTGTCTTGATCACGATTTATTTATAAAGGTGACCGGTTTCGACCACTACTGTCGTCATCTTCATACCATTGAGTAGGAACTTCTTTCTGCTGGAGAATCACTAGTAGTGATTCTCCAGCAGGAGGAGGTTCCTACTCAATGGTCTGAAGATTACCACAGTAGTGGTCAAAATTGTTCACCATAATAAATAAAACGTGATCAAGGCTGTTTTTAATAGTAAATATTTGTAACACATTGATCACTGTCACTCCCATAATGTATTCAAAAGTCATTAAAGCTAATTATGTGATTCCCATCGCGAAAGACATGCTCAGCTACGGCCGATTTTTCAATGTGTCCTAAGCAACAGTTTCTTTTATTTGTTTACACTTCTTTTCGTTGTTCCAATATATACTTGTCCACAACTGCATGGAATTTTGTATACCCCAGGTGATGCTAGGGGATGTCTGGAGTCTTTTGCAGTTCTTAAATATTCCTTAATCTTCTTGGTGGGTCTGAAGATTGTTTCGATCCCATACTAGGCCAGAACTTTCCGATACGGTCCATGACCTTATTAATGAACGATAGGAAAACTTTTCCAATAGGTGACCGTCATTGCTCTGGACTTCTGGCTTCTT
This sequence comes from Schistocerca gregaria, assembly GCF_023897955.1. Classification (NCBI taxonomy): domain Eukaryota; kingdom Metazoa; phylum Arthropoda; class Insecta; order Orthoptera; family Acrididae; genus Schistocerca; species Schistocerca gregaria. The sequence goes on from NC_064924.1 coordinate 415,655,031, forward strand.
TTCTTCTTTTATGGAGGGTTTGATCAATTTCCTTCCTGGTATATCCGTTTTTCATAAAGGTGATTCAGTTCATCTTGTAAGTAAGCCAGCTTGCAGATTTTGTTGTCTTTGTCCACCAAGGTTTCCATGACATCTCTTTTTAGCCTAGGATGATGGTTAGATTCCTTGTGGAGGTATCGATCCGTGTGAGCGTTCTTTCTATATACCTTGTGGCCCAGCGTCCCATCTACCCACTTAATTACTGACACATCTAGGATATTAAGTTGACAATTGCTCTCTTTCTCCATCGTAAACTGTGTCTTCGGGTTAATGCTGTTCAGATGCACCAAGAAGACATCCAACTCTTCTTCACCAAAAGTCCACACTACAAATGTGTCATCAACATAGCAGTACCATTTAGCAGGCTTTTTACTGGCAGTCTGCAGTGTTCGCTGTTCAAAGATCTTCATAAATAAATTGGGGCTGGGCTGAGAGGGCTTCCTGTCGCCACCCCATCGATCTGTTAAACACTTTGTTGTAGTGGAAATAAGTTGTCATCAGGCAGTGTTTAAATAAAGCCACTATGCAGTCATAAAAATATCTTCTATATATACTGAAGGGACTGCGCAAGAAGAAAGCACAACAACTGTACGCTTACTTTCCTTTTTCTTTCTACGCTGCCGGGACACCACAACAGTGCCAAAGTTTCTCAAGGCAAGGAGAATGTTTCACTCGGCACAAGCGCACCGCATTTACAACTGCGTGGAACTAGTGATGCTAAGGGAACGAATTCACTAGACGCGGTGAGAACTAGCAGAAACTAGCAGTAAGCTGTTATATCTCTATTTATATATCAATAACATAATGTAGTGTTATGAATGGAATAGGGTGGACTGTCTAACGTTCAGGACCATGGAGCTCAGTGCAGAAACGGCAACTAATAGGAAGAAGAGGAACTTCGATGGCCTACAGAAAGGCAGAGGTGAAACATCAGTCGCTGGCAAGTCTTGAACTATGATTAACATGTCTGGGAGAGAATTAACAAAAGAACAACATTCAGTTTTATCGAAAGGAGGCAGCTTTGCAGTCAAATCACTAAAGGTTCCTACGGAGGACATTATAGCAAGTGTGGAGGCAGGAATCCGTTTGTTATAATCGCATTCCGCATATGAAATCAGGTCTGAAAAAGCCAGAATTTTACGCCAAGCAAAACCACCTAGCAGCAATTTGAAGCGGAAAAGAGGGCACTGAGGGAGATCAATGTGAATAAGAGCTTTATTCTACTCACAGCTGATAAAGGAAATGCTACGGTTTTGCTGAACACCGAACATTATCACAAGAAGATTATTGACCTCTTGGATCCCACTACATACAAAAAGTTTCAGAAGGATCCTACAACCAAAACTATGAGAAATACCCAATAAGTGGTGAAACAATATCCTCTTTCTTCGGATGATAAAAAACAACTCTGCAAAACGGAAGCGCTTATCCACCCAGATTTTATGGACTCCCAAACGTACATAAACCACAGGTCCCGTTGAGACCAATTGTAAGTGCCATAGCATCTCCAGCACAAGAGATGGCCAGGTATCTCGCCTGCTTGCTGCAACCACACATCAGCAGAACAGACAGTTACATTAAAAACTCAGCGCATTTTATTGAACAACTGAGGGAGATCAACGTCAGCCCAAGTGATATTCTAGTGAGCTTCAATGTAATGTCATTGTTTACCATGGTGCCAGTAAATGAAGCTATTTCATATATAGCAGATATTTTTACGACTGATGTATGGGCTTTATTTAAACACTGCTTGACGACAACTTATTTCCACTATAACGAGTTTTACAAACAGATTGATGGGATGGCGGTGGGAAGCCCTCTCAGCCCAGCTGTTGTTAATTTATTTATGGAGATCTTCGAACAGCGAACACTGCAGACTGCTAGTAAAAAGCCTGCTAAATGGTACTGCTGTGTTGATGACACATTTGTAGTGTGGACTTGTGGTGAAGAAGAGTTGGATGTCTTCTTGGTGCATCTGAACAGCATTAACCTGAAGATACAGTTTACGATGGAGAAAGAGAGCTACAGTAAACTCTATTTCCTGGATGTGTCAGTAATTAAACGGGTGGATGGGATGCTGGGCCACAAGGTATATAGAAAGAACACTCGCACGAATCGATACCTCCACAAGGAATCTAATCATCATCCTAGGCAAAAAAGAGGTGCCATGAAAACCTTGGTGGACAGAGCCAACAAAATCTGCAAGCTGGCTTACTTAAAAGATGGAGCTGAATCACTTACGGTCAGGCTTTACGAAAAACAGATGTACCAGCAAGGAAATTGATCGAGCCCTCCATCAAGGAAGAAAAGAAGCCAGAAGTTCAGAGCAACAACGGTCACCTACTGGAAACTTTTTTTCTGTTGTTCATTAATAAGGTCATGGACCATATCGGAAAGTTCTGGCCAAGTATGGGATTGAAACAATCTTCAGACCCACCAAGAAGATTAAGGAATACTTAAAAACTGGAAAAGACGCCCGATATCCCCTAGCAACATCTGGGTATACAAAATTCCATGCAGTTGTGAGCAAGCATATATTGGAACAATGAAAAGAAGTGTAAACAAATAACAGAAACTGTTACTTAGCACACATCGAAAAATCGGCCGTAGCTGAGCATGCCTTTCGGGACGACAATTACGAAATTAAATTTAATGAGACAAGCTTTCTAGCTTGAACATCCCATTATTATGCACGCATGTGTAGAGAAACAATAGGAGGAAGTTTTAAAGTTGGACAAGACATGGATGTCGATGTTGTGCCACCAGAATGACAATCAATTACTCTTAATCGAGAATGATGAGGCCTTCCAACAATAGGCATACCGTCGGCATCACGTGATGAATGATGGTGTCTTCTATGCGCTCTATAACTGCGAGAGTACCTGGAGCCTCAGTGGCAGTAGCCAGAAGACCTCAGAAGATGTCTCCCACAGATGGAGACGAAAAGTTAGGTGGAAATTTTATACATCGACCATGGCCTCTCAGTCCCTAAGTTTCAAGTGAACACCAACAAAACTATTATGATTAGGATTATTTGTAACTCCTTTTGAATGCAAATTTTAATTTTATGTATTAAAGTGATATCTGTATTAAGGCGGTCTGTAAGGATGTCGGGTTGGTTGTTAGAGAACCTTAAGGTACTATTAGGATCACATAACTAATTGATGAATAAAAATAAATTTATACACATACCTGATGATATTCTCGTACTCCTTGTCTTTGCCTTTTGAATCTCTCCAGCGCCTGAACATTACTGACGCATCAACATTGGCAGGACTGAATGTGTTGGGCTCATTCAGTAGAGAAATTACCGACAGCAGGATGGTCCTGTTAACAGAATTATTGTTCAGTATTTAAACCGTTATATAGTTAAAGTAAAACTAGTTATCATTTAATATGAAAAGTTTAATAATTGCTGTAACAGAAGCAAATGAAGACCAGAGAACAAATTAAGAAACTGTGAAAAACACTGAATACCTTAGCTTTGGAGATTTTAAAGCTGTTATCAGTGTTCGAAATATTTTCCCCCTTCCCATTTCTGATTCATTCCATGGTTCTCCGTTATTGCAAACGGGAGATTATCCTCTTTTGTCCAAAATAGTGTAACTACTCACTTTTATGTGGCACTCTGAAGTAGGGTAATACACAACTACTAAAATAAATCGCATAGTACATGTAAATATATAAACAAATTTTACATGAAATAGATATGTTACCTGACATTCTGTGTGGGATTCCACATCTCACAAGGAAGTTCTCCACTCTGAGGATCATGGACTGGAGGATGCAAGATTGAAATACACAGATCACCATTCTGCAACACAAGAAAAACCATGTTTGCATGAAAGACATACAGACTTCAATTACTTTGAACATTACAAATAACTAACATAGGCAGAAGTGTACAATTTCTCAATGCATGGATACTGAATAAAAGAAGAAAAATGGGGAAGGGTCTGACTATTTGTTGGCAAAGCTAAGATGATGAAATAAATCAATGCTGTACTATGAAAGTGAACCATTTGTCTTTAGAAATTTAGGAAAAAACTGAATGCCTGGGAAGCTAAGTTACAGCGTTTCCTAGAAAAAGGAAGGGTCATAGTTAAATTCTCAGTAAGACACGCAGATTTAATTTGTGAGAAAGTTTACTATACTTCCTCCTTTATTTAGTTATTCTGTGATCAATAGATTGGCACGTACTGATAAGGTGTGTGTGCTTAAGGGGGAGGAGGTATTTTATGCAGAAATGTATCACCTCGAAGAATTTTTTCTTAAAATTTATTATATGCACATGTACTGTCATTAAATTTGCACATCAGTTGAAAATTAGTGGTGGCTTAAAATAAATTGAATATTTCAAATCCACCTGTGGTTACCTTCTATCTTGCAGTATCTCCTTATACGTATCCCCTACTTTTCATTTGTTCTCTTAGCAGTGTTTTCCAAAATACCAACAATCTTAGAAAATATTTACACTCTGTAGCTTTATTGATAATACAGAATACTAGATCATTTCCTCACCTCATACACATTCGGATGCCATACTTTTGTAAGAAAACGAATGCTGGGTGGTGAATATGGATAGTCAGGTGGAAACTTCATGTGTGCCTGCAACAGAGGAAAATTTTACATCAAACAATGGAGTAAAATGACCCATAGCTGTACATATTTTACTACAGTTATCTTTACAAAGAGCAAATATGTATCGCTCTTCAGTGACTCAACTTTTCTTTCAAATCTCATATATTATAAAGTTATCAGAAACACGAAATCCTCAGAGAACCTGCTTTGGTCATAGACCTTTTATTTGATACTAAGACCTTCAGAAAATACAAATATCTTTCCGTCAAAACAGCTAACTTCTCAGTCTTACAAATTAGTCTAAATTCTTACACTTATGTAGCTTTGTATTGTAGAAAAGTTCTGCTTGAAAATCCTCCTAATGGTAGTGATAATGAGCAAAATGACAAATTTGAAGAATAGTTTTCTATTTTGAAAGAGGATCATATGTCTCACTAGTTGCTGGCATTTGACACTGTCCTACACTGCTGTCTAATGAAAAAGATACGAGCTTACAGAGTATCGGAGCAGACCTGTGAATGGATTCAAGACTTTCTTGCTGACAGAACTCAACAAGTCCCTCTTAATGGAACTAAATCGACAGATGTAAACGTAATATCCGGATTACCATAGGGAAGTGCGATAGTTCATTGCTGTTCACAATATACGTAAATGATCTAGTAGAAAGCGTTGGATGCTCTTTAAGGCTATTCACTGATGATGCAGTTGATTATAACAAAGTAGCGATGCCAGAAGATAGAAGAATTTGCACAACGACCTGCACAGAACTGATAAATGGTGCAGACTATGGCAGTTGACCCTGAACGTAAATAAACATAACCTATTTCGCATTCATAGGAACAGAAATCCACTACTCGACAGCTACACTATTGATGACAAACAGCTGGAGACAACGTCTGGCATAAAATATTCAGGCTTAACTATCCAGAGAGACCTTAATGGAATGACTATATAAAACAGACAGTGGGGAAAAGCAGACATAAGACTCAGATTCATTAGAAGAATCTTAAGTAAATGTAACTCATCCACGAAAGAAGTGATTTATGAGGTGCTTGTTTGCCCGATTCTTGAGTACTGTTCGTCTATCTGGGATTCCTATCAGGTAGGGCTGATAGAGGAGATAGAGAATATTCAATGAAGAGCAGCGCGTTTCATCACGGGATCATTTAGCTGGCGAGAGAGTATTACAGAGATGCTAAACAAACTCCACTGGCAGACGTTACAAGAGAGATGACATGCATCACTGAGAGTTATTACTGAAATTTTGGGACAGTACTTTTCAGGAGGAGTCAGACAACATATTACTGCCCCCCCCCCCCCCCAAACGTCTCGCATATTGACCACGAGGAGAAAATTCAAGAAATTAGAGCCAATAAAGAGGCTTAACAAGTATCCTTCTTCCCAAGCACTATTCGCCAGTGGAACAGGGTTGGAGGGATCAGATAGTGGTACTGAGAGTACCCTCTGCCACACACCATTACATGGCTTGCAGAGTACGATGGAAATGTATATGTTGTCCATTATAGTAATACATCATTTACAATGCTTTCCATAAACAAGGTTCAGAAAAAACATACACAAGCAAAAGTTGACTGTGCAGTTCCAACAGCAATGCTGCACAAGTCTACAACAGATGATTCACGTGCATCATGAATATATAGATAACTATGTTTAAGAGTAGGCCAACGAGTATTGGAGATGGTAAGAGACAGCTGACATGCAATTTGATTGAAAGGTCCAAAATGAAGGCAGGTCAACTCTCCAGAATGATGGCATGTTACTTCTAGTGTTCACCTTACTCTTGTTTACTGACAGTAAGAACAATTAGTAACCTCATGCTCTTTAATCCAAAGGTTCAGCTGACAACACATTAAGGCTGCAAAGTGCACTGAAGACCTTTATATGCCATTATGGGCACTAATGATTACAATCGCAATCTCATCACAGCTGACCCTTGGAGCAACTACAAGATGAGTGATGTCATGAAGTACTGCACATAAAGACTCAATGCAACTGATGTGAACACAAGCACGACAGCCACAAGTTTACTGCTCGATGCTTATCCCAAGAGGGAGAGTTTGCAGTGGTCTTGTCATCTTCATGGACAAATTTAGTTAGCTAGCAAAGTGATAACAGATGTATCTGATTTGATGTAAATCTGAGACCTGTTATGCTACATTGTACACCTATAAAATTGAGTCAGTCAGGTGAAGCCGAATGGGTATGTTTGGAGAGAAGGATTTATACAGAACTACGAGATACCTAATAATTATAAGGACACGCAAATCTACTTGTATCTGTATGTGATATGGTACAACTGCATGCACTTATAAATGAACTGACATCCTTGATGCTTACAATCTTTAACTGTTATCAGTACATGATTATTAGATAATATATGACAATTATCAACCACGTAGGGGCTTTTTTCAACGACAAAAATCTCCAACAGCACACAATTCAGCACTTTTGAGTGGCCAGCTACCTCACAATCAGAATACCATGAGCATACCTGAGACACTACAGAGCATTTGTGGGTGCTCCACAGTCCTCCTTCCTGGACTCTAGAAGTATTGAGAATAGTTTTGCAAGAAGAATAACATGTTTAGATGCAGTCTACAGATGCCACCAAAAAGCATTAACCCACTACAGCATATGTTGCATTGCTGTTCTGCGGACACTTGATTAACTCTCTTAAAATGGCGTGCTTCTTTCCTTCCCATTTGCGTTTTCTCACTTCCTTGTTCTCTACATCATGAAGTTACACGGAAACGACGCGACCACAAGGTTAGTCCTTGATCCATTCTTCCATCTTTCCTTCCTAGTTTCCTTATTAAGGACCGCGCGCACTTCAAAAGCTGGTCACGGCCACAAGTATCACGACGGGGAGAACTTAGTTTGCCTCATTTGGAAGCAAATAGTCCAATGAGACTTGTGGTACCACTACACCTATCGAACTATTGAACAACAACAGTTTACGTCTGTCACTTGCCGCTACAGTGTTGCCACATCGGCTACCGGCTACCGCTTATAGATGACACGACCACAGCGGGCCACTTCACGAAGGTTGTTAGGGCTCTAATACGTAACGCGGAGCAATGTTGGAAGTGGGCGCCGCAAGGTATGTTGTAAATGCGAGATGCTCTGCCGACAGCTGGTTTAAGTGACCAGCGATTAAACTGCAGCAGACGACGTGTGTTGTAGCTCTGAATTCAAACTCGTGTCTTAAGCTAACCACAACCTCCTTATATGCAATGTACCCGAGAAGGCGGCGGTCAATAATGTGCGGCATAAGTAAAATCACGATCGCTTTGTTCACAGCGATTAATGCTAACCTCTACGAGAAAATTCAAGACAGAAAATAATTAGTTTCAGCGCTAAAAGCAAACTTAATTTCACGCTATCATTGGTTACCTGAAACTATATATACGAACTGACGCGTTAGCAACCGATGGGCAATTCTCGTTGGCACTTGGTTGCAAATTATAGGCGACACTGGCAGATTCGAAACAGAAAAATAATAGAAAGAAAAATAAGAGCAAAAGGAAAGCCAACGCAACGATGAAATTGACGCAGAAAACTATCAGAAAAAATTATATTTAAGCCAATTAACAGAATAACAATGAACACTTTTGATTATACTTAGAAATTAAAAAAGTTGCGCTACACTTAACGTGACTCGAGCCTCGAACCTCCTTCAAGTGAGGTTTAAATGCTAACCATTCATTACATTATGCCACAACATTGGGTTCAGTAGTTATAAATGTAACTGTGGTCATCCAGTCACTGTACGATGAACTGATTGTAACCTTCAAAAATTCGGCTTCACGCAATGTCGTGGGAAGCTTTTCAATCCAGTGTAAGCAGATCTGTGTGATTACTGTTAACAGCAATGTGACGCTGAATCGCGTCTTGTGAGGAAATGCCCGGTAATGTGTGTGTGTGTGTGTGTGTGTGTGTGTGTGTGTGTGTGTGTGTGTGATGAAATACGAAATGAAAGGGCCAGACCCAGCATCCAGGATACGAACAAATCAAGAAAGAAAGCCGGACAAGGCAGTGGAAGTGACCTGAACGATTGTTGTGGCAGTCTGGCTACGGCGAACGGTTCGAGCATGACTGAGCGCTCTTGACTGTAGGCACCCAGTTCCAGCGTCAGCTATGAGGTAATTTTAATAGAACTGTAGTACCTTCATTTGCTTACACGCAGCTAACTGCCCACGTCGAACGGCCCAATTGGACCGTTGTGATTGTGAGACACCGCCAGAGTAACTTGCACGCAGATAATTTTACCTGTGCGATTTCATAGAAATTTGAAAAGCTCATCAGCAACCAAAGCCTAAGCGCATCTACCTTGGACAGCGTAAGTTCCCGTTTATCGGATCGGACGATTAGCGGAATCGTTTAGAACAAAATTAAGAAAGGAAAATGAATAATGGATTTTTTCCTGTTTCCTATCATCAGTAGGCCTATTACTCGCTAGGGAATATTTGCCACAGGCAACGTAACTGAACCCAGTCTCCATGGTCCAACCCGCGTCAACGTCAAATACCATGTTGCAGCTTCTCCACCGAGTAACCTGCCGCTATTGATGAAAAAAAAAAATGTTGAAAACTGGAGAATAATGCGTGAAATGCAACGCACGTGAACCGTTTCAAAAATTTTACTGGTTACCGTGCAACGACATTAGGAAGAAAAAAGCATATGCCTTCTGTTCCCAAAACTGCTCGTAAACATAATAGCAACAGCACTCTGTAATCATACTCTAACTGCTAGGACTACACAAGTTTTGGTATGCAACCGTAGCTTCTTTTCGTTTGCTTTAATTTTTGTGTCTAACAATTCCATACAACTGAAGCGAGTTGTCTCTAAAGGATTGTACTTGTAAAGAGTATTTACACACTAACTTCTGCACGTTGGCTTCCTCAAAATTTCGTAGACAATAGAGAGGGGGGGGGGGGGGGGGGGTCCTATTTTCACACTCCTCTCACATCAAAAAATTCCCACAAGACTACTCTCACTCGTTGTTTCGGAATCATTTCGTTTCCCTCTTCGTTTATTTTCAAGATTTTGCTCTGCGTATTACAAAGTTTTCAATCTGTTTTTCGCATTTCGTTGAGTCTTCCCCTCCGCTATTGCATTTGGTGCAATATTTACAAAAAAAATCTACGTAGATGTTTGCCTGCCTGGTTCTAGCTGCTACAGAAATTAACGTGAAAATTAAGAAGCTATTTCTCCCTTGAAATACTCGCCCGAGTATAGCAGGGTTGTATCGTCAAAGATGGCCCATATTTCGGCGGACAAACGTCATTAGCATGAATTTTGGCTATTCTACCCGGCCAGACTCGATTGAACTTTTCACGGATGTGAATTTTTCGCAAGTTTCGTTGTTAAAGTTGCTCATCTACTCTACGTTAGCTGGGTGGGAAGCGGAGAAGAGAGATGTAAAACACGTTGGCGACGACGGAAGAGGGGGAGAGGGAGTGAGTGAGTGATCGTAGCGCCTGACCACCGCAATGCGCTTTGCCACGGTTCTCAGAATGGGGCTAGTAGATTAAGCCTTGCTTACGTAATCAATTATCAGTATACTGGCCCGCTTAAGCCACCAGCAAGTGAATCGTGACCGTACTTCTCGTCATATCCTCTGGTCAATACTATTTTAATGTTAATCTCGTTCCAAAATAATTATAAATTCACAGTTCCTTATTTGCGTAAGCTTTACTTAGTTACATGCGCTAGTGTAAAAAATCTTATCTAAGGCTGAATTAGCTTGCTGTGTGAAAAAAGACTAACAAAGAAACTATTTGGCTTTCACTGCTTATGCATTTCTTGTTATGATACGCTTTCTTAAGGTGTAATTCCTATTGTATCACGAAATTTTCATTTAAGAACTCCCCATCGGTTTCAATTAGAAAGATAAACTATGTTTACATCTAAAATTCATTTTGATTACCGGTATCGACGGCACTCGCACGCAATTGACTGTAAAATCCTTTTGATAGAAGACAAATTTATACTTAGATGAATTAACAAAATGTAGTAGCTATTGCTAGTTTCTACTGTCATGACCTATTGTGCCGAGTGAACTAGTACTATATCGCGTGGAAGAAAGTAGTGGTACATCCAGTGGACACTATGTGTCAACAATATCTAGTGTAGAATTAAGATATTTTATGGTGATACAAATGAAACTAACTTACGACTTCATATTAGTCTTTGCAGATGGAAGAGTTCGAGACGACCAAGAGTGACTGATGAAGGTGCTGAACGCCATTAGAGTCTTTCATACGTAGCCCCAAAGAATCAGTTCCGGAAGGCTAGTCGTGAATTAGCAGTTCCAGTAACGTCTGTATGGAGACTTAATGATTCGCTTACGACGTCGTATGCATTTGCTACAAGCTCTAAAGCGGACTAAGTTTTACGTGCCGACTTTGCAAACGAAATGCTGCATGCCGCTGAAGATTTTTCTGGATCGTGTCGTCTTCAGAGATGAATCGACATGTAACATAAATGGAAAGCTGAAAAAACAATGTGCGCATCTGGTGTCAGCAAATCCCCACGAGATGGTACAACTTCAAAGACTCCCTAAATAGGATGACCTTAGTGATATATTCCGGCGGAAAGTTTAGGTGTCTTTTTCGATAAAGCAACTGTAACTTATCTTTATGCGCCAGAACTATGGCTCTTCTTCAACTGGAAGAAGCTGAACCACAGCACTATTTGGCAGAAAGATGGTGCGCTGCCTCACGGCAAAACTCAATACGCGATGGGTTAAACGACGTTGCATCCGACCGGTGGATTGGCTGCAAGGAGTCTGATGACAGCTTGTTTCGCATGGCCTCCATGTTCAGTCAATCAGACGCCATGCGATTTTTTACCTTTAGTGGTTCATACAGGATGATAGGGATGTGCCTCCGCAACCAGCAGACCTACCCGAGTTAAGAACAGAACTGAAGCAACTGTTACAACAGCTCCGGCAGACATAGTGATCAAGATCTGGGAAGAACTCGCCTATCGACTGTTTGTGCTGCGTGGCGAGTGATACTCATAATGAACACTTAAGTAAAACTGAGTTGTTCTTTCAATTAATGTATTATTTATAATTGTAAGTTAAACATAACATATATTACAAAGCCCAAAAACATATTTATTTTGAAACACCCGGTACTGCATCTGGAAACTATCCGTCCACGAATTTGAGAAGTTAATTTGAAGTGTACTAGAACAGACCTAATAACTGAAATAGCAACAAATTTGAACTTGGACACCATTAAAACTTACGATAAAAAATTGAAATGTGCATTCATCAATATCAGTACTTCACTCAGCATTGCAATTTATTGTGAACACAGAACTATAGACCGTACATGTACATGAAAGGAACGCTACTCCTGCCAGCCATTTCTGTCTGCATTAAGGTAGTCAGTCCGCCATAATATATATATATATATATATATATATATATATATATATATATATATATATATATATATATATATATATATCCCTTTCTGTCTTCCCTTATTCAACTTCCTTTAGTTTTCTCGACGTACCTCTCGACACAAAACCGTGGCGGATTTGTTGGGGATAAACGTACAGCCAGGCTGTGAATAGATGTCTTTACCTGGCTGCCATGTTAACTACAGACGGTCAGAAGGCAAGCCTATCCATTTGGGTAAGTATCCTACGCTGAACATAGATTGTAATTTTCTAGCAATCCTTCCTGTTTACGAGAACGTTTTGGTGTTACTTTGTTCTCTCACATTTAGTTGACAAATTTGGAAACTGCTACGTATGAAAACATAACCCTTCTATTAAAATTTATTTTTCTGTGCATTCCCTTCCGACAACTTACAGTTCTACTCACCGTATAGTCCCTTTCAGAATTCCTGAGTTTTCTCCGAAATTTCCAGTAAATTCCATTTTCCTGGGAATTTACGAGTTTTTTCAGCCAAGTCGCCAGCATGATAAAAGCTGAGCGTTGCTCCAGCGAATCTCTCAAGCAGGCAACCAGCAGCAGAGGATACGGAGGTAGCAGCACTGCGGCCCGTGGTGACCCGGGTGCACTGCCCGCGCCGTCCACGTGTTATCGACCGGAGTGCGGAGCGAAGCGGTCCCCGAGCTGCTTTCGGCAGCCTCACGTTCAAATCTGACAGACGGGCAGTCCCCCTCCCAGTGACAAACGCTCAGAAATAAACGCGCAAACAAAAACTACCAATAACAAGGATTCTTAAGGTCTTGTCGATCGTTACGGTACAAGTTGCCTTGCTACCGTTTCCTCGGATAACCTTGCCCGTCTCTTCTGAGGCTTCTTGAGTGACGCGCGAAGACTACGTAGTTGCAACAGCAGCGATACTTTTCGGATCAGCGTCAGCCTCTCTATTTCTCCCCATAATTTTAGATGAAGGTGGGCCTGTTCTTTCTCATGACTTTCCACTCTCGCTGTAACTCATTTAAATTGTTGTTTGAGTCTATGGTTCACCAATCCGATGACAGCATATTTCTTGTACATCGATCGCAGACGAAACGATGATCTGGAGGAATTTCGAGGTCTTCGTGGAAAAGTTTTTGCTTCTTTTATCCAACCAAGGTCCGTTGTGCCGCGGAATCCGGAAAATCTCGCCACCAAAGTCTCGCATTGGCGCATTTCTTTTAGTTGATGTGAAATGTGTGTCTCCCCCCCCCCCCCCTTTTCTCACATTTGGCAATGACTTAATATGAAAAACGCCGAGCTGCACAGTGGTTCAGAGTCCGATTAAAAAGGTTTGTTCCTCTGTAACTGGTAGTATACGCTAGTTGAAAGGTCAGAGGGAGACAAGGGCATATCGTCTTCAAATGCACATTCAGTGTGACTACAGTTTTACTTAAAACCTATCACAAGTCTGTTTCATGCGTGCTGTCAAATCGCGAACGCATCTGAAACTAAAGTTTATTACCTTGCAGTCTATTACAGAAATACAGATGATTATACCGAAATCTCTGCTATGTATGCAAGCGTAGTTGTACATCACGGACCATTTCATTTTTAACATATATTGCTTTGCTACCTGCCATGACGAACCTGAAAGGTAAGAAGACTAGTTTTAAAACTAAAAACTAAAATCATCCCGCACAACTCTCGTTCCATAGACGAACTTCTATTTAAAATATGGTAGCCTGTAAGAAAAAAAGTGTAGTTGCATGAATAAGTTTAAAAATGTGTTCATCAATTGCAACACTTATCATGTAGACAAACCTTGTAAACTGACTCGTTCCACATCATTTCGATAGAAGTATCGTTCGCATGATCCATGGAACGTACGAGGTACGTTCAAAAAATTCCGGAACTCTGCCCACAAAATTATTCTTCGCATACGTTTTATTTATTGTGCATGCTCTCCTTCGAACTACTCTCCTCCACAATTGATACACCGTTCCCAATGTCGTTTCCACTCCTGGAAGCAGTCTTGGTACGCCTCTTGCTGGATCGCATAAAGAGCCGTCTGTGAATTTTCTTTTATCTCGTCTATCCTTTCATATCTTCGAACTTTCAATGGTGTTTTCAACTTTTGAAATAAAAAATGTCCGCAGGGTTCAGGTTTTGAAGAGTACGGAGGATGAGGCAGCACAGCGATTTCGTTTTTTATGCAATAGTCACGCACCACCAAGGATGAATGTGCTGGTGTGTTATCTTGAAGCAAGAGCCATGAACTATCTCGCCAGATTTCAGGCCGTTTCCATTTCACATTTTCTAGCAGGTGTCGCAACACGTTCCGATAGTACCATGGATTAACAGGTTATCCCTGTGGTGCGAATTCGTGATGAAGTAATCCTTCAAAGTCAAAACTATCAACATGGCTTTGACGTCGTTGGACGAACTTTGCGGCAACACGATGCATTCCAAGATACACTAAATGATCTCAAGTATCCGGACACCCCCAAAAAATTACGTTTTTCATATCAGGTGCATATGCGCTGCCACCTACTGACAGGTACTCCCATACCAGCGACCTCTGTAGTCATTAGACATCGTGAGAGAGCAGAAAGGGGGGGGGGGGGGGGGCTCCGAAGAACTCTTGGACTTCGAACGTGGTCATGTGATTCGGTGTCACTTGTGTTATACGTCTGTACGTGACATTTCCACACAAACACCTCTAGATCCACTGTAGTGAAGTGGAAACGTGAAGGGACACGTACAGCATAAAAGCGTAAGGCCGACCTCGTCTGTTGACTGACAGAGACTGCCGACAGTTGAAGAGGGTCATAATGTGTAATATGCAGACATCTATAAACGCCATCACACAGGATTCCAAACTGCATCAGGATCTACTGCAAGTACTGAGACAGTTAGGCCGGAGGTGCGAAAACGTTGATTTCATGGTCGAGCGGCTGCTCGTAAGCCACACATCACGCAGTAATTGGCAAAGGACGCCTCGCTTGGTGTAAGGAGCGTAAACATTGAACGATTGAACAGTGGGAAAACGTTGTGTGGAGAGACGAATCACGGTACACAATGTGGCGATCCGACGGCAGGGTCTGGGTATACTGAATGGCTACTGAACGTTATCTGCCAACTTGTTAAGTTGTTGTTGTGTCAACAGTGAAATTCAGAGGCGGTGGTGTCGTCGTGTGGTTGTGTTTTTCATGGAACGGGTTTGCACCCCTTGTTTTGCGTGGCACTATCACAGCACCGACCTACGTTGATGGTTTAAGCACCTTCTTGCTTCCCACTGTTGAAGAGCAACACGATCGAGCACCTGTTCATAATGCACTGTCTGTGGCGGAGTGGTTACACGACAGTAACATCCCTGTAATGGACTGGCCTGCACAGAGTCCTGACCTAAATCCTATAGAACACCTTTGGGATGTTTTGGAACGCCTCAACTACCGACACTGATACCTCTCCTCAGTGCAGCACTCCGTGAAGAAACCTTCCAGCACATGATTGAACGTATGCCTGCGAGAGTGGAAGCTGTTATAAATGTTAGGGGTGGGCCAACACCATACTGAATTTCAGCATTACCTATAGAGGGCGCCACGAACTTTTAAGTCATTTTCAGCCAGGTGTCCGGATACTTTTGATCACATAGTGCACTGTGCCACAGTATCATGACATAATCCAACTGAAATGTTACATTTTTCTGCAATCTCTGACAGTCAGTCTTCGATTGGCACGCATAATTTCGTTGACATTCCTAACACAAGCGTCGTCGGCAGACGTCTAAGGGCGTCCTGAATGAGGGTCACCTTTAACTTCCGGACGGCCGTTTTTAAACCGTGTGAACCATACGTAACGAGTACGGCTTCAGCACTCATCACCGTATGCTTCCTGCATTGTTTGCTGTGTCTGTAGCAGTTTTCACGATTTTCTTGCGTTTCACGCAAAATTTAATGCAGACGCGTTGCTCCTTTAACTAATAATCTCGATATTCGCAAGCTGTGTGTCGCAACGTTCTGCTCAATACAGCATTAAACAATAACAGACCTAGAATAGAACTTTCCGTAGTTACACATTAGACACAGGCGTTTGCAAAGATGCCAATCGCATCTGGCTCCAACATATCATTAGTGCGAAATTACAAATGTTCCGGATTTCTTTCTTTAACAGATCTCGTATAATAAATGCGGATATACTACACACACAGGATAATTCAGCCTGATATCGGTTGGAAGTCGCTCATGGTGAAAGTAACAACCAAAGAAAGTAAACTGAATTTTCAGAATAAATGTTTTCTTGAGACGACTTTAACCTCGACAAGAAAGAAGGCACCAGTTTGTTCTGCGGTGAGGTATCACATGTATGTTCGCACCGGTAGCACAGTCATATGGGCGAGAAGCCTTGTTGGGTTCAACTAAGGATTGTGCAAACAAAACATTGTGGAGGACCCCACATTTCGCCAGCAGCCCCGGACCGAAGTGCAAGAAAGTTCCCATAACAGAGTGCGCGCCAGCAGTGTACCACATCCCTTTCTGTGTGGCACGCTTGCTTTCTCTCCCGAAATTACGTCGTTGGTCTGACAGCAATAGGTGTCAACTGCAATGAGGCTATGAATACAGGAAGGGACTTGTTGGCTGATAAAATATTCTATTCCGACCAATCATTCGGGACACAAAATTGTCCCGGTTTTTAATCCAGAAGCAAAATGCGTGCAATCATATTTCTCGTTTAATTAACTATGTGTGTAAAGCAAGTTTCCTAGAAGTAGAACGTTATAGAAACATATTTTCACAGTATATAGGCCTACCGAATTTGGTTTGCTGGTCATGCACCCTAGAGTGAGAGGTGTTGAAAAGAAAAACAGGTATTACCCACTCCCGCATCTAACTTGACCACCTTCCACTTTACAGCCCTCAAGACAAGTAAAAACCAAACCGAAGAAGCTATAAATCAGCTTCACTTAAAACATTTCTCCTAACGGCACTTCAGCTATCTGAAAGTTTAATTTTGTGACGAAAGTGAAAGCTGTGGCGTGTGTTCGCAGTGCTCATTGGATACTGTTTGGCATGTATGGACGCTTGTCCTAGAGGGCTACTATCAAACGAAACTTTAAAGTTTAGTATGAAATGTACAATTTGTATTTGATTACTGATTAGCAATATTAGGCCTACATAATTTTTACGGTTTACAGTTAAATTGTACCTAAGTACCTAGTGAGTGAAACAACATTGCAGAAAATGCATCCAAGGAATTAAAATAAAGAAGTATGTATAAGTCTTTTTTAGTTCTGAAGGAAATAATTTTATTCATGTGTAATGTAGGTATATTTCCCTTTCCGACCGACAAAGACACGTTCTTGCTACGGTGTTTTTGAGTGCTGCATCGATGTAGAACTATTGGCGCTTTCAAAATATGACGGTAACTGACAAAGGTAGGAGTGAATGTAGTAATGAAGTTAGGTATAAACACAAGTGTCCCGGTTTTTTCTCTTTGATATCTTGTCAGCCTAACCCTAAATATCTCGTGCGGTACCGGTTCTTCATGCCGTGCACAGATCGATAAGGCGATATTAAACATGTGACGCAGCTTCAAGGTTCGTGGTTACGACAGCAGATAAGACCACCACGATATCTGTATAACCCTACAAACTGGAGAGAGAACTGCGCGAAGTGAAGTGCGGCTAAAAACTGTGCCTTCAAACCGCATCGGTCTTCGCCCGTTTGCAAGCAGAGGACGGAGTTGAGCAGACTCAGAATTATATTTACAGACGTATCGCGCGCTGCAGCAAGCAATCTATCCCTGTGTTTGTAGGTACGGCATGAGCGCCCACGGCTGTTGAGAGAAAGCTAGAGCGCATCCGCCACTTTCCTCTGCTCCTCTGCTTCGCTGCTCACTGGGCCGTAAGCCTCTCTCTCGTTTCACACTACGGTCATCGCGAAACTCAAGTCACGTATTCTACCAAAGAGCACGCTCTGCAATGACAAACACGACACACGTACTGCCCAAACCATCAGTTCCTGGGCAAAGGCAGCGCATCCCGCGACGACTTAACTGCTATGCAAACAACAATAATAAGCTAGATTAAACACACACAAATTTTATATATCTATATATATTTTCTCCGTAGATTAAAACTGAAGAAACTGCAAAAACGTGGAAATTTAAGGAGATGGGACCTGAATAAGTTGAAAGAACCAGAGGTTGTACAGAGTTTCATGGAGAGCATAAGGGAAAAATTGACAGGAATGGAGGAAAGAAATACAGTAGAAGAAGAATGGGTAGCTTTGAGGGATGAAGTAGTGAAGGCAGCAGAGGATCAAGTAGGTAAAAAGACGAGGGCTAGTAGAAATCCTTGGGTAACAGAAGAAATATTGAATTTAATTGATGAAAGGAGAAAATATAAAAATGCAGTAAATGAAGCAGGCAAAAAGGAATAAAGTAGTCTCAAATACGAAATCGACAGGAAGTGCAAAATGGCTAAGCAGGGATGGCTAGAGGACAAATGTAAGGATAGGCTTATCTTACTAGGGGTAAGATAGATAATGCCTACAGGAAAATTAAAGAGACCTTTGGAGAAAGGAGAACCACTTGCATGAATATCCACAGCTTTGATGGAAACCCAGTTCTAAGGAAAGAAGGGAAAGCAGAAAGGTGGAAGGAATACATTGAGGGTCTATACAAGGGCGATGTACTTCAGGACAATATTATGGAAATGGAAGAGGATGAAGACGAAATGGGAGATAAGATACTGCGTGAAGACTTTGACCGGGCACTGAAAGACCTGAGTCGAAACAAGGCCCCCGGAGTAGACAACATTCCATTCGAACTACTGACGGCCTTGGGAGAGCCAGTCCTGACAAAACTCTACCATCTGGTGAGCAAGGTGTATGAGACAGGCGAAATACCCTCAGACTTCAAGAAGAATATAATAATTCCAATCCCAAAGAAAGCAGGTGTTGACAGATGTGAAAATTACCGAACTATCAGCTTAATGTGTCACAGCTGGAAAATACTAACGCGAATTCTTTACAGACGAATGGAAAAACTAGTAGAATCCGACCTTGGGGAAGATCAGTTTGGATTCCGTAGAAATGTTGGAACACGTGAGGCAATACTGACCCTACGACTTATCTTAGAAGCTAGATTAAGGAAGGGCAAACCTACGTTTCTAGCATTTGTAGACTTAGAGAAAGCTATTGACAATGTTGACTGGAATGCTCTCTTTCAAATTCTGAAGGTGGCAGGGGTAAAATAGAGGGAGCGAAAGGCTATTTAAATTTGTACAGAAACCAGATAGCAGTTATAAGAGTCGAGGGGCATGAAAGGGAAGAAGTGGTTGGGAAGGGAGTGAGACAGGGTTGTAGCCTCTCCCCGATGTTATTCAATCTGTGTATTGAGCAAGCAGTGAAGGAAACAAAAGAAAAGTTCGGAGTAGGTATTAAAATCCATGGAGAAGAAATAAAAACTTTGAGGTTCGCCGATGACATCATAATTCTGTCAGAGACAGCAAAGGACTTGGAAGAGCAGTTGAAAGGAATGGACAGTGTCTTGAAATGAGGGTATAAGATGAACATCAAAAAGCTAAACTAGGATAATGGAATATAGTCGAATTAAGTCGGGTGATGTTGAGAGGAATTAAATTAGGAAGTGAGACACTTAAAGTAGTAAAGGAATTTTGCTATTTGGGGAGCAAAATAACTGATGATGGTCGAAGTAGAGAGGATATAAAATGTAGACTGGCAATGGCAAGGAAAGCGTTTCTGAAGAAGAGAAATTTGTTAACATCGAATATAGATTTAAGTGTCAGGAAGTCGTTTCTGAAAGTATTTGTTTGGAGTGTAGCCATGTATGGAAGTGAAACATGGACGATAAATAGTTTGGACAAGAAGAGAATAGAAGCTTTCGAAATGTGGTGCTACAGAAGAATGCTGAAGATTAGATGGGTAGATCACATAACTAATGAGGCAGTATTGAATAGGATTGGGGAAAAGAGAAGTTTGTGGCACAACTTGACCAGAAGAAGGAATCGGTTGGTAGGACATGTTCTGAGGCATCAAGGTATCACCAATTTAGTATTGGAGGGCAGCGTGGAGGGTAAAAATCGTAGTGGGAGACCAAGAGATGACTACACTACGCAGATTCAGAAGGATGTAGGTTGCAGTAGGTACTGGGAGATGAAGAAGCTTGCACAGGATAGAGTAGCATGGAGAGCTGCATCAAACCAGTCTCAGGACTGAAGACCACAACAACATCAACATATTTTCTCCACTGTTAGCATATTTTGGCTATGCTGCCTTTGTCTGTGGTACTTTTATATGAGGACAGGCCACCGGTGTATGTAAAGTTAAATCTGTGAAGCAGGCCCGTGATCGACTGCTGGCCTGACCGTAGTGCACCCTTTCTTCGCTGCCGCACTAAGAACGGGTGGCGGGCTCATCGCCGCGACCGCCTTTTGCCCCTGGGAAAGATCTCTGGTACTCGTCTGATAGCAGGAAAAGTGGACCTGAGGGCATACTACAGAGACCATAACGAGGAAAAGTCCGGCCCCTTTCCAAAGTTGACCCTGGGATGTCAACTGACGGAGTCTAGTGCTCCACCGCTAGAACACCACGGCCACACCAGCATGCGGCAGGCAAATAAACGTACAAGAAGTAGTCAAGTGGAAAATGGTAGAAATGTGAGTCAACTGTAGTCAGTGTTTTCGTTTCACTGCTTTTACATTGTTTCCATACCGATTTTACGCAAGACTACTTGTCGTAAGTTTTATGTTCGTCCGTCAGATGCTGACGGTTGGACAGCTTTATGACCTGTCATCGTGCACGGCAAGTACCACTTGACCATTGCGTGTTGACGAACTTTGTAAATAGCGGTAAACAAACAGTAATTACAGTCGAGGAAATACATGTATTGGAAATATTGTAGGATTGTGGCACCTGCTCGAAGACAAATTTACCATTAGCTTTTTACATCATGAAGTGCCATCTTTGTGAGAACAAGTGATTAGACAAAAACAAGTACTGTACAATAGGGATAAATCTATTGAGGTCGCGTGTTTTAAACACACTGACCATGTATTCACTACCACCACCCTGCAGCCTAAAAACTGGAAAATTTAACTACTATTCTTGACAGCCGAGTGTTCACATTAGAAACAAAGCAATATAATTTTTGTATTTGTGAAGATCTCGCATATATCCACGTGAAGTGCTACTGTACGACTTGTCAAACTCTAACCGAATTAACAGGGGTCAAGGCAGCAGGCTTATGTCAAGTTATCCCACACATTCCGCAGCGAAGAATGTTGAATGTTACTATTCGTGAAGTGGCCCCTATGAAAGTAAGTCCTTGAGCAGCACGGCATCATAATTTTATATCACACAAAAGTTTCTAAGAGAGTCGTGTTTTGTTCTGAGGCGGCGCGGGTTAGTGTTTGGTGGCGATCGACGAGTTTTCGCCTAGAGATAACGTGATACGCGAAGCAACGTTGGCGAAATAACCTGAATTGTTGAGGCTCAAGTGTATACGAATGAAATATGCCGATCTTCAGTTCCAGGGTATAAGGGTGGCATTGTGCTAACAGGTGTGTCAGATTCCAGTTCCAAAATCTGGAGGTTCGATTCCAGTTTGGCAAGAGGTGCTATTTTTCTGCAGTGGCTTTCATCACACTTGAACATGCGTAAAATTCAAATTACACTTTCACAACCTCCAATATTTAACTCTACGTCTTCATATAAGTGACAGGATAATCCAGTTATATGGCTGCAGGGAGGAACTAAACATCAAATTCAATAGGACCATGTCTAGTTAAGTGCTATGGTGCTGAACAAAACTTTCAGATTCATGACTTCTTTATTTTTTGATCAGACCATTTGCGATTCTTTCCTTTTCATGGATGACAATGTTTCTCCACACATCTCAAATGGTAGGTGGTATGCTACAAGATGAGGTGGTCATTCGAATGCCGCCGACAGCGCTATCGCCAAACTTTAATCGCATGTAACACTCACTGTAGTTAGCCCAATAAGTCTAGTGACTGCTGATAAATGGACTTGAATCTCATGGCATCCTTGACAGACAGTAAAGACATGAATGCTTCGCCTGTTTGAGATACTCAATTACTGGAGAAAGAACTACAAAGCCATTTATCTCACTCTTTTTGAAACAAAATACGCTTGTTTAACAAATGACTGAATATTTTACATGTGGTGACAGATCGTCAGATTCCCTAACTGTTTTAACCAACTGTTCCCAATCTTAAACAGTAAACAACTCATGTTTCCCTATGCCTGATGAGATTACTTCATACCTTCTTGGTACGCACAGACTGTCCATTTAACACCACATACATGTGGAACGAATGTCTACACTACGTCCATACTCTGCACAGCAATGTGAAGTGTATGCCTGAGGGTACTTTCCACTGCACGACGTATAACAGTTACATTGCACTCCATTCGCGTACGGAGAGCTGTTACAAATCCTGCCTGAACGCTTCTGAGCGCGCTATAATTAATCCGAATCTTTTCTCAGCGGTTCCTGGAGAAGCAATACATGTGTGGTTTTAGAATACGCCTGGTGTCCTCAATTGAGAGTGGTCCTTGACACTTTGTAAATAGGTTTTCGCGATACAGATTGCGTTTATCTTTAAACATATATAAGTTCATGTTTTTCAGCATCGGCATGACACTCTCCCAAGTGTCAAACAATCCTGTGAGCATTCGTGTTACTTTACTGTGTGTTCGGTACGCCATGTTAGTCCTATTTGGTATTGGGCCCCATACACTAAAGCACTATTCCAGGACGTGTTGCACGAGTGTTTTTGAAGCAATCTCCTTTGTAGACTACTTTTTCCCCAGTGCCGTGACACTGAGACAGAGTCTTGCAATGTGCTTGTCGCAATAACTGCAACTAAGGGACAAGAGAGAGACTTATTGATTTGTTTATTTGAGTCAAACAGAAACATGTTAAGTACTATAAAAAGCAAATGAAAAAACGAATTATCTAGCGTCGCTACTGTTGACCAAAATCTTGCGACTTCAATTGCGCCTGTGCTTCTCCGCAATCAAATGGCTCTAAGCACTATGAGACTTAACATCTGAGGTCATCAGTCACCTAGACTTAGAACCACTTAAACCTAACTAATCTAAGGGCATCACCCACATCCATGCTGAGGCAGGATTCGAACCTGCGATCGCAGCAGCGGCGCGGTTCCAGACTGAAGTGCCCAGAACCGCTCGGCCACATCGTCTCCGCCGTCGCAACTGATGCTATCCACAGGGAACAGCCATTTAAGAAGATTACTTCTGAATCGATCAACTCAAAAATGAAAATGGCTGAGTGACCACACGAAATAATTTTGTTCGCGCCCATTAGGAGGGTTACGAAGGCACAGGCCACGTAGAGTTATTCTCAACTCGAGAAATCTAGAATTAGTTCCTTGCTGTAAACACTATTGGTTGCAAGACTGATGCAGCTTGAGGAAGCTGCTTCCACAACCGCAACCTTTGGGCTGTTCGAAAGTACCCTTTGTGATGGACGGTTTTCCTGATTAGCCCGATTAGCTATTTCACAACAAGTATCTGTTGGAGCTATAGATGTCACCTGGCAACGTTTTACAAGTGGCTTAGGTTTCAGACAACCTGTAATAAGCCAATGTGTCTAGTTTAGCACCTTGTTAGCTATGTTTTCGTGGGTGAATTTGTACCACGGTATGCACAGAGACACTGCAGCATTGTTAACATTTTGGAAGTGTGGTGGTTCTCAGGCTTGTGGTCTAGAGCTCTTCGTATTACTGACGATCTAGCGAAGGATAACAGACTGAATAAGCAAATGCAGAAACTTCTGGGTAATGGGATTGGAGAGCGAAGGGTATATGATAGATGGCAAGCAGTGGCTATGACAATAAATCGAAAGGCGGTCTTTTCAGGCAGTAGAAAGTTTACCAAAACGATGCATAGCTGTGATCATCTGCAGAATGTTGGAGTTGGTGGAAGTATTGAAGGTTCAAGCGGTGGGTTCATTTATGGCGCCAGAAACTCCCCGCAGACAAAGCATCAAACCTCCCACTTACGAGATCATAACCCATGTTAGGCTGGTCCTTGTCATCGTCTAACTTGTGAACGGGGACACGCACAGTACCGTAAACTAAGGGGCAATCTGGGCAGAGAATCTAACTTCCTGTACAAGACAGCGCAGAGCAGTGGCGGGCGACCTAGAGAGTCAGAGCGCAGAGCTCGCCTTGAATCGACCGGACAGCGAGCGAGTGGGCGGCCTTGGCTGGCCGAGGCTGGCTGGCTGGCATTGACGCCGACAGAGCCCAGCGAGGCTTCTCAGCTCAGCTCACAGCTCCCGGCTCCTTCCTAGCGTGGAAAACTTTCCCGTTAAGAGCGCTGCCTGCCTGCCTGCCTGCCTCCGGGCTTCCCAATCCTGCTATCGCCGAGAGCAGCTTTACGACGCAAGAAGCGAGGCGTGAGGAGCGCTTTCGCCACACCGTAACTGGTGAAACTGCCAACATCAATGTGTGTCGTCGTACTTCCTCAGTAAACCGGCAACGAACGTCGCTAAAATTATCAAATCAATAAAACAAGTGTTTTGCATAATAGGTTTAATTAACGGTCATCTCGTTTCGATCTGCATGTATCTTCCTCTTTCCGTTTAACGTGTGTGTGTGTGTGTGTGTGTGTGTGTGTGTGTGTGTGTGTGTGTGTGTGTGGTGTTAAATGTATGTCCACTGTAGTGTTGAATGTAGCCATTAAATACTACAAACAAGCTATATGTGTTTACCAGACTAAGCTCGAATGAGTCTTCATCCAAGTAACTAAGTCTACGAATGAACGATTTTTGTTATTTTTTGTTCGACTGACTAGCCGGGCTACATCAAGGCGTTAAAGGCCAGATAACTAATGTTTTACGAGGAAGAGTGACTTTTCAGGGGCTAGGGAAAAAAAATACCTCATACTTTTGCTTCACAACACAGTAATTTCAATGTCACACCTAAAGAAAATTAGAACAGGCAGGAAACGATGGGAAAAGGATGTAGAAAAAAAAAGAGATGGAACAGGAGAAGAAAGGCTTTGCGCTAACGAGAGACTGAACTTGCGGGTGATCTGTAACTCCTAACTGCTAGACTATATTTTAAGGAATGAAGGTGTTTTCATTTTTATATGGGGGAGAGAGCAATTTGTAACTTATGGTTTTACAAACCGCATTAAACCATAATAAAGAGCATGTAACACGGAACTCGGCGTAATCAGCTGTGCTCTGAGGCTGTAATAGAGTGACAAGTGAACTAGTGTTTCGTGGGTGCTGCAATGAGGTTTTGGGAATACTGAGATCTAAAATGCTTAACAAGAGCTGCGATAAACCATTAAAAGGAGCTGTAGAGAAATAGAGTAGTAAATTGTGTTACGTTAAGTTTGTCCTCGCCTGTCATCCTGTGCGCTGGCCTCCCTCCTTATGAATGGTTAACTCACACAGGTTATTAAGAGCAGTGTA
This sequence comes from Schistocerca gregaria, assembly GCF_023897955.1. Classification (NCBI taxonomy): domain Eukaryota; kingdom Metazoa; phylum Arthropoda; class Insecta; order Orthoptera; family Acrididae; genus Schistocerca; species Schistocerca gregaria. The sequence goes on from NC_064924.1 coordinate 415,680,559, forward strand.
GAGAACACGTAATCCTAACAACGGTGCCGTTTCATATTTTCATCATTGTGATATGTACGAAGCGCAGGTTTTGTCCCAAGAACTGACGGATTGGCAACGACGTTATTTTGGCGCCGAATTAACCCAGCGTGTACACCCAGCGATGGAGCGATGGATTGCACACAGGCTAAGTTCGTAGTGAAACCTTTTTGTTAGGGGTCTCCTGTGAAGCCGCAACGATCCGTCGCTGCTTTAATACAGTGCGTCATGAATGTGTCCGTAGCCGCAATAAGATATTGTTGTAGCTTACCAACTTTCGGGAAATTACTTGCACTCAAAGAAAAAAACCATAAGGATATAAAATCGATACAGTGATGAACACACAAATGATCCAGTATTCACTGAACCTTTTAAAATATTTGAACTTTATTCTGACAAAACCGTTGGGGAGAGCAACATAGCAATGTGTGGAACACTCCAACCCATTACATTATATTAGTGTTATCATAATGTACAATGCAAACCCAAGATTCTCGTAGTAAGGAAGATGATTTTCACTTATTGCGTACTTTGAAGAGAAAAGAAATGTTCGTGAATTGTCGAAATCAAATCCGAGCTCCTGCAAAAGTCACTTTCCGGTACGATGCAACATACGTTGGGGTCCATGTATTTTTGCAGAGGATGGTATAGATGTAAATTCCTGTCATACACGGAAGATGTTACAGAACTTCCTTATTGCTTAACTGAACCGCCGTATAATATCTCGCCGGGGAAAGTGGTTTCAGTAAGATGGCGCTACATAACGTACTTTCCCGAACGCCCATGGTTGTAGTTTCCTAATTGGAGGACGTGTGTCTACCTTGGGGATACCTGAAATAACAGGTGCACATCAACATAAATCTGAACAGTACCTCGCTAGAGACAGTTATTCGCCCAGCGGAATGGTGCAAGCGGCGATGCGCAGTTAACTTGTGAGGCTAACGGAGTCGCAGAATTTGTGCGCCACAATGAATAATTAGTGTTAAAACTGAGGTTGCTTGAAATATTGAAACTGAATTATACTTCTACTTTTTCATCATCGCTTACCTAACAGAGGAGCGCGACTGAGCATTGCATTTCATTTCATCAGCTGACGCGTCTCTCTCTCTTTCTCCCAGTATCTCTTCATCTTCTCGCTGAAGTTTCTCTCCCGATCTTCTCACCTGGTCCTGTTGCAACCAGTTCTCGGTTTGTCAGCAAACTGATGTCTACCTACGTTCATAACAGAGAGCTATCTCACACTGTGCTACAGTTTATATCAAGATCTGTTACAGTATCAAACATCCAACTGTTGTTAACTTTCACTGAGATAACAAGAATGAAAATTCTTTTGATCAGCGTTTCATGGTTCATTTCGAGAATGTCACCGTTAAATATTAATCTTCTTCCTCATAGTGTCATTTTTTTCTGTGTGCTTATTTAACTCCTGACATATCCAAATTCGATGTACTTACACAACGCTAAAAATTTTCCTTATTTCCTTTCTTGCATTTTCTGTCTTGCACAAGTGATCTGACTAATTTTGAAGGCTTCCGTTATATATAAAGGCTGAGGTTTAATTACTGTTTTATGTATTAGTCTGCGTTACGTGATGTGGAAGATGTTGCATTTCTTCAAGGTTTTGTTCTTAACAATTCCGCTCTGTGTAATATCAGACAATTAATGCTCATGGTTTTATGATAGGCATATCAATTTAGGTTTCAGAGATATTTTGCCTAATTGAGTTAGGACAGGCTGTTCGTCAGGGTACCGAAGAGTTTAATGAATGAAGGTTTGGAGTACAGCTTTTTTCCTATTGCCAGAAAGAACTTCTAGGTCATCTAAGACAGCCACACACTACAAACGAATTTTGAGGTAGTACGTCGATGACGTGGCTCGGTAGTATGAGACTGGAGCTCTATCACCAGTCAGTTCTCAAATTTTTTATCCGTCACTAAGCAAGTGTTTCACCAATTATGAAAAATGAAGGGTTGCATCGATGGAGGTTCGAAGTCCAAGTGAAACTGTAGATCATCTTTTATATGTTTAATGAACTCCGTTCACGGTCCTAGGAAGAAAAGGGCATACCACCACCACAGAGGACCACCGTGCCTAGTAAATCACTCTGGCGTTCATATCAACGTTCGTGTTGTTGACAGCTTTAGCTTTTCTTAGTTAACTTTATATCTTCCCTCTCCCAGTTATGATTATTTTTTCACAAAAACATTTGAAAGGGGTAGTCCGCGCCCTTGGCAGTCCTGTTTCAATTAAAATAAAGTCATTTCGCCTACGCATTTTTGACATGTTTGTCTGAGCACTTTCAACCTAATTTTAACACTTTGAACGGTGTATGTGCGCCCGTCTGTCTATTAATTCGCATGTCTCTTTGAAGTCTACAACGGTGATGGTAGTAAGTATGCCTTTGAGGATTTGTTAAAGAATCTACAGGGTGTTTCAAAAATGACCGGTATATTTGAAACGGCAATACAAACTAAACGAGCAGCGATAGAAATACACCGTTTGTTGCAATATGCTTGGGACAACAGTACATTTTCGGGCGGACAAACTTTCGAAATTACAGTAGTTACAATTGTCAACAACAGATGGCGCTGCGGTATGGGAAATTCTATAGTACGATATTTTCCACATATCCACCATGCGTAGCAATAATATGGCGTAGTCTCTGAATGAAATTACCCGAAACTTTTGACAACGAGTCTGGCGGAATGGCTTCACATGCAGATGAGATGTACTGCTTCAGCTGTTGAATTGTTTCTGGCGGTACACCTGGTCTTTCAAGTGTCCCCACATAAAGAAGTCACAGGGGTTCATGTCTGGCGAATAGGGAGGCCAATCCACGCCGCCTCCTGTATGTTTCGGATAGCCCAAAGCAATCACACGATCATCGAAATATTCATTCAGGAAATTAAAGACGTCGGCCGTGCGATGTGGCCGGGCACCATCTTGCATAAACCACGAGGTGTTCGCAGTGTCGTCTAAGGCAGTTTGTACCGCCACAAATTCACGAAGAATGTCCCGATAGCGTGATGCAGTAATCGTTTCGGATCTGAAAAATGGGCCAATGATTCCTTTGGAAGAAATGGCGGCCCAGACCAGTACTTTTTGAGGATGCAGGAACGATGGGACTGCAACATGGGGCTTTTCGGATCCCCATATGCGCCAGTTCTGTTTATTGACGAAGCCGTCCAGGTAAAAATAAGCTTCGTCAGTAAACCAAATGCTGCCCACATGCATATCGCCGTCATCAATCCTGTGCAATATATCGTTAGCGAATGTGTCTCGTGCAGCAATGGTAGCGGCGCTGAGGGGTTGCCGCGTTTGAATTTTGTATGGATAGAGGTGTAAACCCTGGCGCATGAGACGATACGTGGACGTTGGCGTCATTTGGACTGCAGCTGCAACACGGCGAACGGAAACCCGAGGCCGCTGTTGGATCACCTGCTGCACTAGCTGCGCGTTGCCCTCTGTCCTTGCAGTAAGCGGTCGCCCTACCTTTCCAGCACATTCATCCGTCACATTCCCAGTCCGTTGAAATTTTTCAAACAGATCCTTTATTGTATCGCTTTTCGGTCCTTTGGTTACATTAAACCTCCGTTGAAAACTTCGTCTTGTTGCAACAATACTGTGTTCTAGGCGGTGGAATTCCAACACCAGAAAAATCCTCTGTACTAAGGAATAAACCATGTTGTCCACAGCACACGCTTACAGCAGAAAGACGACGTACAGAATGGCGCACCCACAGACTGCGTTGTCTTCTATATCTTTCACATCATTTGCAGCGCCATCTGTTGTTGAAAATTGTAACTACTGTAATTTCGAAAGTTTGTCCGCCTGAAAATTTACTGTTGTCCCAAGCATATTGCAACAAACGGTGTATTTCTATCGCTGCTCGTTTAGTTTTTATTGCCGTTTCAAATACACCGGTCGTTTTTGAAACACCCTGTATATTTCTAGAGGTGAATTACAGTGATGTTGAATGGCAGACGATTCCCAAAACAAGAATCAAAAAGGGACGTTAGTTACACTACTGGCCATTAAAATTACTACACCAAGAAGAAATTCAGATGATAAACGGGTATTCATTGGACAAATATTATACTAGAACTGACGTGTGATTACATTTTCACGCAAATTGGGTGCACAGGTCCTGAGAAATCAGTACCCGGAACAAGCAACTCTAGCCGTAATAACGGCCTTGATACGCCTGATCATTGAGTCAAGCAGAGCTTGGATGGCGTGTATAGGTGCAGCTGCCCATGCAGCTTCAACACGATACCACAGTTCATCAAGAGTAGTGACTGTCGTATTGTGACGAGCTAGTTGCTCGGCCACCATTGACCAGACGTTTTCAATCGGTGAGAGATCTGGAGAATTTGCTGACCACGGCAGCAGTCGAACATTTTCTGTGTCCAGAAAGGACCCTACAGGACCTGCAACTTGCGGTCGCGCATTATCCTGCTGAAATGTAGGGTTTCGCGTGGATCGACTGAAGGGTGGAGCCACGGATCGTAACACATCTGAAATGTAACGTCCACTGTTCAAAGTGCCGTCAGTGCGAACAAGAGGTGACCGGGACGTGTAACCAATGGCACCCCATTCCATCACGCCGGGTGATAAGCCAGTATGGCGACGACGAATACACGCTTCCAATGTGTGTTCATCGCCATATCGCCAAACACGGATGCGACCATCATGATGCTGTAAACAGAACCTGGATTCATGAAAAAAAAATGACGTTTTGCCATTCGTGCACCCAGGTTCGTCGTTGAGTACACCATCATAGGCGCTCCTGTCTGTGATGCAGCGTCAAGGGTAACCGCAGCCATGGTCTCCGAGCTGTTAGTCCGTGCTGCTGCAAACATCGTCGAACTGTTCGTGCAGATGGTTGTTGTCTTGCAAACGTCCCCATCTGTTTACTCAGGGATCGAGACGTGGCTGCACGATCCGTTACAGCCATGCGGATAAGATGCCTGTCATCTCGACTGCTGGTGATACGAGGGCGTTGGGATCCAGCACGGCGTTCCCTATTACCCTCCTGAACCCAAAGATTCCATATTCTGCTAACAGTCATTGGATCTCGACCAACGACAAACCGCAATCGCGACAGACTACAATCCGACCTTTAACAAAATCGGAAACGTGATGGTACGCATTTCTCCTCCTTATACGAGGCATCGCAACAACTTTTCACCAGGCAACGCCGGTCACTGCTCTTTGTGTATGAGAAATCGGTTGGAAACGTTCCTCATGTCAGCACGTTGTAGTTGTCACCACCGGCGCCAACCTTGTGTGAATTCTCTGAAAAGCTAATCATTTGCATATGACAGCATCTTCTTCCTGTCGGTTAAATTTCGCGTCGGTAGCACGTCATCTTCTTGGTGTAGCAATTTTAATGGCCAGCAGTGTAGTAGCGCTGCCCGTGTGGCAGCTGCCCCCCCGGAGCTCGCCGTGCCACGTGCCCGGCCTGTGAACTGTGCGCAGCGCGGCGGTCGTTGTGCCGCGTGAGTCAGGCGGGCAGGCTGGTCCCTGGCGCTAGGCAGGCGCTGGCTGTCGGGAGCGTTCACCCGCGGCACTAACTGCGCACCGGCTGCGCCGAGGCGAGACGCGTCGCGGCGCGCTGCCTTTGTTCCCCGCGTCGCTTTGCGTCGTGGCAGGCGGCCAGCGCGCGTGCAACCCACCTAGCGCGGCCCGCGCTCATTCGCGGAAGTGGCAAATTGCGCCCGCTGCTGGGAAAAGCGCCAGCTCATGCGACCGACACAGGTTCCAACGGAACTCCCCATTACACGATGGTCGTACTCACTCACGATATACGACGTATTTGCCTCGACTTTATTTTATAGTCCTGCTGCTGAGTACAACTAACGAAAACAATGACATTTCAATTGAGTGTGTCTGGTAGCTATTGACAACTCTGAGTCACAACACAGTAACTCTAACTACACGAAGGTGACAAAACTTATCGGATACCTCCCAACATCGTGTCGGACCTCTTCTGCCCGGTGTAGTGCAGCAACTCGACGTGACATGGACTCAACAAGTCGTTTGAAGTCCCTTGCGGATATATTGAGACATACTGCTTCTACAGTCGTCCATAACTGTGAAAGTGTCGGCCGTGCAGGATTTTGTACGCGAACTGAACTCTCGATTACGTACTATAAATGTTCGTAGAATTCATCTCGGGCAGTCTAGGTGGCCAAACCATTCGCTCGAATCGCCCAGAATGTTGTTCACACCATACGCGAACAACTGTGGCCCAGGGAGATGATGCATTCTCGTCCATAAAAATTCCATTTATTGTTTGAGACCATGAATGGCTGGAAATGTTCTGTAAGTACCCAAACGAAACCAGTGCCTTGTTGAGAACTTGGGACAATGGCTTCGTGATGACTGCGAAGCACTAACTCTACTATTGGCTCTTACCACCTGCAATCGGGACTCATCTTTCCAGGTCACGGTTTTCCAGTCGTGTAGGGTTCAACCAATATGGTAACGAGCACCAGTGAGGCGTTGCAGGCAAAGGCACTCGCGTCGGTCGTCTGCTACCATGCCCCATTAACACCAAATTTCGCCGCGCTGTCGTAACGGATACGTACGTCCTAAGTCCTACATCGACTTCTGTGGCTGCATTAAGCAGTGTTGTTTGTCTGTTAGCACTGACAACTCTCCGTAAGCGCCGCCGCTATCGGTCGTTAAGGCCACTGCATTGTCCGTGGTGAGAAGCAAAGCCTAAAATTGGTATTCACGGCACACTCTTTATACTGTGTGGATCTAGAAATATTGAATTCCCTAAAGATTTGCCCCGCGGGGTAGCCGCGTGGTCTAGGGCGCCTTGCAAGGTTCGCGCGGCTCCTCCGTCGCGCATGAGTGTGCGTGTTCTTAGCGTAAGTTAGTTTAAGTTAGATTAAGTAGATTGAAGCTTAGTGACCGATTACCTCACCAGTTTGGTCCCATAGGAACTTCCCACAAATTTCCAGTTATCTAAGAACTTCCAAAATACAATGTCCCATGCGTATCGTTCCGCGTTCAGAGTCTCAATTCCACGTCGGAAACCTTTTCACATGAATCACCGGAGTACAAATGACTGCTCCGCCAATGCACTGCCCTTTCATGCCTTGCGTACACAATACTACTGCCATCTGTGTATGTGCATAAAGTAAGGCATTTTTTAACCCACTACTCTCACATTACTGTGTCAGAAAATAACATTTTAGTTTTAACCTCCCGGCAGACAAACTGAGTGCCTGGTGGGTATTCCTAAGCGGGCCCACTGGAATCCCTACCCAGCACTTATTTTTAAACTGGCAACATACTTTCTACACGAACACGTTAAGTGAGGGACAGACTGTAAAACGAGAAAATTAGAGTAAGGTAATGCCTAGCACATTTTCGATTTCCTTCTGTGAGTATATTTTACTGCTGTTAGAATTTTCACATCATCTATCGCCATCAAGGCTACACACGGCGTTTTCCCACTCAGCTTGCTGGTCCGAAATATGCTCCTCACTAACAAATACTATGTATCTTTAGGAATTTATAACACGACAATTATCGTGTGTGTTACTTCGACGTGTAGTGCCGTAATGAAAGACAAAACAGTCATGTGTCCGTCGTATGTCATGAGGACACCGTTAATACTGCGCAAATAGTTTGATATACAAAAAGGTTTTGAATAAGCTACAGTACGCAACGGTGGGAGGTACATTTTGTTCCAATGCTAGCAACTTTACTTACAAAAATTACAAAGAAATTATGATTTTTTAATAAAATTAAGTACCTACGTAAACAGCTTTAGACAGTTCTTGATAGATACGACATTCCTGGTCAACTGTTTCAACAGCACAAACACGATATAGGCTTGACGCATCTGTGTTTTATAGGAAACGGAAGATGCGGGCCAGAGTTCCGTAACCCTGCAGATAGCGCACTGCGCATAGCCTTATCTTGCTAAAGACGTTCTTCCGAGGAGTAGACAAGAAGGTCAGAATCTTACATGCCATCGACGAAGTCGTTATTACAGATGAAACCTTTTTGTCTCTTTAGATGCAGTGCAGTTACCCCCACATTTGCTTTTGTACTTTGTCGTTCTACAGCAATAAAAGCAGTACACCGGCGTAAAAACTAGTGGAGCCATGGAGGCAGCAGGAGCGCGGAAGTAACGTACTGAGAGTACAGGGCATGTCGTACACTGTGGATGGGTTCGGTCACTATCGTTTTGTGTGTGTGTGTGTGTGTACTTATGCTCGAGGTTAAGTATCATCCTGTGGACAAATTTTAACGGGTGTTAATTTTCGCAGTGAAACTTTCGGCAAAAATATTCCAAAAATGTCACAAATTTCGCAACAGCAGGGGCACAGCAATGAAGTAACACTAGAGGCTGTGCTGCAAATCTGTCATCAAATACAATATTTTCCGGAAAGTTTTCGGAAACGTTTCCCTTAAACATCGATAACCTTGTTACTGTTTAACGGTTTCTGAGCTCCCGTGCGCCCTTATAAAGGGGACTGGAAATCCACTTCAAAATTAGTAGATGCTGCAGTACCTCTAAAAGGAAATTTAGGTAATGAACAATACTTTATTTCGATTGCGAAAAATATTGTTCCTTATCTCTTATGTTCAACTAAACTAATTAGGCGCTTTATACGACACACACTGTGTTAAATCATCTTGACATTCGAATTAACTGAATAAATCGCAGCCGGCCGCGATGGCCGTGCGGTTCTAGGCACTTCAGTCCGGAAACGCGACTGCTACGGTCGCAGGTTCGAATCCTGCCTCGGGCATGGATGTGTGTGATGTCCTTAGGTTGGTTAGGTTGAAGTAGTTCTAAGTTCTAGGGGACTGATGACCTCAGATGTTGAGTCCCATAGTGCTCAGAGCCATTTGAACCATTTTTGAATAAATCACGGAATAATGTACATAGGTACAAATTGACACACATGCTTGGAATGACATGGGGTTTTATTAAAACAAAAAAACAAAACAAAAAACACAAATTGCGCTTCATCTGATCAGAATAGCAATAATTAGCATAACAAAGTAAGACAAAGCAAAATATGTTCTTTACAGGAAATGCTCAATATGTCCACCAACAATAGCAGTAGTCGAGGAATAATGTCGTGAACAGCACTGTAAAGCACGTCCGGAGTTATGGTGAGGCACTGGCGTCGGATGTCGTCTTTCAGCATCCCTAGAGATATCGGTCGATCACGATACACTTGCGACTTCAGGTAAACCCCAAAGCCAATAATCGCACGGACTGAGTGAGGTCTGGGGACCTGGGAGGCCAAGCATGACGAAAGCGGCGGCTGAGCAAACGATCACCACCAAACGACGCGCAAGAGATCTTTCAGGCGTCTAGCAATATGGGGTGGAGCGCCATCCTGCATAAACACCGTACGTTCCAGCAGGTGTTGATCAGCTAGGCTGGGGATGATGCGATTCTGTAACGTATCGGCGTACCTATCACCCGTCACGGTAGCAGTTACAGAACCAGAATAGATGTAGTAAATCCAACCAATACGTGACTTTCACGTCGCGCAATGGAGTTTCCACGACAGTTCTATGATTTTTGGTAGCCCAAATTCTGCAGTTGTGGGCGCTGACAGATCCAGCGTGAAATGAGCTTCGTCGGTCCACATCGTTACTCAACCAATCGTCATCTTCGTCCATCTTTTGAAACGCCCACACCGCAAATGCCCTCCGCTCCACTAAATCGCCAGGTAACAGTTCATGATGCCGATGGATTTTGTACGGATAGCATCGGGGGGCACGCCTCAGTGTCAACCAAACAGTAGTGTAAGGGATGCTGGTGCGACGTACGACTGCACGAGCGCTGACTTCTCCGTGCATAGACGAACCCGCTACAGTCTCCATTTCTTCCTGAACTGTCTCAGCAGCATTACGCCTTGTGCCCGGTCGGCCACTACAGGGTCTATCGTATAAACAACCCGTGGTTTCGAACGTCGTAATCATTCTCGCCACAGCTGCATTTTTCAACGGACCTTTACTCGTTCGAACCCCCTTCCTATGGCGATAGGATCGTAACGGTGAACTAGCTCATTCCCCATTCGGATAATACAGCTTCACTAAAAGCGCCTTTTCCGGTAACGTCAACATCCTGCGACTGCTGGCGCATCCGATTCTCTCTCTCTCTCATTACAGCTCCTTTTATACATGATTGTCATGCGCAGTCACTGACATTTTGCTGCCCAGCGCCATCCGTCGGAGGTTTTGTGAACTTTTTTTGTTCTAATAAACCCCTTGTCTTTCAAAGCATGTGTGTCGATTTTTACCTCTCTATCTACGTTACTCCGTGGTTTATTAAATTTTCAAATTTATACTGACTTTTTGACCACCCGGTATATATATATATATATATATATATATATATATATATATATATATATATATATATATATATATCCAGCTACCTATTAATTGTAGAAGTCTTTGTGGAGGATGGCTTTCGTGTATAGACTACTTGTTCTACGTACATGTATTGCAAGTATTTCGAAAAAATGATGGGAGTTGCAGGCGGCGTATTCTTTAATTGTTTCTCCCATATACAGGAAATACGGAAAAATGAAGTTGAGAGCCGTCTGATGCCTCACTAATTTGGTCTGCAGTAAAAAATACGGAGGACAATTTAATCTCACGATATAGACTGTTTTCTTTGAACTTAAGCTGCACAGAATTAGGCCTGCAATAAACTTCACTTAATCTCACGCTGCCGTAGTCTAGGGACTGATGACATCGGTTTGGTCCCTTAGAAGTTTACACACATTTGAACATTTAATCTCACGCTTATGGGACTTTCAAGGCCGATGTTCGGAAGCGCATCTAAAAATGTAACACGCATTGTTATCATTAAATAAGACCCCTTATGATGATCAGCAGCACTATCTCCCCTGAGTCACTCATTTAAATCAGTTAACATACAAGACTTGACTTACCGTTGCGGCTCGCATTTCAGCCGTCATTTTGCACCCAATATGGGAGAACAGCGGTCTGTTCATTAGTATGTGGACAACAAGAGAGAATTATTTTCACTGCGCTGTTAGCGTACTAGTTGTGCGAAAGCAATACTTTTTTTACACATCATCGCGATTTCTATTAACTTTTTCCAAAAACTGTTACAATGGCTTCCTTCGAAATTCCGCGCATACTAGAATCCATGCGACTTTCTTCTGCCCTGAAGTCAATTTCAGATGTCAGTGGTCATAATATTCCGACTTTTTTTTATTCACAGCAGAAACTATTTCGCTTAATGATGATTAGCATCGCTCGTGAGTCGCTTCCCAAGACGGCTACTTTGTAAGTATGTGGTCCTGATTTGTTGATTAATTCACAATTGTGTTTTGCAAGCCGGCCGAGGTGGCCGAGCGGTTCTAGGCGCTACAGTCTGGAACCGCGCGACCGCTACGGTCGCACGTTCGAATCCTGCCTCGGGCATGGATGTGTTTGATGTCCTTAGGTTAGTTAGGTTTAAATAGTTCTAAGTTCTAGGGGACTGATGACCTCAGAAGTTAAGTCCCATAGTGCTCAGAGCCATTTGAACCATTTTGTGTTTTGCAAGTGGCAACTTTTCTCTTGCCCGTACAATCACAAAACATGGTATCACATACATAGAGACACTTCGTTCACCAGAACAAGCAGTTTACATGGGCCATAATATTCCGAAGGAAAGTGATTAGCACGCAAAATGAGCTCAAGTTTCTACATCATGGGAAGAGCAATGCGTAGTACGTTCTCTTTCCTGTTCTTATGCATCTTCATCGTTTAATCGTATGCATCGTGATCAGAGCATAAGTGTTCCAGTGAGCAATCCAACCGGAAAGTCCGGGAGAGAGACCTTCGGCTCAGCGGAGGCCACAGTTTGGCACTGACCGACCGCTTGGGGGGTTTGACACACACCGGCACGATGGGCCATGAGCCAACAGGAACTACAAACTGATCAGTTCTTCAGGGCCTTTGAATGATGCCACCGAACCTACGGGCACCCACTGAGCAAACCATAGAAATTATAGTCTAGTATCTTCCCTTAAATTATCTCATCAGATTTGTGTCTGATCTATATTTTGGCCGGTACAAATAACTTTGCCTTTCAACACAAAAGTGAGAGGAATTTGTTAGTCAAACATGAACATGCTAATTTATATGCTCTTGATGTTTTGCTCATTTTCACTTTCATGCGTCACACACGATTAGTACAAAACAAATGTATAATTGCATTACTTCTCCTGAATAGAAGGCAGACCCTGAAATCGCTATAAATTCATTTCTGACAAGTTTACGCCGCATATACCGAAATCAATAGGAACACTTAAAGAGAAACGTCCCGTCGATATCGTAGTCATTGGAGACGTAACACTAGCTCGTAAGACTAAAATGTTCGTTTTACAAACTTTCGGGCAAACAATATTGAGAGTGTGATCTGGAAACAGCACAAAATGTACCTTCACGAGATTACTACAGTCAGTCGGTACATAGCCTATAGAGGGTGATTCTTATAGACGTTTTAACCCCCCCCCCCCCAAGAGACGTACCTGTAGATGACGCTCAAATAAGTAATTTGAGACGCATGGGGGCCACAAATGTCGGGAAATAGCCCAAAACTCGCTCAACCATCCCTCCGCACACACTCCCCAATCTAGCCTCCAAATTTTTTTTCAAATGTGTGTGAAATCTTATGGGACTCAACTGCTAAGGTCATCAGTCCCTAAGCTTACACACTACTTAACCTAAATTATCCTAAGGACAAACACACACACCCATGCCCGAGGGAGGACTCTAGCGTCCGCCGAGACGAGCCGCTCAGGTCATGACGTCGTAGTCCGCTCGGCTAATGCCGCGCGGATGCAAATTTTGTGTTTTGGACGTGATGCCGCATGTTCAACATTTCTTATCCACTTCTCGAGTATTTCCCGGTATTAGCGACCCCATGTGTCTTACATTAAATTACTTGTGTCAGCGTCCTCTAAGTCGCTTTGGAATTTTTAAATGTTAATTATAGTCACCTTGTACATTTGTATTTAAAAATCGTCGACGAAATGTGATGTCAAGGCATGCTAGGCCAGTCACAAGCGAACAATTTAAAATGTTTCTATGATTATAGCGTGGCTTGATCTTCGTAAAACAAATGTTCGATTTTCTGATCCATGATAACACCTACGTTACTGTTGGCGTTAATTATTTTAATTGTTTGTAAATTTGATCGTGAAAATACTCGTCGGGAGTTGGTGTTATACAATCACTATGTGTTACAAGCGCAACGGCAGTTATATCTGCGAGATAAGCACATGATAACACGACGGCCGCGCGAGCTGCGCCATGCGGCAGCGCCCTAATCTACGCTGAACTGTCGCAACCACGGTGCGCAAATACTGCGTCCCATTAAATTCACTCACCAAGACCGACAAGCCGTCATCCGAGCACACGTCCCCGAGTCTGTTGACCTGTTCCCCATTTTCTGTTCGCAGTGGACTCTTCCCTTCCGGCCCGCGGTGGTCGAGTAAATATAGCCCGGTCGAGGCGGCCAACATCCAGAATAAGCGAGCCGTCACCTTGCAGACGGCCACCAAGTCATGACGTCACAGTCACGCACACTGCGGAGGTCCAGCGCGCGCTTCCTGCAGATGTGTCTCATTACGTGGAGAAGCGACCACACTGCCGGATTACACCGTGTGCACCAGAACATCTTGCGCTGCTTTTCTTGCATACAATGTATGACGGAAAATGTCAGTTTCTCCTACCACTCATTTAAAAAAGCTACGCCAAAACTGTACAAATCATTTTTCCTATTGTCAATTATTTCCCAACAAATAAAACTCTGTAGCGTTAACTAACTACAGTAAATGAATATTAATGTTCTTATACGGAAAAGAAATTGTAACCGCATTAAGTGACTACTAAAGCCATTTTGAAGGTAGACAATGACTGATGAAGGTGGTATTTATAACTTTTATACGCAATGAAACGGCATCTGCTGAACGCAACATGCTGTCGGAAAAAAAATCGTAACAGCGTCGAAGACGAAATAAAAGCAAAGGTAATAATGACATCTCGCTAGCACGTTCTTCTCTGCCGAGCTGTAAGCGAGAAAACGAAGCTTCTAAGACCGCATATTCTTATGAAATACGATGGTTATTCGCAAAGTAAAAACAGTACTACTACAAATTAAATGAAGCATTACTTCGCACTTGGCAGTTCATCAATCGTGTATGTGGTACAGTTCACTAGACAAGTTATGACACTAATCTGAACGGGAAGTAAGTTCAAAATGACTATGTTCCAAAAAAGATGCACAGAGTGTAAATTGATGATAGCTTATCACACACCTGTGAGTAAGTGCACTCACTATGAAAATCTTTACAACACAAATCTTTCGACCGCTTCAAAAGAAAGGCATCACCAGGTAGTGATCCGAACTGATTGCCTTGTACACTGCAGAAAGTTTGACCCTTGTAAGAACACGATTACTTAGGAGTCGAGAACTTGAGGAACCACAGATTCTCAGAATGATACTCGGACCTCTGTTCATACAGAAAGTGATCTAACCAAGAACTGCACATAAGGATGGAAAGGATCTACGATATAGTTAGGGGAATGGCAATGGTCTTCAGACATAGATAAGGAAAGATTGACTCACCTCACCAGATAGTGCAGCTTCTTGCGGAAAAAAGGAAAAAGTTACGCTAGTTTCAAAACGTACAACAAAATTTTGAAGAAACGACAATACAGTAAAGATATTTAGAGATAGACAACACTAACATTCAAAAGCGAAACTGAACTTCCCATCGTTTTCAGGACAACTGTATCCCTCTACAAATCATCGACAGAGAAGCGAAGAAGAGTGCAGAATTTGAGAATGACAATACTACACAAGGATGAACATCGGAAGGAAAGCAGACACCGCGAATTAACAAATAACTGAAGCCAAAAGAGACATGTTGCGACGTTTCCCTACAGTACAACGCGTCCGCCAACTGTGGTTGACAGCTGGTTGCTCGCCTGGCGGTAACGGTAAACAATCATTGTTCAATTCAGAGCCAACGAGCGATTGACACTTCCATTTCCGAAGCTGAAACGATACCCGGGTGGAAGCATTTTTGTAAACGATGATGTGATCCAACAGGTGGTTATGAAATGGTTGAGGGAACAAATGGAACAATTCCACAACGATAGAGTTCAAACACACTTAGCCAACTTTTCAAACTGTACAGACATCAGTGGGGATGCGGCAAATACGATCCAAATGAAAACCATATATGATATATAGTATTTCGAGAACACTTGTACTTTGGAACACTAGTAAACTTTGGCTGACCAGAAGGGGCATCGTGAAAAACACCTATCTTATTGTTATAGGTCAAGCTGCCCCAGAACATGTGACGAGAAGTTATGTTATGAGGTTAGTACTGTCTACGAAATTAACAAATACATTCTTAGATATAATTAACAAAATAATCCCGGTGATAAATTAGTATGCCGGATCACAAAGGGCAAGTGAGCGAGTGTCATACTAAATTCTGCTTCGACATGTTGTTACAATCTCATGAACTTCTGTCTTTTCTCAGAGGCCCTCTCCCTCTCCTGCGTTCTTGTTTCACTCTTAATCCCTGATCATCATGTACCATTTGTATGTATTAACCTGTTCTCAATTGGTTTCTGAAATTCCATTTTGTTGAACTTATGTGATGTAATCTTGAAATCACATCGATTTGGTGTTAGTTCTCAGTTAAAAAGCTCCAGATCCTCTGGTCCTAGTCCACTTTGTGTATATGCCTACAGAACAACAGCGTTACTTTCCTACGTGACGTTATCGCCTCTATCTTCTGTAACATTCATTAGACCTGAATCACATTTCTTCATCAACCTATCTATTACTTAATATTGTCCTGCGTTCCATTTTTAACTGTTACTCACTGGTCCCTTTGTGCCCAATTTTTGTCGAAGTGTTAAATACATTCTTACAGTTTTTTCATAGTTTGATAAGCGCGATCTAATTTTTAGATCCTAACATTAACTGCTTCTTGTTCTAGACCATTCACTTCGACTATCTCACGGAAAAATTTGAATTCTGGACACGACTGATTTTTCCGGAGTCAGTGTTCATCCGTTATGGGTCGCCACAGAGTATTTCCATAGATTTCTAAAGAAATCGGTAGACTCACTATCTCAGCCAAGTCATTTTGACGATCGAGTTTTTAATTTTTGACGCTATGTTCCTTACGACATCCATGTCATCGGCAAAGGCGAAGCAACCAACGTAGACTCCTTGAGTTTAGGACCAAGTCTGAATTGATTATTAGCCATCGCTCAATATCTTTCTCCACCCGCGCGCGGCAGCTTCCAAGACAAAGGTTTCGAGATATTAAGTTCGCCATCCTGTCTTTTATATTAAGTCAAAATTCAACTATGAGTTCAAATGATTTAGTCCTCAGGCCACCCAAAAACACAAAGCATAAATAAATGTGATTCTAACACGTGCTTGCTGCGTGAGGCGACTGTTACTTCTACACGTGTTCCGTTCCAGAACGGCCTTCGGCGAACGAGATCAACCAAGCGATGGCGTAGCCTTTGGCCGCAAGCCAAACCGACTACTGCGTTCGTGGATCACGAAACAAAACGCGCATATATTGTCATCCGAAGCAAAGATTTTAGAAATTATCACGTAATCACTCAGTGCTATCATTACTCCATGTGTTGTTCCCAGCACACATGAAGGATCTCTACAGGCAAGCTGTAAGATATAGCTGGGGGTCTACTTAAAATTAAGACACAAGGGCATGGGAGACTAGCTGAGTGCGGTTTCCTTCAATGCTGATGTGGCCTCTATATGATGTAGATCCAAGTGATTGCAATTCCGTGAAGTCAAGCCGTAATGTACGTAGTCGCTTTTCGCATTCCTATCTTTAGCAGTTATCGCGCTTTCCGAGCAAAGTAAACTTAGCTGTCAAGCCAGAGGTTCTCACTAAGGTCTTCGTATTTCCGTATTGAGTTTGTGAAAAGGATTTTCTCAACCGCATCTCAAGGACAACTGCGTAAGATGAACCCGGCACACGTCACAAATCTTATTTCTGGTACACAATGCGGTTTCTGAGGGCCAACGGCGGTTACAAAATATGGAGTCGGGAGCCAAGAGTTCGTCCATCAACTGTATCTGAAGGTCTGGGCCAAATAAGCGTGCTCACCCCCTCTCTGGTTCGATATTCTCACAAAGCTTTGTAACGTATTCCAATACTTCTTTCTGAATGAAACAGTTTAGAGTAGTTAATAAAACGAGTGTCTCACAGAGAAAAGCTATTCCCAAAATAGATTTTACTTTCCACCCCGTATCCACAACTGACTAGTTCTTTATTTACTCACCATTCTTGTACTAGAGGCCGAACTATGGGGAGTTTTGAGTTTCCGGTTGTTATATACAATAAAAAGCTTAATCTTCAGATGCTTTAGCTAGCAGTGTCGGTTGCAAAACATACATTATTTCAGTTAAGAGTGAAAATAATGGGAAGGAAGTGAATATCTCCATACTGTAAACTCAGACGTTAAACGTATCATCGCAAGAACCAGGGGCTTGCGGATGATCACGGTACAGCAGCTTTAGAGGAAAAGAACGAAGTGCCAAGTGCTTGCTGTGTGTCAATCAATGTGACTACCGTTAACACTTTCAGATACCTGAAATCATCTTAGATCATTCCGGAATTGAAACTAAGCGACAATATACACAAGTCAAATTCATATCCCCATGAACTGCATAGTCTGTACATATCATAACCGCATACGAAGTGCGAATTTCATCGTCTCCGTAAATCAGAGTAACGTTTACACTGGCACCATATACCAGTTTTTGGTAAGTAGTTCGTAGCCTAGCAATCACTGAGAAACGTAATAAGAGCCCGAAAAGTACTGCGGTTGTTGGCCCCCAACCACCGTCCATACCGATACTCTCCGATGGTTCTGCCCCTTCTTAGAAGTGTGCTCGGACGGCTACACGTTTCCAGCTACAAATCCGAAAGCCAGTGATTCATTCCCGAGATATCTTAAGATTTTCCTAGAAATTAACGATGTTTTAAACTTTTACAACTCGAGTACTGAGTCGCATAGCATTTCTGATTTGACATTCACCTAGAAGACACAACTAAGTGAGGTGGTTTACACGTGGGTGAAAGCGAAGATCGTACCGATACCACATTCAATAGCACCCTTTCAATATGGATTTCTATAATTATATTCAATAATTAATTCTGCTTCTATAATTAAGACACAGGACTCATTGCTATCAACTGCAAAAACTGAAGATTATGTAGCCACTGTTATACTATGCCACGGAAACACTATTAGTAGGATTACTGAACTGCCACTGAAATTAAGTAACTAATAGCGTTACGTACAAAAGAAAAATAAGCTGTAGCGCCCATTCTGGTACTATTCTGTTAACTCGAAGGTCTGCGAGTGAGAGTTAGTCGCAGGAGTGGCATCTTCGCCTGATCTGGACGACTGCACGGGGATTTAAATTGTCGATCTTCCGCGCACCAAGAAGGAATATGTATATCAGCGACTCAATGCAAAATGTTGTAAGGGTAGAAGCCCGCCAAAGTGAACAAACACCAGGAAAAGAATATGCAGATCAACGTAGCGTTCTTGACCTTCGGTTACTGGACCCGCTTGTGCAGCCTTCGACAGTGAAGTGAAAATGGGGCACAATTGGTTTTCACTCTGCTAACGCGACAGCAGTGTGTTGACTTACGCAACTTCTTCCGGCAAAGCCGTGAGACTGAGCGCTGCTTGTATTGTCTTTAGGCGTTGGGCCAAGTCACCTGCTCCGGTTGCGTACTGCTACGTGGGCCGGTGGACTGGCGTCGATAACTCATCTTCAGCGGTAACCGATGTCTTGGTTTGAGTGCAGTACCGGCACATTGGATTGTGAGATGAAACTATACTAACACAACCTTTTCCAAAGCAACGCTTTATGTCCTCGTTTTGAGATTTATCACTGAAAGCAATATTCCGAGAGACACATTAATCGTACAGCAAAGCCGTGAAGAAATTCACAGTGTCCAACAGACGCTATACTAAGTGACTGACATGAACTTCGTTGCACACAAAAATCAATAAGCTAGTATAAAATTTTATTTATTTCCGAAATAGAACAAATGAGTTCCGTTTACTCTTTTTTTCACCACGATGAAACAAGGGGGAACATAAGACTCATGCATACTGTTAACAGAACGTAAATTTGAAGGTGCTTCAGCTGAAAAAATTCTGTTCCAACGGCACCGTTGTTTCAAATTTCCTCAAATCTGATTAGTGAAGCGCCCGTAATAATAAACAACAGAACTTACAATATCTGGAGTCAGTGAACTATGAGAAGTCTATGAGAACTTGAAAATAAAAAGGGTTGAGGATGAAAGTAGGTCAATGACAGAATGCCTGACACACTGACAAAGCCATTAAGAGACAACACAAAACTGTGACCCCGTGTGTCATCTAAAGCGGAAAGGAAGCGGCTCTCAGCTTTGAAAACTAACCTCAAAACACAAATGGCTCCACTAATGGAGGCTGCTAATGCTGCCATTACAGCTATCTAAGTAACAACAACCGAGAAATGATGCTGTAGCCGTTAAACAGCAGGAAATGAAGAACTGGGGTACGTGCAGTTAGAGCCTACCAGAAAATCGACTAGGGAACCAAAGTGGAAATTTCGACTGGAACTGGAAATCAAAAGCTTGAGATCTGATGTAAGCAGCTTTAAGAACACGAAAGAGCACAAACTGAACAACCAGAAGACCTAAGAGTATTGGGTTCAGTAGTGGCTGAAAAATCGATGAAACCATTGAAATTGCGAGGCAACAAAAATAACTACAACAACCGGGAAATTCCAATGACAAGGCCTGGATTATCCTCTACAGGTAAAAATCCAACTTTCCAGTCCAATCAGAGGCAGTTGTACTACAGTCTGAATCGACGACAAACTACAAAGAAAGACAAACCAGAAAAACAGACAACACTAGTTTTGGAAACATCTCTGGAAAACGGAAACTACAACAAAATTGCAGAGTATACAAAGGACTCTGACGAGACTTGAGCAGCATAAACAACTGTAGATAACACCTGAAGATACTGAAAAAAGTAATACGCACTTTACCCACACACTGACGTCTGCGGTCAAGCCAGCCAAACAGGTGCTAGATGTCTCTTGCAGGAAAGATAGGTAGTGGACGAAGTGATGCATGCGTTGGCAGACTACACGAAAAATAGCCGAAAATCGGCTGTGTTTGAAGTCAATAATATAAGGCTTCTCAAGTACAACGAACCAAGAACCAATAACGGGAAGCTGGACTGCAATACCAGGCATAGCTCCGCAATGACGTATTCCATGGACAGCTTTTGGAGAAGACTGAAAATGAAGGAAACTAAAGCACTGATATTTTCTACATGGAAATACACCAACGGTTCTAACGATGCCACCAAGAACATAAACCAGAAATCAGCAGACGAGCCAAAGTGCAGTTGAGAAAACAACTGAGCACATCTTTAGATGGCAAAAAAAAAAAAATCGACCAGTCTCATTAAGAGCAGAGGAACAATGCTGCGGCACAAATTAGCCACTGAGACACAACCAAAATTACCATCTGCCAGATGAAAAGAACTGATGAGACGACATGAGAAAAAGTAGTTGAAAACTAACATGCCACACTGCTGTGGGGCTTCCAACAGATCAAATGCTAGAACATAATACTCTAGAAATGACAATAGCACAGAAAAATAAGTGTAGGTAACTAACATTACGGATACGAGGACTTTAAAATTCAACTAGATACTTTGACGTAAACCACTGAAAGTGGTCCCAGTAGTTCTAAGCACATTGAGGGCAATGCCAAGAGACGTTAATGGCCGTCTGAAAACCACTCGCATTGATAAAATAACTGTCTGCCAATTACAAAAAGCCAATACTTCAGTGAGACCTGCCGAGACATCACGCAGTCTTAGAGGTAATTGAGAGATATTATTAAACTTTGTACACTAAAATGAACAAACTACAAAATAAAAATAACAAGGAAAACAATATAAATCTTATGTCTTTACCATACAGGGTGACAATTATTGAACTTTTTAGGGTAAAAACATAAATTAGTTACAAACTAAAGCGTGTCCACACTTTATTCAACACGTAAACATTGCTACAGATATTCGGATTTAGGTTATGACCTGTTCGACGTGCCTGACATCGTTGGTGATGATGTGGCGCAGACGAATGGCGAAAGTCTGCGTGATCCGCTGAAGTGTCTGAGTATCAATGCTGTCGATGAGCTCCTGAATGGCTGTTTTCAGCTCAGCAACGGTTTTGGGGTTATTGCTGACGCCTTGTCTTTAATATAGCCCCACACAAAGGAGTCGCATGTGTTCGGATCTGGAGAATATGGCTGCCAATCTAGGCCCATGCCAGTGGCTCTGGGTACCCCAGAGCTAGAATGCGGTCCCCGAAGTGCTCCACCAGGACATCACTCTCCTACTTCGATGGCGTCGAGCTCCGTCTTGCATGAATCATATCCTGTCGAAACCAGGGTCACATTGGATAATGGGGATGAAATCATCTTCCAAGACATTCACGTACCGTTCGGTGGTCACCGTGCCATCAAGGAGTATCGCATCGATTATTCCGTGACTGTACATTGCACACCACACAGTCACCATTCTGCACAAATCGTTGCACGCCGAAAGGCGGGTTCTCAGTCCCACAAAAGCGATAACTTTCTTATTCACGAACCAATCCAAATGAAAGGGTGCTTCGTCGCGAGACAAAACCAAGTAGCGATAGCTAATTCCTATCATGCCAGGCGGCCAACCGTGCAGTTTGAATGTTCTAACGCAAAACGTGCAGAAGTTACGTCGATTTTATTTCATATAGTTCAATAATTGTCACGCTGTATCTCGCAGTGAACCTTCATGAATGAGCAACACCAACTCCGTTTTCAATACCTCGTGTATTTAAATCTGTGCTGAATATTGCAAAGATGATGCTGACTCACGTATTAAGAAGTTCTCAACAATCACACATTGTGTGGTTGGTACTGCGCTAGATGAGCGTCTATGCAGCACCATATGCGGTCTAGCTATTTTAAGTGGAAGCAAGTTAGTGACACCTTTGAACTTTTGACCATTGCCCGACACTTCCCGAGATTTTCAGTCCGGCCGAAGAATATCGGATGTATTTTCTGCATAGGCGCCATTTATCAAAGAATCATTATATTAACGTTTTTGAGTTGACTCGTATGGACATTCCATGCACTTGAAGATAGGACTGTTGTCCTGAAACCTACCTGTGCTTTACTTTTTTTGAAAAATGAACTGTAGCGGATGTTATCAGTGATGGATAATATTTAGAACAGTTGTGGAAATCCCACCAAGAGTAACATGAATGATACTTATTTGATCTTTCAGATACGCTTGTTAGAAAAAACAGAGACCGTTCAATGACTGGAGATAGGACGTTCATATTCACAGGACATATACATCAGTATGTTCTGCAGAAATGATTAGCATTTCAGTCACCTCGGTTCAGCATGTGTCCTCTTGTCTAGTAGGCACAGGATCCGTCATAAGCCCTGCTTACTTGTTATATGCATGATGGCATCGACACGTATAGGATGCGAATGTTGTCCTGTGGTACAGTCATCCATGCTGCATTCACCTGGTTCCGAATTTCATCTGTGGTGGTTGGCACTGGGTCACAGCGCTGCAACGATCGTTTCACGATATCCCACACATTTTCGATTGGCGAAGATCTGGTGATCTGGCCGGCCGGGGCACAAGGCTAACGCAATGGGACACCCAGAAGGCACGTACTTGTGGAGCAACACGTGGTGGTCATTTTCTTGCTGAAAAATGGATTCTTGGGCAGTGTACAGAAAAGGCATGGTTAAAGGTCACAAGACATCATTCACGCAGATCACACTGGTCGCAGTGACCTGGACACGCACTAACTGATTTGTGGTTATACCCAACGGCGCCTCCACACCGTAAGACCTGGAGACGGCGCTACATGTCTTGTGCGAATGCTGTCACTGTGAGGCCTGCGGCGAACCAAAATGCGGCCATCACTTTCAAACAAACAGAACTTCGATTCGTCCGAAAACACTACCTGATATCATTCCCATTCCCAGTGACATTCTATACACCATTGCCCTCTTGCTTGTTGCTGCAATGCCATTGGGATTAGGTGTCGATCTACTCCCGGGGGTGGTCTGGGTGCTACGGTCTTCCGTAAACTATTCTGCACAGAGTCGTTGCACTGCCGGTGCAGTTCGGCCCACACGAGCAGCAATTTCCCTGATTGATGCATCGCTTTGTCTCATGCCAATACTGCGCCCTCTTTCAAACTGATTTGACGATACGGTTCGCGCTTACGTCTGTAAGGCATCCTGCACATCTCAAGTAACACTTATCCATTACCTTCGGTTTACAGCGACAAGGAGAGCCACAAGTACATTTTACGGTAGGCGGCGATGCGCCGCGATATACGCGTTGACCTTGAACCCGCCGGCCGACATGTCCGAAAGCTAAACATTTCAGCAGAACACACTAACGTACATGTCCTGTGAATATGAAAGTCCTATCTCTATTCGTTCAAGGTGTTTACCTTTTCTGAACTTGAGTGTATGATCATTTATGAGGTTAACTTGTGAGTTATCGCGGAATCTTTTCAAGTGATCAAATACCCTTCAGATTTTCCGTTGCAACCAATGTCTTGAAAGCAGAGAGCCACAGGAATTACTCTGCGCAACGTCACATTCCACTACAGATCTCAAACGCTCTTGTTAAGAGTTTAATCATCACTAAAGACACGAAGGAAAGTCCCTGGAGTTGAGTCATCTACGTGGAGACTGGGGAAAAACATTTAGCGCCATAGTGTACAAAATGTCATTCCACACCGTATAATGTATTCCTTTTTTGATCTAATAAAAAAAATCTGCGATTAAGTAATCAGGCAATCAGTATCGCATGAAAAATTATTCTGTCTACCTGAAAGTTGGAATACAATCTGACCGATGACCAAGTAAACACCTTCCAAACGTCAAACGAAAATAATAATAGAGATGTCACTCCAACGGGGATTTTTTGACAAGTCCATCTCAACTCCAACAGAGGCAAATAAGAACATTCCTAGAACGGTCGAAATGTGAAAATAGTGAAGTTTGTTCAACAGAGAAATTGAAAACTTGTCAGTCACAAGTCTTCTGCTGTTCAAGGAATAAACAAGTGTGGCAATGACTACGCATTGGCGCAACGGACTTTCTGAAAATCATAATAAATTTCATGTGTACGTCAAATTTGTTTTTAAAAATGCTGATTTTGGACATTGGTGCTAAAATGGCAGATGCTGTCAGTTGAAGCTAAACTCCTACGTTGTTTGAAACTAGATGTAAGTTAAAGTGTGTTTATGTATATTCGCTCCAACTGTCTCTGGCTTGATTGTACAGCACAGCGCGCACGCTAGCTGTCCGATGGCACCATTTCTGCGCTTGTGGCAATTCAGCGTTGTCGCGTCAGTTCGCTTTGCACTGTTGCGAAAGAAACAAGGCTACGCCACTCTCCGTTTCTACCAATGAAGAACAGCGTTCTGTAATCTGTTTTTGTGGCCCAAAAGAGTACCAGGACATGAAACCCACAAAAGCCTTACGGCACAATACAAGGCTATGTTTTATAACTCCGAAGTGTTTTTTAACAATACAAAAGCTACCGAACAAGCGTGAAGGATGAGAAAAACCAAGATGCCCTGTCACATTAAATATTGATTCAAACCTTGGAAAATCTTCGTCCTTATTTTGAACGATGGACGTGTAAATGTTGAAGTGGCAAACCAAATGCACGTAAGTCATGGTTTACGGCATCATCATTGACACGTTTGCATTTCGTGAAATCTGTGCAAGATGGGTCCCAAAACAAATGAATGCGGGTAAGTGTAATCGTGTCAGGATCTGTAACAGCTAGTGGACAGCCATGCTAATGGGGGTGAAATGTTCCTGACACGAATCGTCACTGGAAATGAAACACGGGTTCATCAATTTGATCGGAGCGCACAGACCGGAATATGGAAAGCAGCAAACACCCAGCATCTCCAGTTCAAATAGCTGTTTTTTTTTTGGGGGGGGGGGGGGGGGGGAATGGCTAAATTTGTGGCATTAAATGCAGTAGGTGCCAACAGTAAACTGTCAACGTTACAGTTATATGCTTTGCAACGAATGTGAAACAAAGGCAACACCAAACGGCGCTCTTTCCTTGCACGATAATTCGCGTTCACATATCGCCGTCCGCATCTTTTAATTAAACTCTTCACAATATGCACTTCTAGGTGGAGGTACCAATTATACACTCCTGATTTCCATTTTTTGGGGTCCACTTAAAGATGATTTAAGACGCCGGCGACACATCCCCGATGACGATAAGGAAGCGATGCAAATGTGGTTTGCCCGTATCTCGTGGTCGTGAGGTAGCGTTCACGCTTCCCACGCCCGGGTTCCCGGTTCGATTCCCGGCGGGGTCAGCGATTTTCTCTGCCTCGTGATGGCTGAGTGTTGTGTGATGTCCTTAGGTTAGTTAGGTTTAAGTAGTTCTAAGTCCTAGGGGACTAATGACCACAGCAGTTGAGTCCCATAGTGCTCAGAGCCATTTGAACCATTTTTTTTTTTTTTTCAAATTTGTTTGCACTAAAATAAGCTACACGTGTTCGCTGACAAAAGGCTATAAGCTTCCAAGCTATTTGAACCTATGCTTAAAAGAGCGCTTTCTCATTCACAAGGTCACACAGTTTCAGCCACAATCAACCGACTCAATCTTCTCCTTTCTCCCCCACTCTCTCATCAAAATACAAATGATAACCTGTCGTACTTCTTTTATCTGTTTACAGTTCGCCAACAGCTTACGTGTCTTTTGCAGTTTGATACGAAATTCGCACCGTGGTGTGACTTTGCTTCGGGATTTCCAAACTAGGTGTCATACTCTATACCAATGGAAACAAAAATAAATTCCGAGAACACTTTAGTTTCGAACTAACACAAAGCTGATGGCAAGAGGCAAATTTTGGCAATGAATGTTGGTGAAAGGCAAGTTGGCAAGATGTGTAACCGGACGACAGAGTCAGTCTGCTACCGAGAATATTTTCGGGAAGTCTGTGCGTCACTGGTACGTCTCAGCCCGGTTGTGATAAGGTCCGACTTAAATGGTTACAAGCAAATTCTTCTCTCTCCTTACGAACAAATCTGCGTACTAGAACTGCCCACATGTCTCCGATATTAGACATACAGTAAATATGTTGCCAATAGTTTTGGCTTTACCGTACTCACATTCAATAAAGATTAATATGTCTACGTAAATTGAGCTGCAGTTTTTTCCTCAGCATATGTATTGCCGGTACAGAAACGGAACCGCTCTTGTAAGAGTCGAAGGAAATGAGAGGGAAGCAGTTATTGAGAAGGGATTGAGAGAAAGTTGTAGCCTATCCACAAACTGAATAACCTGTACACCGAGCAACAAGTAAAGGACACCAAATATGAATCTGGAGTAGGACTTACAAGTTTAAGACAAAGAAAAAATTTGAAGTTTGTTGATATAGTAATTCTCTCAGAGACAGCAAAGGTCTTGGAAGAGTACCTGAATGGAATGTACAGTTCTTGGGAAGACGATACAAGATAAAACATTAACAAAAGCCAACAGCGGTAATGAAATGTGGTTGGATTAAATGAGGCAATGCTAAGGGACTTAGATTAGGAAACGAGACACTGAAAGTAGTAGATGAGTATTGCTATTTGAGCTGTAAAATAAGTGATGACTGCCAAGGTAGGGAGGATATAAATTTTAGACTGGCAATGGCAAGAAAAGAGTTTCTGAAGAAGAGAAATTTAAGAGTTACGAAGTCATTTCTCAAGGTATTTGTCTAGAGTGTAGCCCTGCACGAAAGTGAAACGTCGACGACAAGCAGTTCATATATGAAGAGATAGCTTCTGAAATGTGGTGCTATAGAGAAAAGCTAAGGATTAGGTGGGAAGATCACGTAGCTAATGAGTTGCTGAACAGAATAGGAGAGAAAAGAAATCTGCGGCATAACTTGACTAAAAGAAGGGCTCTGTCGATAGGAAATTCTAGGCGTCAACCAACAATCAATTTGGTATTTGTGGAAATAGTGAGAGAAGGGGGGAGGGGGGACGGGAATTTTAGATGGAGAGCGAAAGATGGATACAATAAGCAGGTTCAAATGGCTATAGGTTACAGTGGTTATTCGGAGATGAAACCAACAGTATAGAATAGATAAGCGTTGAGAACTGCACCAAACCAGTCTTCGATCTGAAGACAACAGACATTGCTAACCAGTATGATCTATGTTTATAGCTGAAGATCTATGTTCATAGCTACACTCTTCTGACTAATAACTATGCGTAATTCGATAGTATTCGTTTCTCACGTGTTTTTGAATCACAGCTGCCTATGACATGCTACCAAGTTCGGCAGTCAATTAGTCATGAATGTCAAGGGCACGTATAGCGGATAGCTCATACCTTAATATTCCATTAAATCGGACGAAGAAACTAACTGGTTTCACAATGGCGTCTCCAAAACAGAGATGAAAAGGAATCACGGGAACTCTTCCGCCTATGCAAACACGAAATCTGTCATTTCAGATATCCCGTGTCGCCACACGACCTGGAAAAGGGTGACATCAATAAAATTACTATTTTTTCCCCCACTTCAGATCGAAGGGCGAACGGAGACTATCGCACTGTTCCGATTCGGTCAGTTGGGGAAGTATGGAGCAGCGATAACGTATGTGAAAGATATTGGCATTCAAAAGTGCAACGGGAAAATACGACAAATCTCAAAGCTGTCAGTATAAGACTCCCACCACTTTATCTTATCTGTTCCTTTGTCCGCGTGAAGTACAATATCTGCTGACAAAGTTTTCTTAATTTATTTTAACTTAGTTACTAGCACACCACCTCCTTTACCAATCGTATATTCCGCAATCGCAAAGGAGTGAGATCGATCAAATATCTAATAGTATTACCAAAAGTTATTTATCTCCTGTATCCAATACTAACGGAATGCAAGCTTGCAAAAAGTTTTTTTTTTCCTTTGCCATGCAGCGGTTGAGTTTTCCGATGTTCTCCTCCTCTACCAATTGTTCCCATAGCACTCCACGTTCCAGTACCACGGCGGGCAGATTCCGGAGCTATTATAACGCAATATACAGGGACATACGTATATTTAAACAGTTAAATGCCAGGCATCATTTCGTCGCAGGCTGAAACTTTCTTTCTAGATCAGGGCTTCCCAACCTTATCAGTCAGTGGACCCCTTCTTCAGTCGAAAACACATGTCGGACCCCTAGTCAGTCAAGAGCACAGTAACTTTAAATTTCAGATCGAAACCCTTGGGGACTGAACTCTTCGTAATCCAAGTTCCATATTCCCAATGAACCCCCCCCCCCCCCCCCCGATGTAATAGACATATGAAATAGGTAGTGCACTGACAAAGCAACATTTTATGATGCCTGGGGCCGCATGCGTGCCAGCGAATGCTGTGACTGGTCGACAAAGCTCGCTCCGCGTGTGCGTAAAGGTTTCGGCGCATCTACCGCCGTGAGCCAGCGCACAAACGGCCCCGTATTGTTGCGAAACAAGCTTTCAGAGAAGCCACATTCTCCGGCACTAAACTGTGTATGCGCTCTCACTTAGGAAAGGCGAAGACTGCTTGGTAATACGACCTGAAGTAAAAGTACACATTTTTTTCCTCACGTAAAAAAGATGAATTTGGTTTTCACATTTTTATTCAATAATTTTACTCATTATTTTACACGATTTAGTGAAGGGTGGCCGCGGACCCCCTAGAAAGAGCCGGGGGACCGCTAAAGGGTCCGCGGACCACACGTTGGGAAGCCCTGTTCTAGATACTTCATACACGGTCTTCATTAATTCCTGCGAAGTACGTGTAACGACATCGGGAAGATCTCTACTCGGTAGAGTTAATTTTGCTGCACCCGCTTCGGGCAGCTTTTGAGTCCCCAACGCAGCGCAAACCAGGGAGTAACGCGCGAGATGGATGAGGATGATGAAAGCGAGGGTGGGCTGCTGGCCGTGGAGCGCCGTCGTATTGATCACGTGGCCGGGGCCAGAGTGACTAACAGCAGCGCAGCGGGGCACGCGTCCTCTGCCAGTAGCGGGTGGTGTGGGAGGCGAGAAGGCGGCCGCTGTACCGTTCCACCGTTTGCTCCGTAACGGGAAGCCGTCTGCGACGCACATACAAAGCCCATTGTTTCGTGCATGTTCGTCTTCTGGTAGCTGACCCGATTACTTCCTCTGATTAACCCACTGTGTCTCGTAAGGGCAATGAGTAAAGCTGAAACAGCAGCTGTATTTGCATGCGTCCCTTTTATTCTTACATACACACCGACCTCCATGGCAGGAGGCTCACAAGCTACATGTTTTTCACCAATTGATGTCATAACTGGTTCTTTGATAACGCGGGCCTCGAACTGCGTCCCTATGCACTAGGTCAACTTTATGGTTGTTGATCACTTTTTTTTGGCGATTTCGTCAACAGATTTGAAACACGACTCTTGTTCTGATAACTGTCAAACATTTGAGAACTGCACAAGGGCAGGTGATGGTTATTGGAAATAAGATTTCTACATCTATTCTACGCAAGCACTGTTGCGAAGTGTGGCGGGGAGTATTCTGTATACCACTGTAATTCACTCTTTTCTGTTACAGTCGCGAATGTTAAGCCTCCGCGTAGGCTCGAATCTCGCTGATTTTGTCTTCATAGTCCTTCGCGAGGTATGCGTAGGAGTAAGCAATGTATTGTTGTCTCTTCTAAGAACGGACGCTCTAGAACTTTTAAAGTAAACCTCACCGTGATCCAGAACACCTCTCTTGCAGCGTCTGCCACTGGAGTTGGTTGCTCGTTTCGCACTTACTAAATGTATCTGTAACAGAATGCACTGCTCTTCTTTGGATCCTTTCTATTTCCTCCAACAATCATATCTGGCACGGATTCCACACTGACGAGCATTATTTAAGAATTCGTCGCACGAGGGTTTTGTTATTTACCTCTGTTGTGGACAAATACATTTCCTGAGGATTCGTCCAATGAATCTCCGTCTGCCATCTCCCTCTCCTGCGATTCGTTTTATATGTTCGTTCCACTCTAAATCACCCATTTCGCGTGCTTTTATTTTATGAAAGTAACTGCTTCCAGTGACTTCTGCAATTGTGTGAGCATACAATAAAGGGCTATGTATTTGCAATACATTACATTTGTTTATGTTGGGGGTCAATTACCATTCCCTGCACGGAGTGTCGATCCTCTGCAGGTCTTCCTGCATTTTCTTAAAAAAAAATTGCCATGTATGTAACACCACCACCCGCGAAAAGCCTCATGGAACTTCTGACGTTGTCTACTGTATCATTTATACATATCGCGGAAAGTAATGGACCAGTAACATTCGCTTCGGATACGCCTTAAGTCACTTATACATCTAAAGACTCTCCCATGAGAATGACTACTTGCGTTCTGTTTGTTAGAAACTCTCCAATCCAAACATACAGAATCTGATGTTCCGTACGCTCGTACTTTGTACAACAAGCGGCGTGCGGAACTGTATCGAGTGCCTTACTCAATGAAAGAACACATCTACCAGGGCGTCGGTATCTATTTTGCGTAACTAGAGGAGCGATGTAGTCAAATTTAACAACAGTATTAGATGGTTCTTCTACAGAGGCAGAATGGAGGTTTATTCTGCGCAGGAAACTGTACATACCTTCAGCTCTGGCAATAACGTGGAAGACGTAATTATGCAGAGTTGTCCGATTAAATTTAAAATAGTAACAGCGTTCTCGTTCTTATCAGCATATGATGATTCAGCTCGGCTATCACACTTTCAAACTATGCGATCAACAACTGGACATAAATCTATTCGCATGCACATTTTCCTATCCTGTCTACCCTCGCCTTACACATACCCATCTGCTGGTGCCACAGTTTTGAAATTTGCTGAAGGGTACGAAAATCCAATATCCTGACTCGAGAGTTACAGGGTACAGAAAACTTCAAAAATTACAACTGACTACCATGTATAAGTTTCTGGATACTACTAATAATGTGTTGGTGATCGATAAGACCAAAATGACAGCTAAATTCAAAAGAAAGTTAAATAAATGCAGAAACAACCCTGAGCACAGCCAAAATATGGTGAGAGTTACATCAGAGGAAAATATGCTTATTACAGTTTCTTTGTTATACACAAAAGAGAACACCTGATGCGTACAAATATTCACAAGCTAAATACCAAAACCCCTTCCAAACGAACTGGGAGCTTTCTTTTATCGCCAATGTTATTAGTGCTGATCATTTTCCTTTTAAACATCAACTACTTGGATGTAAAGTAAGCTATCCATTAATAAGCATTCAATTGTCGGCTGCCATTTTACCACGCTCGCAATGGGACCATACGAACTTCCCCTCACGCACGACTAGCACTCCAACATACGTAAACAGGAATACGCCAACTCTCAATAGTTTGCGAGAAAACATACTCTTGAACGTTCTAGGTGTGCTTGTAAACGTATGTTTCGTATGATCTGTAATATTCAAGGAGTCCACAGCCGAGCAAGTAAGCGTTTTGTTTCAGAAGTGCGAGGTGTCTGGATCGAATCTCGCTGCCGGTGCTTTTTATTTTCACATAATTCTAACAACACACCACGAAATTTTGTTATGATCGAGAACCGTTTATGACTGCCAATCAAATATGTTAAACAATACACACAGTGAAAGAACCACGCAAAACTTCGGCGTTCATTACATTTCACACATGTCGCACTAAGAATTATTTTTCGTCTTTTAACGATCAGTAACATCCAGATTTGTGCTGTGCTCCGTAGGTTACACATAGTTGTTACAAATGTAGATACAATAATACAAATAAAATGACTGTACTTATATCATCGACTTACAAAAATTTCTCTCTACATTTTTGGCTGTAAATGGAGACAAAGCAAATACTCACAGCGAGTTTGGAACCAGAAAGCTTATGAAACCACGTGCTTACTCGCTCGGCGGCGGACTCCTCAACAACAAGCGCTCACATGAATTACACTGAGGTGACCGTTTTTGTGGGATAAAGATAAGCACATATACAGACGATTGTAAAATCGCGTTCGTAAGGCATGAAAGGGCAGTGTCATTTGTATTCCGGTATTTCACGTGAACAAATTTCCCGAACGACGAGAAGTAACAGACTCTGAACACGGAATGGTAGTTGGAGTTAAATGCATGGGACATTCCACTTCGGAAATCGTTAGGGAATTAAACATTCCAGGATAGATAGTGTCAAAAGTGTGCCAATATCACAAAATTTTAGGCATTAGCTCACACCAAGAACGAAGTGCTGGCCGACGGCCTTCACTTAACGACAGAGAGCAGCGGCGTTTTCGTAGAGTTGTTAGTAATAATAGGCATGCAACAATGTGTGAAATAATCGCAGAACTCAATGTGGGACGTACGACAAACATATCCGTCAGGACAGTGCGGCGAAATATCACGTTAATGGACTATGACAGCAGACGACCGACGTACATCGCCAGCAGCGCCTCTCCTGGGCTCGTGACCATATTGGTTGGACCCTAATGACTGGAAAACCGTAGCCTGGTCAGATAAGTCCCGATTGCATATAGTTAGAGCTGATAGTGGTATTCGAGTGTGGTGCAGACACCACGAAGCCATGGTGCCAGGTTGCAACAGGGCACTGTGCAACCTGGTGGTAACTCCCATAATGCTACGGATTAGATCCTCTGGTCCAACTGAATCGATTATTGTTTATGATCGGCTTCTTGGAGACCATTTCCAGCCATTAATGGACCTTATTTTTATGGACGACAATACGTCTTGTCACTTAACAATTGTTCGTGATTGGTTTGAAGAACATTCTGGACAATTCGGGCGAAAGATTTGGCCAACCAGATCGCCAGACTTCAATCCAATCGAACATTCATCGAACAAACAGAGATCAGTTGATGGATAAAATCCTGAAGCGGCAACGCTTTCGCAGTTACAGGCCACTATAGAGGCAGCATAGCTATTTCTGCAAGGGACTTCAAAAGACTAAGTCCACGCCATGTCGCATTGCTGCTCTACTCCGGGCAAAAGGAGGTCCGCCATCGTATTAGGAGGTACCCCATGACTTTATGTAAGCACGTCCCACATTTTCGAACACGATTTTGTCGAAAACGGCTGAGAGTTGCATATGTTCCCAGTCCTACTTGTGCTCTACAAACCCCATCAACATAAATCAGGTCGGTGATGGGAAATTCGTACAGTCCTTTTGGACTAACAAAAATGGCAGTTCGAGGGCAATGTGGTCAAATGGTGCCAGCGTTTTAAGTTTACGTGATGTGGACATAGTACATGCTTACTTTGATACGATGTGTACAGGACGAAGGAAACGACCTGAAGAACAACAACGGTTGTCTAGATTTTATTGCTCTTGAGTGTGTCAGCTGCTGCGGCTATCACAGTTTACGGACTCTGGCCGATCTGGCAGTAGTCCGAGACCCAAAACAACAACAAAGACGACGGCCGGGAGAGGGGGGTGGGGGTGGGAGTGGGGAGGGGGGGGGGGGGACACGCACTGTACGTATCGTAGTTCTCATAACTGCACTTACGTCAGGTGCTGCTCCATCGCTTATTCCTAACTTCTCGACTAATGCAGAAAACCAGTAAAACTATACAGCTGTACAAACAGCGCTTTGTGTCAGAGGTAACGTCGCTTAACTAAATTTGCTGTATGCCGTTTTCGTTGTAATGCCGGGGCCGTGGACGACAGACAAGTTTGAATAGGACTGGAACGCTGTGACCTCTGTACCTTAAATACAGAAAGTAGCTGCTAAATAAATACACAATATTCTTTGGAACATAAGGGTCAAACGAATTTAACGGCTGGAGTTATTCCAAAGACACAGATCAATTGTCACTGCCGCCGCTACAAATTTAGTTGCACTTTCGTAATACCGTAAAGTCAGAACAGCGACCATTTTTATGAGGCCATCGCTCTCAATTATTCTAGAATTCGTGTTAGTCTAAAACAAACACCTACAGGTGTACTATTTTCTTTTCAAGAAAGATGTTCCGTTTTTGTATAGGCAACGCAGATGTGTAAGGCGTCTGCGTGTTCCACCAAGAATCCACCTACAAATAATGATTAATATGACGGGCAGCCTTCTTATTAAGGATTGTATTCCATTCGCCTCCCTTGTTTTTGTGCTTTACACGATAAAGTAACAATGACGAATCAGTAAGATGAATCTAATGCTGTTCCTGGGAATAGCTGCATAAGAAGAGGAGGAAGAATATGAAGAATTTTCAGTTTAAATGCATTGCCACACGCTGAAAGGCTGTTTCATAAAAAATACAGGAAGAGGGAAAGAAACAATTGATTATCGCGATCGACACGGCTTATAGACATACACCTACCGTTACCGCCGAATCTGCCCTCGGCAAAACTTAACAATCGGCTGTTAAACTCTGGAGCAATGGTCTTGTCAGATCAAAGAGCACCTTTGGCACTGCAATAAAACAGACATGGTTTGTTGCATTCTGAGCAAAAACAATCAGAGAAAACCTAAATTATGATGGGATTTCAACTCAGCTCCACATTCCCTCTGTTAACAACCGCACGGTTTAAAATCTGCCACTGCTGGTCGAAGTGGTTTGTAGAAGTGTAGGTTGTCATGGGACATAGTCGTTTACAATCTCTACTGACACCTGGAGGCGTTTAAGCGGTTTGATCCCGCAAATTGACAGTATTTAACGATTATGTTCAACCAGTTATACGTGGAGTTCCGTGGGAAATGATCAATATTCAGCGATATGACAGAAACGACCAATCAAAACAGAAAAGTCAAGTAAGAACGTGCTTTACAATGTATACCATAAGAGGTATGAGTATTTGCTCAGAAGAAGAGATGTTTCACAGTAGCGAAGATGATCAAATGCTCATCTCTCTTAAGGTATAAATTTTGGAGCCCATGTTTACTGGACATTTTTGCTTCTAATGATTGTTCCTGTCATGTCCCTAAATATTGCACATTCGTCCTGGGACACAATGTATCGTCATAAGTTATTGCATATACTATTTGTTGTTGTTGTGGTGGTGGTCTTCAGTCTGAAGACTGGTTTCATACAGCTCTCTTCGTTATTCTTTCCTGTACAAGCCTCCAAGCCATCTCTGCATACGTACTGCAACCTATATAATAATCTTCACGTCTTTCTTGCAATGGCTTGGGGCACTGCATTCTTACAGTGTCATTAAATTTATGCAGAGTCCCAAATAAAGCTGGAATGCACGCCTAGAAACAGAACTGTTATTCATTTCCTTTTCGCTCTCAGATCACAACAGCACAGAGAGTTAAATTTAACACAGCGCTCACACTAATGCAAGTGGACGAAAATCCAGCAGCAGAATCTCATAGTTATTTCCCGCCCAGAAAATACACTCATTGTTGTTATATTCGTATATAAACCGATAGTCCGTAACTATCGACATATTTTGTCGATATGTATCAGAAGCATCACTAATCGAGGCTGGACTATTTTGTAGTTTCTTGATCGGAGCAACTTGCGCTTTCACGAAGTACGTACCAGCCTACATTAAGGTCCGCCTTCGTTCAATGAAGTTTAAAAGCATCTTCGTCAAAATGAACATAATTGAGTCTAACCTGGGGTCTTTGAAGTAATACTGTTCCTCCGGATCTCAGAAGTCACGCATGCCACCATAGATCGATCTTCAGATCATAAACGTTTTCGATGTCACTAAGAAGTGGAAAAAAAACGCTGGCATGAACATTCACACAGAACAATCACCTAATTCAAAACAAATCGACGAAGCCTGCACAGAGTTTAATCTTCCGCGTTACGAATAGTCAAGACAACAGCATCCGAGCGGGACGAGGGAAATGTGGCCACATCTTGAAAAAGTGGGGTGGTCGTGACGTGCCGCCCGTTTGTGTGATGCTGAACAGCAGACAATAAGATATATTGCCGAGACCTGTTCGCTCC
Organism: Schistocerca gregaria; assembly: GCF_023897955.1. NCBI lineage: Eukaryota > Metazoa > Arthropoda > Insecta > Orthoptera > Acrididae > Schistocerca > Schistocerca gregaria. Next base: position 415,716,682 of record NC_064924.1, read on the forward strand.
ACGCTTTTAGAAGTGGTCTGAAAGACTTCCGTGACGTGATACCAAATATGAAACTAGAACATTAAACATATTGTGTACGTATACATGTGTGTTCTGAAATGCCGAACGGGAATAATTATGTAAGCTGAATGAGTGGGAAGTCTAATCTTAATTTTTGTGATTCGCGTATCCTCATTTCCCTTTTCGCATTTTGTTTTCTCCTGTCTCAAACTGAGCTAGTGCATCTCTGTCCTTGCTTTCTAAGACTTTAAATCTTAACGGAGAAACGGTAGAAACCCTCAGATATTGCTTGAGCGACAAAGAAATGTGCTCGAAAACATAATACACGCACAGGCTGAACCGTCTACCAAACAAACCAACTGTCATTATTCCAGCGCGAGAACCACTCTTGGGTTGGTCCAACTTTCTGATTCGCAAAGGATCATTCAATCTATGCTCTGTGCTGTAGTGTAGGTCTCCATAGACAAATAGCCAAGAAAGATGAAGTGGGGCGCTACGGGAGTTCGAAAAGATCACTCACTCCCTTTAATATCACATACTGATGTGATCCCCGACACGTTCTGTAGTGTATGTCTGATGCAATACCTTCAGCTATGTGGAGCTAATAGCGTGCATCTATTGCTTATGGCACGCAACGAACTGAGCAAAGAAATAAAAAGACTGATTCAATTCAAGTTAAAAAGCAAGTAACCAAACAAAATTAACACCTACTTTCAACGAGGAAAGTGGACTAGGAAAGGAGTATCTTAGGTTTTTCGAAAGAATTACGACCGTTTTCGCCTGAAATGTTTAGGGACATCGTGGAAATCAGTGCAGGTTGGTCGAACTTACTCTAATCCTACTGTTTCCGCAATAGTTCTGTTTTTCGCGGCGTCTACAACTATTATGCAGACTTGACTAGAGTTTGTGTTATTTCTGGTTTACTTCCTGCCTTGTATTTCAGGAATTCATAAAATGGCAAAAAAAAGGACTATACAGAGTGACGGTCAATCACGAAACGGGTCATGAAATGTCTTATTTTCAAGAGTATATTCTACGCGAGCAATTTAGCAACTTGTCACAGTGCACATGAACAGTTCTTATTACCGAAAGCAGTTACCCAGCGTAACGTTACATTAACTCCACTACAGACACGTTTTCGTTCTCAAAGGGCTCTAGGCACAAACCATAGAGCTCTTTGTCGTGTCTAGTACGTAATTCGTCACCTAACTAGTTAGTGGCACATGATATTCAGGAACCATCAGAACAATACAATACACGCCCTAATCTTCCGTCGTCTCATTCGCGTGTGACACGCAACTCTAAACAAAAGCTATGCCAGCCATTCAAATGCTGACACGCGTTGCTATTCTTCACGAAGTGGAACGGCCGCACTAACCTACATGTACGAAAGGACGAAGAGCAAGAATGTGTTTGATAAGACACGATGAGAAAAAAGAAACCTTCCGCGGACGTGGCTTGCACAGCATGTTGCTAAGTTGTCCGAGAACGTCGATCCAGTGCAGAGTTTCTGTCAGACTTCATGAACATTAGATCGAGATGGATGGAAGAAAGGACTGCGAAACATGAGCAATGACTTAAGAAGTAGCGATGATTTGCTCAAAAAAATTGAGATGGGAAAGTGGTTTGGTTTGATACAACTGCACAACGTTTATACCAGAACAAAGTTTTTATACTCATCGAAAACATATTGTACAATGGTTTCAACAACTATGTACTAGACAGCACACAAGTCAGAAAACGAGTGAAGGGAAAGCCCTTCCCGAAACCCGACAAACGTCAGTGAAACTTCGATTGTAAACTTGTCAGCCGTAGGCGAGAAGGACGCTTCTTGAGTATTGGAAATCGATAAAATGCTTTGACGCTTCATCTAAGAACATTATGCAGACTTACAAGATGATTCAACCAGGAAGTCAGTGAATCATTTGGGTAAGGAATTAACGTTTACAGGAAGACAGCAAGTTCAAAATGGTTCAAATGGCTCTGAGCACTGTGGGACCTAACATCTGAGGTCATCAGCCCCCTAGATCTTAGAACTACTTAAACCTAACTAACCTAAGGACATCACACACATCCATTCCCGAGGCAGGATTCGAACCTGCGACCGTAGCGACGGTTCCAGACTGAAGCGCCTAGAACGGCTCAGCCACTCCGGCAGGTAAGACAGCAAGTCCAAGCATATATGATGAGAGGTGATAACATACACAGTCTCAGTATTGCCTAAGAAGTGAGGGCCTAAGTTTTATACGGTCCCAAATGGAGGTAACTAGATAGGTCTCTATCGCATACGAAAGGCTATAAAGACATTACAATTACCAAGTTCGTTTAAAAGATGGGATCCTATTCAAACACGTACTGCAAATAAGGGTTTTGTTGTTCCTATTACATTTGCTTTAGGAGTCTGGTCAGCGAAGAGGAAAACATTTCTCACCAAAAAGGAAAAATAAGGTTTTTTTGTGGGAGATGGACGACTTTCGAGGAAATCGTCTCCTCTGCATCAAGACTGTATTCATCACTTTACCTTATCTACAAGTTTCAGAGAGCTTCAGAGTGGCAAATTCAACTTCGATGATAATCGTTGATCATGTGAGAGAGACTGGAGTGTATCACAAAAGATAGGAAATCTTCAAGGTAGTAAGAACCAGCTATTAACACTATGGCGTACGACTACATTAATGTTAGTAAACCGTACTCATTTTGGGGTACCAAATTCCTTGAGACCGGCAAGTATTTCTTAGTGTCGAGTAACACATCATACTCCGTAAGCCACCTTATGGTGAGTGGCTGAGGGTAATTTTGGTATCACCAACTGATCCTCCATTACCTGCTTCACTCGTGAATGGTGCGTGGGAAAATGACTGTCGGCAAACATCCGTATTCGCTCTAATTTCTCATTATGATTATTTCTAGAGATGTATGTGGAAGTAATATGTTGTCCGGCTCTTCCCGGAAAATGCACTCTCGACACTTCGGTAGTAACTTCTCCGTGATGCACAACGCCCCTCTTGTAACGTCTGCCACAGAAGTTTGTTGAATGCCCTAAAACTTCAAAATTGGCGCGTCTCTGTGGATGAGCAGCGTAACCGGCAATGAACGGCGGTTTTATCATCACGTTATTACAGCAAAGTTGCAAGCAAGAACTAGGTGTTCGAAGATCACGGGGTCCTTTCACAATCTGGAATTCTGATCGTCATCGAAGGTGTATGTTGAAACATGCTGTACTCAGCCACGCAAATAAAAGATATCACTTAGAAAGCTTTGAGAGTAAGGTTTCATCATTGTCAAGTTCACTAGAAATGAAAATCCAACGTTGAAAAAACTGACTGACATCACTGAAGGCACCATCTAAAACAGGAAAACCGAAGAGAGTTTTCAGAATGAGATTTTCACTCTGCAGCGGAGTGTGCGCTGATATGGAACTTCCCCTGGCAGATTAAAAATGTGTGCCGGGTCCAGCACACAGTTTTAATCTGCCAGGAAGTTTCGGAAAGATTTTGTTTCCCAAAATAGCAACCAATTCTTTTCTGTTTTCTAGAGCGCAAATTTGTGCAGTTTGTCAGTTATGTAACAACTACTACGCCCAGCAGCAATATGTGCAAATTGAGATATCACGGTTATCAGTTTGCTATAGTAAATGTCATTATGGCAAGCAGCTTGAAGAGAGAACAGGGGTCATACGCCAGCATAATTCAATCGATATATTCTCAATACCTTCCCAAGTGAACATCTTTTCCAGTGCAAGGAAATATAGATGATTACAATGTTAGGTTCCCGAAGGCTAGGAATGGAGAAAGCAACACGGAGAATAAAAGATTTTACTCCCTTTTCAACGAGTATTCAAATAGGCAAGCGACCTTGCGAAAAATCTATCCTTGCATCCACCTGAACTCATTAAAACCAATGAAAAGTCAAAATTGAATTTTAAGACAGGAAACTTCGCCGTCCTCTTAACATAAGAGGCCATTTTCTTGGACCAGCCTGCTGAATTTTTATAAAGGTCGTTGAGAATGAATTCTAGAAAGGTAGAAGAATCGTCGATTTTCTTGTGTTGCCATCAGTATACATATCGAAAGTTTTGGCTGTGACGGCAAAAGCATTTTTAGTACCTTATTACTGGACCTGTACTTCTTAAGGTACAGTTGTAAACTTACCACTGATTAGACATGAAACCTACAAAACGTGAGTTTTTTTTTCCCATGCACCTGTGGAAACATCAGTGCTGAGAGGGTAGAATGGAAGACCAAAATAAGACATAATATAAAAAAATATTGTTTCAATAGAAACTACTCATGTGTTACTGTTACGTTACTTTAAAAAATATTTCATTTTGAATATTTAGCTTCTTAGTGTTTCTGTGGTATGGCGTAGCTCCATAACGTTTTGTACAGTTCGATAATGTCAGGAAGAATGTGCGTTTTTATGTTGGTTAGTAGCAGTTTTCTGTCTTTTATGACTTTAAAATTTTCTTTTTTGTGTTTCTGTAACTATGGCCTATGGTAAAGCTGTCAACGAGTATCGCACTTTCCAAAAAGAATTGATATGCATGACATGTCTTATTATAAAATATGATTCTAAATAAAAGTAATGTTATTTAAAAAGTGTTTATAAAACATAAAAAAATTGCTACAGTAATACTGACGAAAAATGCAAAAAATAAATTAAGCGAGCACGAGGTTTGTACAAAAACGGAAACGCAGTAGGTATCGCATTGCTGACGAAACCAGAAAATGTCAAGAACCATACAAAAAACAAAAAAAAAAACAAAAAAAAAAAACAGAAACTAAATGTCGAAAAACAGATTGGGCGTTGCTCCAATTTCGATGTGGAAATCTATGACGAAGAATCTCATTATTCTGTATCAGTCACGCAGGCGGGTCGTACCGCCGTCACCTGGCACGCGGCCAATGTACAAGTATTAACGGGACGGCCCGCTGCACGGATGGCACAAGACAGCACCGAGCCAGTCTCGACAAGGCTGATAACATACGCGTACCAACTACCGCATTCGCGAGGTACTCTTTACGGCTGTAACTTACTTGTTGCTTCACCCAGCAACCAAAAATACGCACGGCAAATTAATTTCTTTTCGTGTATGTTTTTACTCATCTCAAGAGTGAGCAAGTGGCTATTATTTTCTTTCTTCACGCATCATCTTAACGATTGCGAATAAAATCCTCAAATGCAATAAGATACTGTACCCTCCGAATTCAGTGATTATCTGTTTTTCATTCATGTTACATACGTTAGGCTAACAGTTATCCAGGTTCTGAAATATATGCTGTTCAATACCTTCCCACACAATTGCCATCAACTGGGATCAATTGTGTGGGCGAGAAAGTGCCTATTAATATCTTCCAAAGTGAACGAAAAAGAAACTACATTAGCATTGTCCATTTATTGCACTAAGTAATAGATATTAAATGGCGCAATCAACTGAATGAAGCACGAACAGAAACAGTGCTTCCTTCCTTCGGTTATAGAATCTTACTGGGAAGCCTAACGGCTAATCTATATAATGGCAGATTATCTTGCGTTCAGTTTATGTTGCAAATAGATCTTATTAATCTGTACGTTTGCAAGTTCTAAAAAGGAAGAGCTTAATAGCTTATACTGATGTGAAATGGATTCGAATTTTACAAATTTGGATTGAAGTCAGCAGTTTGTGACTAAGATTTGTACCAAACCGCAACTCAAATGCGGATTTCCTGCTGCTTATCGCGAGCAGTCGCCTTAACATCTCCAGGACCTAGCCAAACTGCCACTTTCACGACGTCCACAACACTTACTTTTGCACATTTTTTCCATTCTCACACAGGGAGAACCAATATTTCATTGTCATTATAGCCTATTGAGGCAGCTATAATCGTCAGAACAATGTCTGTTCCTTCAGGCATGCATGCATATCTGAAGGGCATTGTGATGTGTAAATACAGACACTAGAGAAACACAGACATGGTAACCATCATTCACGTATTACACTAATGCAACGTGGCCGTGCATCAGCAAATTTGCAAAAAGAAGAGGTGTCTGATTCGTTTATGACACTTTTAAAATATTTGCTTCAGTGGCATAGGAAAACAAGAAATTCAAATAAAAACAACCCAAAGTAAAAAATATTCACCTCACGTCTCCAAAATAAGACTAATGCCAATTATCACTGAGTCACCTCATTTAATCATAGTACTATGCTATCAACCTAAACAGTGAACACAGTTCATTGTGCAGTTTGTGTGTGAAAATGATCTACACCAGCTCCAAATTGTGTGCCCGTGCATAATGATGTCTATTATATCAAAATCTTTACAGCTCACCTACTCAATTCATTATTTTTTGCAACTCCTGCAGCTTGTCTACCTCCCTTGACAATTGTCAAACGTCCTCTATCTTGAAAGTTAAACACTGAAAAGGGCTGTTGAAATCCACTAAACGTATCATAAAATAACAATGTGAAGCAGAATGTTGTGGTTATTGTTTACTTAAAAACAAAAATGAGAATCACATAATATACAGAAAAAAAGGGGGTGAAGGAAGCATCTAAGTGTATCACAGAGAGACCATGCAGCCTCACCTTTTCCACAAAACAGCTGAAACTCATCTGGAGGCTACTGCAGAAAAGTTTGAGTGAAACAAATTGTGAAGCAAACTAGTCTTGTGACACATGATGCCAGAAAATGGGAAGGGGCGAGAAGGAGAGACAAGTGGCAATACCTAGTTTGAACTGCCATCCTTCTCATAGATTTTTTTAAATTAATTTGTTTAAATCTCTAGAGTGATGCTTCCTCTCTTTACTGGACTAATGGACCTCTATTTCCAAAAGACACAATTTTTCACGATTTGTGGCAGGTGAAACAAGATTGAATGGTGGTAAGCAGACTTTACCAAACGTTGCTTGGAAGGAATTAACCCCTATATTTACTACGTTCAAGGTGAAAACTCACTTCTATAAAATATTTAAGAAGCAAGAATGTCACAAAAAGTAACAACTCAGCTTAAATTCTTTTTAACGGAAGCATACATCTCAAATTTAATTGTGCAGTTCTCAGTAATTTTATTGTTACAACATGTAAACCAATTTTTCAACACTCAATTTTTTTCTTAGGTGTATAAATTTTATTTACACTGTCACTATTGTTGAAGCAAAACCCGACAATCTGTAAATTATGAACTTTCTTGCGAACAACTAGTGTCAGATTTCTTTTGTCTTGACATCAACACTTCCTTTTGTATTAATAAATGCTCTGTTATGTACAACATGCTAAAAATGTTTAGAGATACAGGTATCAATTCAAGACATGTCATTTTGAAACAATATCCAAGAACAGAAATGAATGTGGCAGGAAACAATTTGCAAAGTACTACAAAGGGGAACTGTCAAGATTAAGTGCAGAAATGGTTGGTGCTGTTATCACTATTCTGGGTGTTATTTCTTAATCTCCTCAACTTCTGAGAAAGGTATGAAAAATTTACAGGGATGAATTGAAAAAACTAATTTTATGTAGGATTCGTTCATAAATTACAATGCAAAGTAAATAACAAAGAGCATGAAGATGCTTCTGCAAACACACAAATAAGGGTATAAAAACACATTTTTATAAACAATGACACTGTGATATACACAACGAACTAATACTACTATTGCGCAATCATACATATGTTTTAAAGTTGCAGTATAAAAAACAGTATCTGTTAAGTCATTTTGATTGTTACAATTTCTCTTCTGTGTGCCACTCTCAGTGGATGTTTACTTTCACGGTCCCTGTCACATCTAAGCAAGTGTTTGATTCCCAACCTTCAAACAATAACACTTATGACCAAATATAAACAAACATAATTCCAAGAATGGTACACAGCAGCAGCTTTCAATATATGAAATACACAGCCAACTGGTTGCACAAGTTTATTGTAAAAGCACTTACAAGTTTTCAGTACCATAAAGAGTATCTTCTTAAGAAAGAAAGCCACATAAATTACTTGATGCTAAAATTGTAAACATACATAATGAGCTCAGGAGCTCAAGTCAAAGTATGCAATATGGAATAAAGTCCTCCCTGCCAACAGAAATATTGTTAAACAAGTATGGGTTGTTATAAAGGCAGACATTAGACATATTTAAATGAGACCCCATCACAGCCTATTAATTAAATCTAACAATTTGATTTAGCAACTGCTGGCCTAAACATACCACTTTAGTCCAATGACTGCTCTTAACTCACTGTTCCTGTGTGTCAATCCTAAGAAAGAAACCATTACCATGGGTCCAAGAATTTTTTGTGGGACCAGTAGTGGTTTCACAGAAGGAATCAATTAAAGTGAGTCAACAAATGGAGGAATTGTTTCCAAGGTGGACTTTATTCCATATTTTCTACTTTTTGATTTGAGCTATTTAGCTCATCACTTGTGTTTACAATTTTAACGTTAGGTTATTTACGCGTCTTTCCTTCGAATAAAGATACCCTTGCAATGCAATCGGTTGACTGTATATTTCACATATTGAAAAATCCTTAGTTGTCCACAAGCCTCTACAAGTTACTACGCACTGAATTGCAAATACAAGTCCAAGGCGCTTTATTTTACCTTCGTATAACTATGAGGTTTTTAACGCTATTTACTTTCTATTTTCTTTGTACTGTAAAATTAGTTATTTATGGCAGTCTACAGGATTGTCAGATGATGTATCAAATCTCTCTTCTTCCCTTACAGCGTAATTTATATAAGATAATGAGAGAACTATATTCGACAGTTCAGTAGTGTCAGCAGTCGATTAATGCACTGCATTGTGCGATTTCAACAGCGAAGAGCTCCTGATCCTGGTAAGGTACCTCGGAATATAAATATGTTATGGGCAGAAACATATTTAGCGAACTGGAAAATGTACGCAACGGGGAAATTATCAAAATATTCTACCTCTGCTCTTTTTTTGTGTTTCTTGTACATTCGTCAGTTCATTAAGGGCAAGTGGACGTATTATATACGTATCACTGCGATCTCCATGCAATCGACCGCTGAGGTTGTCATAACAATACTTAGTTTATTAGAAGCGATAGCTCCTAAACTATTAAATTCTTTTAAAGAAAATTAAGGTCAAGTCAGACGAACCTAGTCAAATCTTACTGACTAGTTCTTGATAACTCGGCATTAAATAAACAAGATTATGGTTTAACGTTTGGTCGACGTCATGGTCATTAGCGACGGAGCATAAGCACAGATCGAGGAAGGAAATCGGCCGTGTACTTTTTCCAAGGAAAATGTTATTATTAAACGTCCACTGAAGTCATTACAGATGGGACAAACAAACTCAGATTGGACAAGGGTGAGAATATAAAAGGTCATGACCTCTGCAGCAGTGAATTCTGCAATCGACTACAGTTAATCACGGAAAGCACGTAAAACTTAAATCACGATGACCGCGTGTTACGAATTGCCACTGCGTCTCAGAAGTAGATTTTCAACAAAATATTCACTTGAGACACCAAATATCTATTGGAAACGAGGCACATCACACTCTTCTTACCCTGAAGTGTATACGATGTAATAGAAAAGCGATGTAACTTTATACAGTGCATTGTTCTGAAATAATAATGAAACTTTAATGTGCGTCTGAAACCATGTCACCGTCCCTAAGTCAACAGAACGTTCGGTAAAATATAGTAAGCCTTTCAGCACCGAACAATCGAATCTTTTATTCTTTTCCTTCGAAATAAAAAGAACACTATTTGATACTATTAATGGTGCTGTTGGAAGCCACTGTGAACAACTTCCGTATTCAGGTTTCCTGAACCATGTTATTCTCCGTACCACGTAGTAATAAATGTCTAAACAAATGTACAAGCTGACGCACACTAATATCTGAAAAACGCACTGTAGTTCAATGTTATGATCGCAGCACTACTCACCTTGAAGTATCCACCCTGATAAAGAGTCTCTGGGGGTCCAAATATCGCAACTTCCCATTCGAACATATTTTCTTCTCTAACAAGTTTCACCCTGAAGCCTTCGACTGGTTCTTCCTGTAAGCTCTTGTATTCAAGCGCAAGGGCTCTAACTGCACTGCTTGTGGGTTGCTGCGCCATTTTAAATTTGTAAAACACAGTCCAATTTTGTCACGAATTATGTTCACCACAAAATTTTAAAGGGGGGATATTTCGCCAGTCCCCAAAACTCCAGTTTCTACACTGCGACTGAGCAGATCCCCACAGCAATGGCTGCCAGCTTTTGTTCTCTCGTGCTTTCTGTTACGTAGTCACAGAAACTTTCTCAAACTCTCCTCAGTACTTGGAGCTCGTCTTGCGCCAATTACTTTTCGGCGCGACGCGTCAGCACACGAACGCGTCACGTAAAATAACTCCGAAAAGATAACTTTGTCGCACACGAACAATAGCAGCTGAGCAAGAGCTCAGAGAAAATCCCTAACCTGCCAACGCCAGCCTCAACGGCTACTGCGGCACTGCTAAGCGATAGTGCTGCCGCCTGACAGAAATACCGCTTCAGTCAAGATCACAACGCGCATTGATACACAAGCGGCATTCTGCGAACAGCTGTAGCTCTAAACAAAGCGCGACAGTTGTCATTGCGTTCGAGTTGATTGTGATAACGTCACAAGCAGCGGAATCAATGCTTTTTTCCATTACTGTAGATTAAAATCACACATTTTCCATTCATCGTCCAGTTTTAATATGGGAATTGCTAACGGCGCGGCAGATTACCTTTCGTTCTCGCAGGAAAACAACATGCGAAGGCCGCTGTACTAAAAGGAGCGTAAAAGCCATGATACGCAAGGATACGTTTCGGAAGACGATATAAATTACGGAATACGAAACTAACAGCGAACTAGTAGCTTATTCTTTATCATTTTGCAAGTTGGCAAATGCTCTGAAACAAGTTTGTTGGGTGTTGAGCCAAACAAAATTCTAATTGGTTCCTCTAAAATATTATTAGCTGCTCTTAAAGCTTTTTTTAATTAATACGGCTTTTGTCTCAATAAGTATAACTGGTGTAGCAGTTCAGCCACATTATTTAAAGAAATTGAGTGTGTAATAACCTATGCTTTTCAGTAATTTCTTCTGTTTTTCTCAAAAATTTACCGATTTGAATCCGACACTTTTGCGACCCACGGTATGTGCAAGACGGGTTTCCCGCGTATCTTCAAGACACACCCCAGCCTTACCCAAGCCGTATTAAGCAAATGAAATATTTTACTTTATTTTTCTTTATTCATCCCCCAGATCAATGATATAAGATTTGTCAAAGCCAATCAATAGGCCAAAATATAACATGCAGCATACATAACGTGCTTTAAGAGGGTTGAACAGGTAGCCTATGGGGATAGGAAAGGAGTTTGGCAGTGGCCTAGAGTAAAGAACCATCCCATCATTTGCCTTAGCGGTTCAGGAAAACCCGGATCAGGATGGCCGGACAGAGCAGCTCCATCCTCCCGAATGTGAGGTCAGCGTCCTACTAGCTAGACTGCCTCATTCGGTAATTCTCTACTGAGATAAGGAACACTGGTCCAGAGACGACCGAGTCGAAAATTACAAGCGAAACTAGTTTTGATTGCTCTACAGTGGATTTTTTTTTTTTAAGATTATCGCGAAAATCTCAGTCGCGAGCTGTAGCTCTGTAACTGATATGGCCATTCCCAACAGAGTTTTAAAAGTCAACAAGACAATCACAGTTCCCTTCCCTTCTGTTATCTGTCTGTCCCCTCGTCCCCTCTTCTTATTCTCAGCACGCTTCTTCCCACTGAAGTGTCATCTTTTTATGGTTTTCGTATGGTCCACACCTCACTACCAAAGACTTTTTGGCAGTTTACTCTCGTCACCATCTTTGAGTTATGGGTGCACTAGGAATTTTCTTAGTGTGCAATGCTTAGTTTCCTACAAGAATTTTCTGTTTCCGTTTTTCATATCTAACAGAGTCAATTCTCTTGTTTTTATTTGGCACACGCATAAAAATCAGTTATCTATTTCAGTAACGCTTCTGCAAATTTCAAAGACGTTTGCCAACCACTATAGTTGGATGCAGAAGGAACACAAATAACGGACCGTATCTGAACCATTTTTGGTTATGAACGGGCTGTTTTAATTCCTCTGATTGCTGAAGAACAATAAGAGCAACGAATGGAAAATACCCATTGACCATGTGAGATTGAAAATTAACCATAGTAAGGCTGTAATGGCATATAACATATATGCTGAAAGGAAGACAGTAAGGGTTGTAAATAACTATATTTAATTTCACCCAGAAGGAAATAAATTTTGGGGTTTAACGTTTGTCGACTGAATGATCATTAGAGATCAGGGAAGGCAACCGACAGTGACCTATTCGAACGAACCAACTCGGCATTTGGCGTAAACGATTTAGAGAAATCTCGGAAAAAACCTAAATATAGGTGGCAGGACCCGTATATTAATCGCCGTCTTACCTCTGACAATGGAACACAAGTACTGGTACCGTTCTTGCTAAGATTGCAGGGTAGGTGTGTTTCAGAGCTGGTGGTGTCACGTAAACATGCTACTTTTACATTCTCATTCTTACTGTTGCCAGTCCCCCAGAAGCAACACGCAACTATATGCCTAGTATCACAGTGACTCCCGCCAGTCTATGTTCGTGTTTCCTGAGATTTATATCTGGTGACGATGCATTTGGCTACCTTAAGAGAGTCATAGTTACTCCTGGCAGTTGCTCCCCCTTTTTGGCCACCTTTACACTCTCATTATTACTGTTGCCAGTCCGCCATAAGCGACACGCAACTGTGTGCCTACAGTCTTAGTTACTTACTCCGCTTCCTCCTCGCGTTTGCTGAAATTTTTGGTTGAGTGACGCAACTATGTGCCTAGTGTCTTAGTTATTCCCTCCAGTTGCTCCTCGCGTTGACTAAAATTGTTGGTCGCATGACAAGGCATTTGCCAACCTTATGAGAGTCATAGTTACTCCTGCCAGTTGCTCCCCATTTTGGCCACCTTTACATTCTCATTCTTACTGTTGCCCGTACGCCACAAGTGATACGCAACTTTATGCCTACAGTCTTAGTTACTCCCTCCAGTTGCCCCTCGCATTATCTAAAATTTTTGGTCGGATAACGAGGCATTTGGCTACCTTAAGAGAATAACAGCTACTACTGGAATTTGCTGCCCCTTTTTACCACCTTTACATTCTCATCCTTACTGTTGTCAGTCCGCCAGAAGCTATATGCAACTATATGCCTAGAGTGTTAGTTACTCCCTCCAATTGCTCCTCGCGTTTGCTGAAATTTTTGGTCGGGTGACGAGACATTTGGCTAACTTAAGAGAGTCATAGTTACTCCTGCCAGTCGCCCCATTTTTTTATTTTTATATATTTTTTTCCTTACTGTTGCCAGCTCGCCATAAGCCATACGCAACTGTATGTCTACAGTCTTAGTTAGTGCCTCCAGTTGCTCCTAGCGTTGCTGAAATTTTTGGTCGGGTGACGAGGCATTTGGCTACCTTATGTGAGTCATAGTTACTTCTGTCAGTTGCTCCCCCTTTTTCATTACTTTTACTCTAAAGTGCATCACTTAAGACTATTAAAATTTTTTGCCAGTCGCGTAAGAGTGGTTCTAGTAGCGACGCTCTGAGGATGCAAAGCAGGTTTGCTTTAAGTAAACTGTCGTGACTGTCAGTTATCTTTGAGACTGAACCTGGTGAGTTGATGTTAGTCAATGGCAGTCAAGAATGCCTCTGAGGCGATAAAAATGCCGTTATCAACACCTCACTGAGTCTGAACGAGGTCATGAAACAGGGTTACGAGAAGCTGGATGTTCCGTCTGCAATGTTGCAAAAAGGCTTGGCAGGAATGTAGCCACTGTTCACAACTGCTGGCAGTGGTGGTCACGAGAACGTACGGTCGCAAGGAGACAGGGCTTCGGACGACCACGTGGCACTACCGAGAGGGAAGACCGCCGTATTCCGCGTATGGCTCTGGTCATCGTACTGCGTCTGTAGCAGCAATCACGAGCAGCAGTTGGCATCACAGTGACACAACGAATTGCTAAAAATCTGTTACTACACTACTGGCCATTAAAATTGCTACACGACGAAGATGACGTGCTACAGACGCGAAAATCGACCGACAGGAAGAAGATGCTGCGATATGCAAATGATTAGCTTTTCAGAGCACTCACACGAGGTCGGCGCTGGTGGCGACACCTATAACGTGCTGACATGAGCAACGTTTCCAACCGATTTCTCATACACAAACAGCAGTTGACCGGTTATTGTCTGGTGAAACGTTGTTGTGATGCCTCGTGTAAGGTGGAGAAATGCGTACCGTCACGTTTCCGACTTTGATCAAGGTCGGATTGTAGCCTATCGCGTTGCGGTTTATCGTATCGCGACATTGCTGCTCACGTTGGTCGAGATCCAATGACTATTAGCAGAATATGCAATCGGTGGGTTCAGGAGGGTAATATGGAACGCCGTGCTGGATCCCAACGGCCTCGTATCACTAGTAGTCGAGATGACAGGCACCTTATCCGCATGGCTGTAACGGATCGTACAGCCACGTCTCGATCCCTGAGTCAACAGATGGGGACGATTGCAAGACAACGACCATCTGCACGAACAGTTCGACGACGTTTGCAGCAGCACGGACTATCAGCTCGGATACCATGGCTGCGGTTACCCTTGACGCTGCATCACAGACAGGAGCGCCTGCAATGGTGTACTCAACGACGAACCTGGGTGTACGAATGGCAAAACGTCATTTTTTTCGGATGAATCCAGGTTCTGATTGCAGCATCACGATGGTGGCATCCGTGTTTGGAGACATCTCGGTGAACGCACGTTGGAAGCGTGTATTCGTCATCGCCATACTTGCGTATCACCCGACGTGATGGAATGGGGTGCCATTGGTTACACGTCTCGGTCACCTCTTGTTCGCACTGATGGCACTTTGAACAGTGGACGTTACATTTCAGATGTGTTACTACCCGTGGCTCTACCCTCCATCCGATCCCTGCAAAACCCTACATTTCAGCAGGATAATGCACTACCGCATGTTGCAGGTCCTGTAGGGTCCTTTCTGGATACAGAAAATGTTCGACTGCTGCCCTGGCCAGCACATTCTCCAGATCTCTCAGCAATTGAAAACGTCTGGTCATTGGTGGTTGAGCAACTGGCTCGTCACAATACGCCAGTCACTACTCTTGATGAACTGTGGTATCGTGTTGAAGCTGCATGGGCAGCTGTAACTGTACACGCCATCCAAGCTCTGTTTGATTCAATGCCCAGGTGTATCAAGGTCGTTATTACGGTCAGAGGTGGTTGTTATGGGTACTGATTTCTCAGGATCTATGCACCCAAATTGCGTGAAAATGTGATCACATGTCAGTTCTGGTGTAATATATTTGTCCAATGAATACCCGTTTATCATCTGCGTTTCTTCTTGGTGTAGCAATTTTAATGGCTAGTAGTGTACAAGGATAGCTCCGATCCAAGCGCCCCATAGCGTGCGTTCCACCAACCACAAACCACAGCCACGTCCGACCTCAGTGGTGTCGAGTGAGAGATCGTTGGAGAGCTGGGTCTGTTGTGTTTTCTGATGAAAGCAGGTTCTCACTCCGTGGCAGTGATGGCTGTTTGTTGACTAGAAGGAGGCCAGTTGAGAGCCTGCGACCAAGCTTTCTGCGTGTGAGAACACTGGACCTAGACCTGGAGTTATGGTCTGGAGACCGATTTCGTATGACAGCAGAAGTCGTCTTATGGTTATCCCACGCACACTGGCCGTCAATTTGTATATCAGTATGGCGATTCGACCTATTGTACTGCTATTCATGAACAACATTGGCTTCAAATGGCTCGGAGCACTATGGGACGTAACTTCTGAGGTCATCAGTCCCCTAGAACTTAGAACTACTTAAACCTAACTAACCTACGGACATCACACACATCTATCCAGACTGTAGCGCCTAGAACCGCTCAGCCACTACGGACGGCCATGAACAACATTCCAGGGGGTATTCTCCAACAGGATAACGCTCGCCCACATACCGCAGTTGTAACACAACTTGCTCTAAAGTGCGTCGACGTCTTGCCTTGACCTGCTCGATCACCAGATCTGTATCCAGTCCGGCATATATCGATCACCAGTTACACTCCTGAAAATGGAAAAAAGAACACATTGACACCGGTGTGTCAAACCCACCATACTGGCTCCGGACACTGCGAGAGGGCTGTACAAGCAATGATCACACGCACGGCACTGCGGACACACCAGGATCCGCGGTGTTGGCCGTCGAATGGCGCCAGCTGCGCAGCATTTGTGCACCGCCGCCGTCAGTGTCAGCCAGTTTGCCGTGGCATACGGAGCTCCATCGCAGTCTTTAACACTGGTAGCATGCCGCGACAGCGTGGACGTGAACCGTATGTGCAGTTGACGGACTTTGAGCAAGGGCGTATAGTGGGCATGCGGGAGGCCGGGTGGACGTACAGCCGAATTGCTCAACACGTGGGGCGTGAGGTCTCCACAGTACATCGATGTTGTCGCCAGTGGTCGGTGGAAGGTGCACGTGCCCGTCGACCTGGGATCGGACCGCAGCGACGCACGGATGCACGCCAAGACCATAGGATCCTACGCAGTGCCGTAGGGGACCGCACCGCCACTTGCCAGCAAATTAGGGACACTGTTGCTCCTGGGGTATCGGCGAGGACCATTCGCAACCGTCTCCACGAAACTGGGCTACGGTCCCGCACACCGTTAGGCCGTCTTCCGCTCACGCCCCAACATCGTGCAGCCCGCCTCCAGTGGAGTCGCGACAGGCGTGAATGGAGGGACGAATGGAGACGTGTGGTCTTCAGCGATGAGAGTCGCTTCTGCCTTGGTGCCAATGATGGTCGTATGCGTGTTTGGCGCCGTGCAGGTGAGCGCCACAATCAGGACTGCATACGACCAAGGCACACAGGGCCAACACCCGGCATCATGGTGTGGGGAGCGATCTCCTACACTGGCCGTACACCTCTGGTGATCGTCGAGGGGACACTGAATAGTGCACGGTACATCCAAACCGTCATCGAACCCATCGTTCTACCATTCCTAGACCGGCAACGGAACTTGCTGTTCCAACAGGACAATGCAAGTCCGCATGTATCCCGTGCCATCCAACGGGCTCTGGAAGGTGTAAGTCAACTACCCTGGCCAGCAAGCTCTCCGTATCTGTCCCCCATTGAGCATGTTTGGGACTGGATGAAGGGTCGTCTCACGCGGTCTGCATGTCCAGCACGAACGCTGGTCCAACTGAGGCGCCAGATGGAAATGGCATGGCAAGCCGTTCCACAGGACTACATCCAGCATCTCTACGATCGTCTCCATGGGAGAATAGCAGCCTGCATTGCTGCGAAAGGTGGATATACACTGTACTAGTGCCGATATTGTGCATGCTCTGTTGCCTGTGTCTATGTGCCTGTGGTTCTATCAGTGTGATCATGTGATGTATCTGACCCCAGGAATGTGTCAATAAAGTTTCCCCTTCCTGGGACAATGAATTCACGGTGTTCTTATTTCAATTTCCAGGAGTGTATGTATTCCGTCTGTACATGGGACATCATCGGACGACAACTCCAGTGCCATCACAAACAGCATTAATCGACCAAGTGCGACTGACATGGAACTCCATCCCACAAATTGACATACCGGCACATGTACAACACAATGCATGCACGTTTGCATACATGCATTCAAAATTCTGGCGGTTACACCGGTTTTAACGTACCAGCATTTCACATTTGCAGTGGCTTATGGCTTTAAGCACTATAGGACTTAACGTCTGAGGTCATCAGTCACCTAGAATTAGAACTAGTTAAGCTTAACTGACCTAAGGACATCACACACATCCATGCCCGAGGCAGGATTCGAACCTGCGACCGTAGCAGCAGCGCGGTTCCGGACTGAAGTGCCTAGAACCGCTCGGCGCCAACGGCCCACGCAGTGGCTTATCTCGCGCTTTATCTGCAATGTTAATCACCTAAATATGTTACCTAGAAAAATATATTCTCGAATTTTCATTATTCTATATAAATTATTTTTGGTGTCGCGATTTTTTTTCCGTCAGTGTGTGAGCACTTGTTTATCTCTGCCACTGTGAAACACATCTTTGCTACTGAACAAGTGCTCATAGCTCTTAAGGTATGCATTTTGGCCGGCCGGAGTGGCCGTGCGGTTCTGTGCGCTACAGTCTGGAGCCGAGCGACCGCTCCGGTCGCAGGTTCGAATCCTGCCTAGGGCATGGATGTGTGTGATGTCCTTAGGTTAGTTAGGTTTAAGTAGTTCTAAGTTCTAGGCGACTGATGAACTCAGAAGTTAAGTCGCAAAGTGCTCAGAGCCATTTGAACCAGCCATTGTGTATGCATTTTAGAGCTGATATTTATGGACATTTTTACTTCTTGTTGTCCATACTACCAACTCTGATAGTTGTCTATCATACAGTCTTAGCAACAACAGTACCGGTTCAAATATTCCACTGTCAAAAGTATCAGAACGACTCTCGCTTATAATTTTCGACTCGCTCGTTTCTCTACCAGGGTCCCTTACCTCAGACAGATACATTTACTCTTCTCCGTCATCCCTAAAAGTTCGTAACGTCGCCAAGGAACAACCCCATAGAACTGGACATGGTCCTATCGGAAGTGATATGCCCTTGTCTCCTTACTACCTTTGAACTGGCTGTGTTGTGGTCTTCAGTCCGAAGACTGGTTTGATGCAGTTCTCCACGCTAGTTTATCTTTTGTGTAAGCCCCATCATCTATGAGTACCTACTGCATCCATTTGAAGCTGCCTGCTGCTGTCAAGTCGTGGGTTACTAAAACAGTCCGTTATAGAGGAGCCACCAGTTTAACGTAGATTCCGAACCCTTTTGCGGAATTATAATGCATTTAAAGGAGTAGAGTCTTCTGCCATTTAAAAAGAAAGGGTGCTGTGCCTAAAAGGAGGTAGAATTGCGAGATTAGCAGAAACCAGATACAAGGCTTGAAGTCCAATACCGATATAAAGATTTATAAGCCCTAGATGATTTTAGATCTATTTCTTTTATCGCGAACAAATTTCATGTTTGCATTTGAACGAACTTGTTGGAGACAAAGGCTGAAGATATCTAGGACTTATGGCGAAACTGCGAACCACAGTCTGCCGTCAGACAACGGTTCGTTTTTGAAAGATATTACACTCGTGTGCAAAACTTACGGATGAAAGTAACTTTCGTATGTTGTGTCGCTGCCAAGTAACTTAGTTCGATGAAACTTAGAATATACAAAGGAAGAACTGCTATGGTATAGAATAGAAGGTAGCTGAAAGAAACACGCTCTGAGACGAACAGGAATGTCATTTTTATTCAAAGGCAACAATTAGAAAGAAGTCACCACGATTAATGATGGTCACCCTGGATAGTATTTGTGATCACCATGGACGGCTCTGCCATATGCACTCATGCTGGCCACAAGATTGGTATGGAATTGCGATTAGGAGCTCCAGTCCACAAATACAGACGGATTAAAATCACTTGACAGTGACATTTGACGTGTAGGAGCTGGTTTCCTCCAGTAAGAGCACCCAACGTCACGCCCGAACCGTCTGCCTTTGCCAAACTGCCACGACAGTTCGTCAGTTCACTTCCAATTCCGTGTGTGTCATTCTTTCTTGATGTGTTTGGCTCTTGAATCATGGGTCTAGCAGTTTTATTTCGTATTTCGTCACACTTGGTAACCATACCAAAAACAAAACACACACATACACGCAAAAATGCTGATGAAATACACACGTTTCATATGCAGCACTAACCAAACACTATTGGATACCGCCGCACAAGACACGATTCAGTGTCTCATACACAGTTATCATAATCACAGAGATCGGCTTACACCAGATAAGCTTCGCTCGACATTGCTTGAAGCCGTAGTTTTGAAGGCTGCAATTCATCGTTGCAAATTAGTCACCAGTCACAAATATGACGATTAACCCCAGTCTTGCAGGGTAGCGCAACGGTTAGCGTGCATACCTGACGTGTGGAAGGTTGTAGGTTCGCCACATGTAGTGACATATTTTATCTCTATATTTAATCAAATGAGTTTATTATCTTTACTCAATTAATTGGTGTGAACGAATTTTTTTAATCTCTGATTCTTCGCCAAGCCATTTTCGTAATCATGTTGACTTTTTTATTTACTCTTATTTTTCTCTCTACCGTTCTTTTTTTCTTTTGAAAACTGCCTGTGTCGCCTATAATCAGCAACCAAGTGCCAACGAGGACTGCTCATCAGTTGGCAACGTGGCAGCTCGTGAAGCCAATATGGGAGTAGTTTCAGGCAACCAATGATAGCGAGAAATTACTGTTGCTTTTAGAACTGAAACTGATTTTTTCCTGTATCGATTGGAGCTTTAATCGCTGTGAACTAAGCCATTGTGATTTTAGTTCTGCAGCAGATCGCCGTTTCGTTGGATACATTACACATCACGAGGTTGTGGTTAGGTTAGGCCATGAGTTTAAATTCAGGGCTACAAAACGAGCCGCTTGCCACACTTTAGTCATTTGTCGCTTAAAATCAGCTTTTGAAGGAGCATCTCCCATTTCCGACATTCGTCATGGCGGCCGCTTCCGACACTGCTCCAAGATACATATCAACAGCATCTGTGAAGTTATGCTTCGTGTTCGTGTGTCACCTATAACCGAGTTGCAGCCGGCAGCCAGTGTGGCAACACTGTAGCGGTTAGCGGCAGACGTCAACTATCAAGTAATCTAAACTAACTACATCGCGGTTGACAACTCTTGGGAGCCTGCTATTGAAGTGGACGTGTTGCAATACATCTCCTCATCGCATCCCCTATGTTCGTTGGGATTTGAGTACGGGAACGACAGACCAATCATTTCGCCCAATATCCTCTCCTTTCAAGAGCTCCATACCTGCGCTGCAGGATGTGCAGTCGAGTTTTCTTGTCCAGAAAAATGAAGTCAAGACCGAGTGCACTCGCGATAAAATGCACACGGGGAAGGAGTATAGTTCACAGTAATATTGACCATTAGACCAATCAGTGTGCCATGTTCAAAGATATGGAGGTCAGTATGCCCACATAACATTATGCCTGATCACACTGTAACACCTGCCCCACCAAACTGATCATGTTCGACAATGAAACCTTCACTCTACAGCGGAGTGTGCGCTGATATGAAACTTCCTAGCAGATTAAAACTGTGTGCCGGACCAAGACTCGAAGTCGTGACCTTTGCCTTTCGCAGGCAAGTGCTCTACCAACTGACCTATCCAAGCACGACTGACACCCCGTCCTCACAGCTTTACTTCTGCCAGTACCTCGTCTCCTGCCTTCCAAACTTTACAGAAGCTCTCCTGTGAACCTCGCAGAACTAGCACTCCTGAAAGAAAGGATGTTGCGGAGACATGGCTTAGCCACAGAAACATCCCCCACATTGTTCGTGGAAGTCTAGTTGGCATTAGATATAGTCAGATGATTTGATCAAATTTTATCCCAGGTCATATGTTCACAATAAACCTATGCTGGTTACTTCTAATCACTTGTGTACACCTCTTTTCGACTGCCTGAATACACAATCTGATTGAAAGTATATGGACACCTTTACATTGATGGGTGTATGAGTACACCATTTACCTTTTATGACAGCTTGAAATCTGCTCAGAAACCTTTCAGTGAAGTGATTAAATGTCTGAAGGAATGTGAGCCCATTCTTCCTCAAGGGCCAAAACCAGAGAAGGTTGTGATGTTGGAGATTGAGGTCTTGATGTTGCAATTCATTCCAAATGTTTGCATTGGGTTCATGTTGGGATTCTGATCAGACCAGTCCATTTCAAGAATGTTATTGTCCGTAAATCACCTGCCTCACAGATGCTGCTTTATGATGGGTTGTATTGTCATGATGATGCAAACAATCATTGTGCCTGAACTGCATTCCACTACCATACACAGTACATAATGCTGTAGAATTTTTTCGGATCCTCCCATTTCAGCGTTTTCTTAATCACAAAAAGGAAACCACAACGTAACCACAAGAAACACCCACCTACAGTAACAGTACCTTCTCCATAATCCACTGTTGACATAGATGTGATGACAGATAATGTTCTCCAGGCGTTCACTGAAACCAAACCCTTCCATTGGACTGCCATAGGATACAACGTGATTCGTCGCTCTAATCTCACTCGTTTCTAATCATCCACTGTCCAGTAACGTCGCTCTTTACACCATCTCACGCATCTTTAGCATTGACCACAGAAATTACAGGCTTATGAGGAGCTGTTCAACTATTGTAAGAGACCACACAGGATAAGGTGGCCAATGTGCAGTGACTAATTTCTGTATGAAGTATTGGGTGATTTCATTCGTTTGTTCAAAAGAGGGAGGCGGGAGGGGGGGGGGGAGGGAGGACAAACATTGTGTGCCCACATTCGGCCGTTTGGCGACATGTTGTGGTGACAGAAGCGAAGCACATGACTTGAAACCTTTCTCCAACGATATTACAGAGGTTATTGTGTAAAGAAACTTCATGTTTGCTGTACTTATAGCTTCATACAGCAGCCTGATGAGGATGTACCCACAATTTTGTTAATGGCCATACATGTTGTTATATTTGCCATTAAGTAAGACACTGCGCGAAATTCGAAAAAGTTTGCAATGAAAAACAGGGGTGCTGTAATTTTGGGTTTTGTGCTTATTACATACTCTGTTGCTGCACATGAAATTTAGCTAAGATATTGAATTTTGATTTAGATGTAGTTGGAGGTTTATATCTGTCACCAATCTCGAGAAAACTGATCTTACATAGCCCACTCTTTTGTGATTGTATACGCCAGCGATAAACTGAAATGAAATATCCAGAACATTCCTCTTATTCCATAAATGGATTGAATATTGAATTGAGATTTTGGCAAATGATAGCACACAAAGAGGAGAGTATTTCGTTATGTGGTTATTATGTGAAACTTAATTACCTAACATGTTATTCCACTAACTACAGACTTTTTAGATGAAAGACTGTAATTTTTAAGGGACATCAATAGCTGAGGAAATGAGAAATGCTGTGGGTTTTGGAACAAAATAAATGAAGCCTTTACACTTTTATCTTTGTACCAATGGTGTGCTTGTTCGTAAGCTATTGACCTTACTTGTTCTCAGTTCCTCACTTAATAAATTTAATAAACCACTGTTTCAGAATTCTCTAGCATAGTGTCTGCACAATACGTTAGTGAGGTGACGCTGTGTAAAGTCCACTGTGTTTTGAAAAAAGAAGCAAATGTTAACATGTCAACAAGAGAAATGTAGGTTTTAATCAAAATTCGCAATTTGTGGCGCTTCTCTGAAGTTAGAAATGATCAACAAATCAGACGAAAACAAATCGTTGCTTTTGTTTCATTTCCAGCAGAATCTTTTTAGATAATAACCAAAGCAGAGGTGACAGTAGACCTTTTTGCATGGTTACCATACCCCTTTCCACTCTGAACACCTTTTTTTTAAAATGGTGAATAAAGTTGAATTCTCTGCATAGCAGATACTGGGAAAAATAAAAAAATCTCTTGTATAAAAATGTAGCGGGAAAACAACTAGCATAATGTGAGGGTCACGTTTTATTTCACCAAAATTATTCTCTTACTTCCTGCTATTTGTTTGATATTATAAGTTACCTGAGGAACAGTTATGATTAAAAAGTTATTCTTTCATTACTTTTATTTATTAGTTATTGATCACTGATAGGTCGATGAAATGCAGCAAGCACTTGAGCGTCCATTTTCTGGTTCTGAACCACATTCGGTAACACTCAACCTGCTGGTCATGAATGTCTACGCCACTCATATTGGCATTGTACTGCTGAATTACAAAACGGCAATCTACATCAAGATAGTGACCCTCCTGCTTACACCACCTTTGAACTTTACATTTTGGCTCAATGCCAGCACAAGTGGATGCTATCACGACCCTCTGACTGTCTTGCCACTTAGTAATTACTACTGTTTCATCTGCTCTAACATACGAATGACACTCTCCTCTTTTTATTCTTCCCTCTTTCAAACTAACATTCTTAATTCTGTTTACCATTATTGTGCCAGTAGCCTCAATTCCTCTCTCCTTAAGCTTTGCTAAGAGAGGAATTGTGGTAAAGTACCTATCAAATGAAACAAAACAGAAGGGCCTAATCCTAGTGACTTATCACCCAGGGGTGTAGTAGCCCCTGGTAAATTTCAAAATCCAACACTAAACCTGATGCTGAGGTCACGATTAAGTATTTAAGACCTACAGGCCTTGGTTTTCCTTTAAAATATTGTTTTAGTTTGCAGTGCCCAGTAAAAGGGGTCATTTGCTTATCAATACTGTAGTAGTTGGAGCTGCGAGCCAAAATGTGACATCTTCTTCTTACTGTGTCGATCACTGGCTGAACTTTCCACAGTCTATTGGTTTTAGCCTCTTCAGGTGGTTCTATAGTATCAACAAAGTGCACATTATTCCTGAGTGCAAGGAACCGGTCTCTAGACATAGTGTCACTAATAGCTGATAAAGAAATAGATTTCTTACGGTACATGGGTAGCCGAGGATACCTTATGCATTCTATCATTAAATTTATCCCAAAAAACACCTTCAGTTCATGAGCTGTAGTCCCTAGGGATTTCCCTGTCTTTGCAACACTATACATATTTGTATATTTTGCTGCCTCTTCAAAAAACGGTAACTCAGATCGCACCTCTATGTCAATGACCTCAACAGCACTGTAATTAATGTTTGGTGGATGAAGGTTCTGAACAAAATTTGATCTCCGAAAAGGCAATGGTCTGACACCTTCTGTGACACTGTGTGAACTCCTGCGCTCTTCAGGAACTTCTTCGGCACTCATCATCAGATGAGTCGTCTACCTGCTGAATATTTGGAGGAGAAGGAACAAACTCGTCGTCTTCATCTGACGAAATGCCACTCAAATCTGAATCCTCTAATAGAGAACGGATTTTATTGATAAACCTGCATACAATAACGGGAATGTGCATAAAAACCTTCCCATTCAAAACTGTATGAAAAGCAGTAACATAGGGAGGCCAAAGACACAATCAACAACACCCACTTGAGGATGAAGTTACATAGTCAACACCTAACCCGCACAATCGAGCTAGTACAAATTTAACACAAAATTACTAAGGTATGAAGTTACTAACAATTATCAATATCATAACGTTGTGCATACTATTACAAATAACCAGATCCAGAAAATCGCCGAAACAATTCAGTTTAACTTAATTATGAGCTACAAAACAGTCCCCAGCATAATGATCACTTGTCGATCAACTTAAACAACATGTGCTGCAATCTGTTGACACTGAATGGAAACATAAACATGAGAAACGTGCACAACCTGCACGATCGTTGCAAATCGGTTGGAAGCAAGGCAAGAGATTCAGTTTGTCGTAAAAAAATAAAAACCGAACCCACACGATTGTGTGGGTTCAGGTGAAAACGGATACAAATTTGTGTGTGGATGGGCATCACTTAATGTTTACAAAAAAATGAACTTAGGCTTTAGTTTAAAATGGCACTTTCCCTCCAGTGCTCGGTATTTCCCCTACAGTGTATTAATCAACTGCTCACAATCCCTGCCACTATTGCTGTCCCCACAACTGTCCTGCTCACAGCGCATCTACCGGCCATGTTATTCTGTGCACGCTCTGCCCCATTCTTTTTAACCCCCTGCTCATAGTTATTGTGCTAGCTGGATTGTTGCTAGTACTTGGAGGCTTACAAGCGATTTTGTCTGCTGATTTAATGCTATTTTTGCGACCGCCCTTCACAGTACTCGATGATTTCTGTCTCTCAGAACATGAGGTCTACCTGATCTTGTTTCAGCTGTGGTTGTACCTTCGTAGTCCCACATCGCAATCATTTCGTCAACAGTTGACTTGGGCAGCTTTAGAATGGCTGAAATGTTCCTGATGAATATGATCTGTCTCTCATGATGTCTAATGGTCAATTCTGCATTACTTAGGGGTGTCCAGATACCTTTTACAATATAATGCATTTATGTGGTTGGTATTCATACTGATGCCTTGAATGAGCATGCATCATCAGTGAATAAAATAATAACACCAACATCCATAATTTTAAGCAGAGTATGGAGAGCTATAAATACTAATTTGTGAACTGTAGTTGTCATATACAATTTTCCAGTACTACTATCAGGACTTTCTGTGGACAGAATGGATGTACTTTTTGTTCATGGATGACAGTCTACATGTTGGCATCAAATAAGCCCAGTACAAAATTCTCTGTTGACAAGCAGTGGTGGACAGTTGCCGTGCAAAATGTCTAAAAACATTCTCTTCAAAGGAAACTCAGTGGAGAGAATGGTATCTGTGTTTACTGAACAGAAATACAGAATAACTGATACTGTGTTCATGAGGGCCACCATGTAAACATAGAGATCTTCTTGCTCTGCACTCTCTACACTCATCAAGTTAGAGAACCAATGAGCTCTGTGAAATGAGAACGCATTCTATTAAATGCACTGAAGTAAACATAATGCCTACATTGGGTACTGAATGGATTTGTCATGACTAAGTAATATTTAGCGAAATGCATGGTTTTGTTTTTAAGTATTTTCCAATTCAGAAGGCCCTGGTACACCCCTTCTCCTTTTCTTACTGAGTCCAAATTTCATGTAGCTGATTTCTACAGAAAATGGAATTGAAATGATTGTAGTCCGAGAAAATATAAAAATATTGAAAAAAAAAGCTAAATAAGAGCTACCATGAAGGTCAATTTTATCATCTCTCAACCATGATTAAAATAAACAGCCAGTTATAATTCATTGGCAATTACTATATCTCTCAAAGGTAACATATTTGCCCTTACATTAACGAAACATAATTCACAGGAAAACTGATATTTCAACAACAAGTTGACATTGTTTCACTTATACTTAATAGGTACTGTTTACCCAGTGAGTAAACTGTTAATTGTACTCGTAAAAGAACCTAAGTTATCTACATGCTGCCAAAATAGAGGCCCATTTACAGTGAGATTTGTTATTTCTCAGGTTGCTAACAGAACTCCTCAGTCAATTAACATATACACATTATATGTGAGAGGAGTGACTACTACAATATATTTGTTATTTTATTTTGAATATACAGAATTTCTCAATATTATTGTTTCATTTCTGTCAGCAGCTTGTTAAGGATTTTGGATTTGGACTGCATAATAATTCTCTGAACCCTAAATAAGAAGTTAACGTCTAAAACGAACAATTTCGTGAAGTAAATGGCAGATCTTGTGAATAACGTAAGCTATCGTTCTTTATACAGTAGTGTATTGTTGATGTTGTGGGTTTTACTCAGAAAACTTTTTGATGCAGGTCTACACGCTACTCCAACCTTTGCAAGACTCTTTAGATCTGAATAACTACTGCAACTACCATCCATTTCAATCTGCTTAAGTAGTCAAGCCTTGATTTACCGCCATTGACTTTTAAAGGCAGGAACTATGAACTGCAGTGATGCCTGTCATACTTGGTGTCAGTTCATCTCATGAATTTACTGTTGACAGTCAATCTTGTGGTGCCATAGTGGGAATGACATATGATCGTATGGATACACTTTTGTGCTGATCTGTGTACACAGTAATTTCATATTTTACTTTTGACATGCTGACATATCATTCATGTCATATGTTGTTCATTTGGAGATTTAATGGAATGATTTTCCGAACATCTGGCACAATATTTTTATAACAACCCCTATGAAGATATATTGTCACTGATTCCTCTATGGATCAATCTGGCATTGTTTGTTATACAGTCTGTAGTACCTTTTGTGATGTTGTTACAGATCTGATTGGTAACATAGTTTACCAAAACCTATTAAGCATAATACAGTGTTTTATTGCGATCTTGCCTAAGTTTTTCTTCTCCTAAGGAATTATTAATTCCTCTACTAAATCATCTCCTAATGCTCTATCCAATGCTCTTATGAAAACAGGTGCTGATATACTGAATCCAAACGGAAGCACTTGGAAACTGGTAAGACTTCCCTGTAAATGGACTTCAGCCTCTATGTAGTTTCAATTTCCAGTACCTGTCTGTGAGATCCATTGAAGTAAAGTAACTGGTTTTCTAAAATTTCAATAGTAATTC
The DNA here is from genome assembly GCF_023897955.1 of Schistocerca gregaria. Lineage (NCBI taxonomy): Eukaryota > Metazoa > Arthropoda > Insecta > Orthoptera > Acrididae > Schistocerca > Schistocerca gregaria. The sequence continues at coordinate 415,744,820 of NC_064924.1, forward strand.
GTTTATTCCCTCTGGTCGGTGTCTTTCTGTTTCAATGTGTTTGTTTAATGTGCAAGCATCTAATACTAAGCGCACAGTGCCAGTAGCTTTCTTTGCTACCAACAATGGCTTATTGTGTGCACTAAGACTACCTTCCATGATCCCATGTTCGATCATTTTATGTATCTCTTCATGTACCTCTTTCCGTAAACTCATACGAATAGTACATCGCTTACTAAAATATGTCCTATTATCTTTTACTTTAAACTTACAGACTTAACCTCCTACTGCTCCAAGCTTATCAGAGAAAATTTCCTTTTTTTTAATTAATGTATCATATAATTCCTGCGTTTGTTCTTCTATTGGCTGATCCTTGAGACTGCAGTTGTAGACTTTCATGGATTTCAGCTATTTCATCTACAGCATTCTCCACTGCTACTGCTTTTAGCAGTAGCTACCTGATATATCTTGGCTACCTCTTTTAAATCCTATTTAATTTCTTTTGTTTTATTCTTGAATGGCGCATTGTAAGAAATAGCTCTGCTCCTTGTTGATTCTCTGTTAGTACCAAAATCGAGTGACACTTAATGTTATTACAACAACCAATCAAGCCCAAATAATAAATGAAAATTTAAATTACGGATGACTGATAAGGTTTCATAAAACACAGAACTGTTCACTATAAGTGGTACTATTGTTTCTTCTTTCATATGCTTACCTGTACTTGCTGTTAAGCCTGTTACATGAATACCAGTTACTGATAGGTTAGGACATTTCCATTTATTTCGAATCAAGGACATAAATTCCTGCAAAGTTATTGATATCTCACTAACCTCCATTTCAACAATTTTTCTCATAATTATAGGTTTATTTGTTCCTCTTCTACTGACACATCTTCTTTTAGTAGCTAATCATACATGGGAATTGAATGTGTAGGAGCTCCTACTCTTTTCACCTGTGTACCTTCTGCTCCTATGGTATGATGAACATCATCTCCAGTGTTAGAACGATTATTGGAAGTAAACTTCACAGACTGTTCATTTGTTTGATTGTTTTGCTTACTATTACATTATCTTTTGAACACACAAAATTCGCTTTTCTTCTTAGTTGAAATCTGGGAGGATAACGATTTCTGCCATCATTCCCCGAAGCCTAACTGTCTCCATGGAAGTAGTCCTTCTTTTCTTTTTTTTAATTATGGAAACTCTGAATTAACTTTAACATATCACTAACATTTGCCTATCCTCAATACTAGACTTCTTTATGTACATGGTAAGGTAATCATCTTACCAATACTTCCCCAAAATTTCCTGCTTCTATTTTATTGTCTACGTATTTGGCCTGTGCAAGGTGCCATTCCACATATTTCTTGTAAGAATGCCACCTATTATTATAATTTTTAGGCTCAAGTAAGTCAAGCATTAACTTATCCTGTGTGCTAGCTGACCAATTTTTTCTCTTGAAACTTCTTTCGAAATCTTTCCAAGATTTGAAGTCTTCAGAATGGCTGCTGCCTCATTCTGCTGCATCTCCTATTAAATAGCCACACGCAAAGTCTATTATCGAGAGTCTTTCTACTTACCTGTTAATGATGTAGAAAATTCTGGTAAGAAAGAAACGAGATTTGCCTAGCTCCTAGTTTAAAATTTTGAAATTGCTGAGACAAATTTAAACATGATCCTAACTGGAATTCCTCCAACAATTCTTTAGACACATCTATATTAGCACTGTGCTCTCTTTTTTCAACATCTAATACATGTTTGTGTTTTCTCTGAAATCACCTAAAATTTTCGAAATTGTAGTTGTTGTTGTGCAGTAGTAGCCACATGAGTGGTGTGACCATTACAAGATTCCATAGTGTCCCTCATCTTTCGCTCTATGAAATCTTGCAGTCGTTTCTTTAAAGTGGTTAAGGTACTTTATGGATTTAATACATACTTATTTTCTAAAATTTCAACTCTTTCTTACATCTTTGAGATGTCATCGCTTACTGCTTGTAAATTCTCTTTGACGTCTGTAAAATGATCTGCAAGCTTAGTAGTCACTATAATATCTACTGTTGGTGGTAGATGTACCAACTTTATTTCCTAAAGATTCTACTCTCTTTGTGTGTGGTTATACAAGACAGAAATTTTATTTTAATCGTTTTCTCGACTCCTTATCAATATTTTTCTCTAACTTCTTAATACATCCTTCTTATAGAGTCAATTTAATATTTATTAATGTTCGTAATCTTTTGTCATTACCTTTAATTTGTTCATAAGACTACCTGTTAATCCTTGAAGCCAATTAGGTTTTTCCAATGGTGCTAAAAATTCCATTGCTTTTCCTCCATCGCACGAAACCTCACTGTTCCGCCTGTTACAAAGTTTCACCACTAGTACTGTGAAAATATGTAAAAATGAATTCAGGGTTGGCTCTGAAAAGATGATTGTCGATTTGGTTGGTGATGTACAGTTATGAGCCAATGTACATTCCTAGATTTTGGCATCGCTTCACCAACCTGGTGGCAGCAGTTCGTCAGCAG